>NC_136503.1:5642512-5785555 GCF_053919585.1 Euprymna scolopes | reverse complement strand
CCACTCTCTCTCTCTCTCACACCATCTCTCTCTCTCTCTCTCCACTCTCTCTCTCTCTCTACACCTCTCTCTCTCTCTCTCTACACCACCCCTCTCTCTCTCTCTACTCCACTCTCTCTCTCTCTCTACACCACCCCTCTCTCTCTCTACACCACCTCTCTCTCTCTCTCTACACCACTCTCTCTCTCTCTCTACACCACTCTCTCTCTCTCTACACCACTCTCTCTCTCTCTACACCACTCTCTCTCTCTCTACACCACTCTCTCTCTCTCTCTACACCACTCTCTCTCTCTCTCTACACCACTCTCTCTCTCTCCTACACCACTCTCTCTCTCTCTACACCACTCTCTCTCTCTCTCTCTACACCACTCTCTCTCTCTCTCTACACCACTCTCTCTCTCTCTACACCACTCTCTCTCTCTCACACCACTCTCTCCCTCTCTCTCTACACCACTCTCTCTCTCTTCTCTACACCACTCTCTCTCTCTCCTACACCACTCTCTCTCTCTCTCTCCACCACTCTCTCTCTCTCTCTCTCACACCTCTCTCTCTCTCTCTCCTACCCACTCTCTCTCTCTCTCTCTACACCATCTCTCTCTCTCTCTCTACACCACACTCTCTCTCTCTCTCTACTACACTCTCTCTCTCCTCTACACCTCTCTCTCTCTCTACACCACTCTCTCTCTCTCTCTCTACACCACTCTCTCTCTCTCTCTACACCATCTCTCTCTCTCCTCTCTCTCTCTCCTCTCTACACCACTCTATCTTCTTCTCTACACCACTCTATCTCTCTCTCTACACCACCTCTCTCTCTCTACACCACTCTCATCTCTCTACACCACTCTCTATCTCTCTACACCACTCTCTATCTCCTACACCCTCTCTATCTCTCTACACCACTCTATCTCTCTACACCACTCTATCTCTCTACAACACTATCTCTTACAACACTCTTCCGCTCTGCCTTTCCCTTATATAGTTTGCAGAAGTTTTTAGCTTTCTATTTTCAATTAAGTTTTCATTCTTTTTCTACAAATTCTACCCAAAGTAAAAAGTTATTTTTGTAGACTTCTTTTTCTTAACTGTTTTCCTGGACTTTACTGTAATTTTATTATTAGAAATTCAATCATCACTTTTTATCAAATTCTGCAATGTTTTGCCTCTTTGCTGTATTTATCGTTAGTAAAAACACTTATTGCTTATGGTTTGAATAAGAATAACATATACTCACACATGCACACTATTTAATTTTTGGTATGACGGGAAATACGTGACATACTATATCATAAATTTATATTTTGTAATCCCCTAAAGACACACCCAGTACCATCAACTATTCTCTGGCAGTCAATAGCTACTCCTGTGCATTCCATCCCTAAACTCCTTATCACTTTATTTATTAAAGAAATAAAAAAATAATAAGACACAGACCCCAAGTGAAATTCAACTTGTTCAATGTAATTTCAAAAATAAAAAATGTATGTTTCTGGATACAGGTGTCGGCAACAAGAAATGACATCAAAGGAAGTAGTAATGGATTTAGAGGTTTATATGAGCAAAGGATGCAACCTTCACACAACATATTGACCGCACCACAGCGGCCACAAGACAACTAACAAGGTTGATACTGAGAAGCTTCAGGAGTAAAAACAGTATGTTCACACTATGGAAATCCCTTGTCCTCCCAAGGCTGGAGTATTGCTGTCAGCTGTGGTCTCTATAAAAAGTAACAGAAATTTACAAAATAGAAGCACCCCAGAGAACATTCACCTGCAAAATATGTGGAGTAGACCAGAGGAATTACTGGGAGAGGCTGAAGGAGCTACAACTGTATTCACTACAACGTCGAAGAGAACGATATATTATCGTCTATATATGGAAAATCTTGGAAGGAATGGTCCCAAACACAACAATAGTAGAAATAACCCATGAACGGTGAGAAAGGCTGTGCTATATAAAAACCACACCTGGGACTTCACTGAGGATTATGTGATCAGAGTTTTTTTTTCTGTCTGTTTCGATTTACTCAAAACTGCACACACCTCGTCTTCTCATGTATCGTTCTCTTCTTCCTCTTCTACTTCTTGCTCTTTTTCTTCTTTTTTCTTCTCAGTCATCAGAAGCGTCGTCTTTGTCTTGACTACGTTTTTCCTTCCCCCTTCTTGCTCACAGTGACCCGTTTTTATGCTAAGCTGAACTCTCGTGCGTGCGAGAGAACACAAGATTTTGCGTGATTACTTGGCAATATTAACCGGCCGCCGCCATCTTGCCATTTTTCTTTGGACGTGCCCGCTTTGCAGAGTGCACACCTCGAGCGTTTGTCAGGTAAGCCCGTCTGTTCGCAATTTATTACACACTACCCCCTGATCTCATTATCACAGAAAGAGCAGGGAGGCGGTGGCCTTTTTCTTCGAGTGCTTCTTCGGAGAGAGAGATTCGGGGCTTCATCATCGTCTGCGCTGTCTTCCGTGACACGAAGGTCGGCGAACTTAAAGCTGAGCATCGCAGTATCACTGTCCGGGGCTTCATCATCAGCAGGAGGGTCAGTACTTTGAAGGCTACCACTCTCAGTGTCGCTGTGCGTTGAAGCCGTCATGAACCAGAATGATGGGTCGCTGGTCACGGATTCAATTTCACTATCTTCGTCAAGCGGCAGCTGCGTTTGGAATACTGATCTTAAGTCTTTAATATGACGAGGTACTCCATCAACTCGCACCGCCTGCGGGCTGATCACTTCAGTGACATGACCGGTTCCGTAGCGAGTCGTGCACTGGCCTCGGGGTTTTTTAACCCAGACGACATCTCCTTCTTTTATGTTCTTTTGTGGCGGCTCCGGTTCGGGTAGTGAGCTGCTCTCCAAACCTCTCACCCTGACACGGTATGTATGTAGCGCATTGGCTGGCGCGGTGGAGGGTGAAACATCGTCCTTAGGGGTGACGTTGTACCAATAGACTGCTTCAGGTACCGTACACCCCTTCCGCGCTGCGATTGTCTTAACAGTTCTGTGATTGCGCTCAATAATCCCGTTTCCACTGGGAACATGGGCACACCGAAAACGCAGATGGACACCCCAGCCATCTGCAAACTGTTTAAACGGCTCACTAACCAAAGCGGGGCCATTGTCGGTGAGTATCTCAGAAGGAGGGCCACGCTCGAGGAACATACCTTCCAACTCATGGACAATGGCAGCCGCGTCCTGCCGGTGAAGGGGCCGCCATAATGAAAACCTAGATGGTCCACAGTCGATAAGCGTCAAAAAATGCCTCCCGTTGTAGTGCGTTATGTCCATTGCAATCCTATCCCAATTACGCTTCACACTGAGTATTCCCTTCTTCCACCGGACAGGTGCTGGGTCGATCGATCGGCAGGTGTTGCAGCTTCCCACAACAGATTTCACAGCCCTCCGAGACACAGAGGGGTCAACCAATTTGGCGAAGTAAAGCGTTCGGTTTACAGTAATTCCGCCTAGTTGTGTGATAGCGTCCATTCCAAGGAGAAGGTCATATCCGAGCAGCTCCCCATCGACCACTAACACCGTCACAGCAACCGGAGAGCCATTGCCAATGCTGATATGAACAACGCTGACCCCACAACACACCAATGAGCCTTGGCCGACAGTAAGTACAGGGATCCTTCGTTTCCTCCATGTGGCGCAATATTCCTTTCGAAGAAGGGTTTGGGTACAGCCGGTGTCAACCAGCGCTGAACGTTCACATCCATCAACTTGAACTGTTACTGCAGGCAGCGCTTTGTTCAATGCCGCGTTGGGGAAGGTGTTAGCGCTACGGCGTCCTCCCCTTGCCCGTTTCCCGGAAAATTCCGCGCTATGTGGCCTGGCTTATTGCATTGGTGACACTGTATTACTTGTCGTGCTCCATAATTAGGGGTGCGCCTTGTACCGCTTTTGCAGTCTCTGGAAAAGTAGTTGGGGCCACCACAGGTATAGCATCGTAGACCCGTCGTTGGCGAGTCCAGAGTGTCAACAGCTGCGGAGACTAGTTCTCGATCGTCTTTCAAGATGTTTCGTGCTCTTGATAATAACTCCTCCAATCCAATCTCAGTGACTCTTGACGATGCTCGCAGCAGTCGACTTGCCTCATCCGGAAGTCCCGACAAAAAGGCGCATGCCAATATGCGATCACTTGCACCGCCGAAGGGAGTGGCAAGCTTTTTTAAGTCGGCCATGTAGACATCCACTGTCTCCCCCGGCCCAAGTCGGCGTTTGGAAAACTGCCTCCAGGTGACAAAAGGGTCTGTACCAAATGTCCCGTATAGCGCTTGTGTAATCTGCTCCATGGTCGGATCCTCCCCTAGCTGCTGGTACACGGCATAAGCCCCTTTAGTGAGTCTCAATGGGATAACCATAGCTGGGTCTTTAATCTTGCACAACCGGCAAACGCGCTCAGCCTTTTCCAGCCATTCGACCACCGAGGGACCAGTGGGGGAGCCATCGAATTCCGGAATTAATCTGATGTCAAATTTCTCCATACCAAAGCCGGAATAGCTTGTGATCAGAGTTTTTTTTTCTGTCTGTTTCGATTTACTCAAAACCGCACACACCTCGTCTTCTCATGTATCGTTCTCTTCTTCCTCTTCTACTTCTTGCTCTTTTTCTTCTTTTTTCTTCTCAGTCGTCAGAAGCGTCGTCTTTGTCTTGACTACGTTTTTCCTTCCCCCTTCTTGCTCACAGTGACCCGTTTTTATGCTAAGCTGAACTCTCGTGTGTGCGAGAGAACACAAGATTTTGCGTGATTACTTGGCAATATTAACCGGCCGCCGCCATCTTGCCATTTTTCTTTGGATGTGCCCGCTTTGCAGAGTGCACACCTCGAGCGTTTGTCAGGTAAGCCCGTCTGTTCGCAATTTATTACACAGATTAAGTCCCTCCTCCAGCACAGCTTCACCTACAGGTGCACAAGAACATTTAACTATATTCCAGCCGCAATAAAAAATATAAGGAGTGTCCCCCTGACACTTTCAAGAAACATCTGGACATCTTGTTAGAAAAGATACCTGACCAGCCACCAACATCAGGCTACTCTAGTTCCAACCTCAATCGTCTAGTGGACTAGACCTCTGTAGAAAGTGGGCAGCCTGGGTGCAGTGGAGTTCCAGCTCAGCTGTGTCAATAACTGACAGAATTACAAACAAACAAATGGTCTCCTAAGCCCAAGAGTTGAGGCAGCAAATAAACACAGGAACTACAGTTTTGGAGGGGGAAAAAAAAGAAAAAAAATTGCTCTCAGGAATTATATTTACTAGATATTGATACTTTACATTTTCCCAAAAGATATATTCTGTTATATCCCTTGAATGTACACTTAAAATTGTCTTCCTTTTGCTTGTGTGTAGATTATCCACCCAGACCTTTGATCTCCCCACCTTCCATCTCTTTGATCAGATTCTTGTTCTTGTGTTAACTGACCTCCTACCTTTCTATTATAATGTGATCATATTTCTCTCTCTCTCTCTCTCTCCCATAACATGCAATGTGTGGTGTTAGAAGATATTTTTTTCCATGCTATCAATAATGTCTTATTATATATTATACTAGCAACCTACCCAGCATTGCTCGGCCATAAAATATGCTTAAAAATGGTATTTTAATTTATGCAGATTTCATATTTATTATTATTATTGAGCCAATTCCCTATTGATTATTATATTGTACTAATGTATAGTAGTGATTTTGAGCTTCAAAACAAAAAAATATGGGTGCTGTTAACTAGAATTGAAACCAAAATATTTAGCTCGTTAGCTGTCTTTGCTACCATTTAACCTAAAGACACATGGATATAAAAACCTCAAAAATTAACGCAGTTAAACGTATAAATGTATATCTTTGCATGCATGGAGAATACAAATTCGGTCAACTTATGCTTGCCAAGTTCCAATTTTTCAATTTTGACCCCTTATCAGCTATTGTTCTGGTTAAAACAAAATAAAATTTATTCCATAGGTCTGAATGCCTTCTACATAAAGTTTCTAGTCTGTAAACCAAAAATTGACAGTAGTTTGGTAGAGACCGTTCTGCACACACAAACAAGGTCATTTTATATATATATGGATATAGATTGTATCAAGGTTAAAATTAATCCTAATCCCACTAAGTATACACACTTAGTGATTATTGAAAAATACATCTTGATTCATTGTAAAATGAACCTTCTATTATAAGCCTTAAAGATGTCCGTTTCTCTGAAGCAGTATTAAAAAGTTATTATAGCAAAAGCATAAAAGTCTGTACTTGTTTTCATGGCCAGTAAGGGTTCATTTTATACTGAATTAACGTCGGTAATTTAATACCTCCTTCCTCTAAAAGAAAAGGTTATGACAACATTTCTCAATTATCGTAAACGTTAGTGCCTATTTGATAGAAAATATTTGAGTTTACTAACAAAATTTAGAGATTCGTTGATTCATCCAAAGTCTGCTCCCCCTCCTTTTCGCTCCAACTTTCATCTATATAGCTATATGCTTGTCACCTTGCCATATACCATTTCTCAGTTCACACACACACAAGCAAATATTTCAGTATAGAATAATCTTGGCCTTTGGAACGATATTGATATGCAAAACTGTTAAGTAGATAATCTTGCTTGTTGCCATTTTCACAATTTGTTAGCCATTTCTACTCTCAGACTTTCTTCAGGTTCTTTTTTTCTCATGATAAATGCTTCAGAATTTCACACTGAACCTTAGGGTAGATTGTTCTCGTCTTGCATTCCATCCCAGAATAATAAATTTGAGAAAAATTAACTGATCACTGATGTCTAAATGAGTATTTGACGGGGAAATACAAGCAATGTTCCTTGGATGATAAAATGAGTTTAGTTTGAAATGAACTGTTACGGATTATGAGATGACACACCGGAAGAAAATGGTAGAATAGTCAAAATGTTGTAAAAAATGGCAGCAATGAGAATGCGGAATAACATAAAAGATGTCAGTTGTAATTGTTTTGTTTTTTATGTAAGAATAAATAGTTGTTGTACACGTTTACTATTTCAACCTTTTACCATAATGGAGACGATTTGGTTTGCACTGTTCGGAAAATTCCTTTGTTTTTCACTATGCTAGTTGCCACTACTCCTAGATCTATTCTCATCTGAATTGCCAGTGCTTGTCAGGCTCCTATACATGCTTAAATATAATCTCGTTTACAAACGAATTACAACACATGAAACCGCAAATTATTTGTGTACGAAACATACAGATATGCCCCCCCCCCCATGATCTAACAAGAGTTGACATGTTACAAACACCCAACTAAAATGATTGGATCCAATAAACAAAAAATCTTTGTTACATTCATATGTATAACTATTTTCAAATGTTAAAAAGTTGTTGCATAAAAACTCTTTGCCAAAATAACTGGATTTAGCATTGAATAATCTGAAAAGAGTTAATGTACAGAGAAACAACCAAATCTAAATTATTCACCGCAGCAAGGCTTAAGTACAGTGTACCCTACTATTTAAATACTTACGAGGATGACAATAATTCATGCTTTCTCAATAGTATTAGTAAAAGTCATTCAATACCCCCGATTGAACACTAGAAGCCTTAGGTGTACTGATAATCATTACATCACAGTCACCCTCTGCAATATCCTCTTTATAATTTCTGTAAAACATATATACACTAGCAGTTCAGCCTGGCTTTGCTCGGGCCCTATTTACTGTTCATAACTTCATGTGCATATGAATATATATATATTAAAAAGTTTGACTCCTGTCCAGGTAACCTACAGCTAAAATTCCAAGTGTTCAGACCCAAAATTGTTTTTTATTGGGTACCAGAGTATATCTAGTGTAGTATAATAATTCTCCAAGTTCCAAATATCAAGTTTTCTCAGTTGGTCATTTATTACTTTTCAAAGGGTATCCATTACAATATTGTTTCATATTGTGACTAACAAGTCTGTAAAATTATGTTATTGCTGCATATTTAGTCACTTATTTAGGAAATTAGATTAAGTGACAAAATTGTAGTACTACTACTACTACTAATGTTAAATAATAATAGTAATACTGATAAAAATGATACAAATAATGACAGTACTACTGATAGAAATACTCATAGAACTAACCATAACTATATAATGACATTAATAATAATAAAACAAATAATGATTGTAACAATATTATTGATAAGAATAGTAATAATTTAACAAAAAGAACACTACTAATACTACCATTACCGCTAAAAATATATTTACTACTACCACTAATAATAATAATAAATCAAAAGAAAAAAAGCAAAGTATAAAGAATGTAAAAAATGAAAATAAAATTATTAGCAATTAAAAAATGAAAATAAAATTATTAGCAATTAAAAAATGAAAATAAAATTATTAGCAATTAAAAAATGAAAATAAAATTATTAGCAATTAAAAAATGAAAATAAAATTATTAGCAATTAAAAAATGAAAATAAAATTATTAGCAATTAAAAAATGAAAATAAAATTATTAGCAATTAAAAAATGAAAATAAAATTATTAGCAATTAAAAAATGAAAATAAAATTATTAGCAATTAAAAAATGAAAATAAAATTATTAGCAATTAAAAAATGAAAATAAAATTATTAGCAATTAAAAAATGAAAATAAAATTATTAGCAATTAAAAAATGAAAATAAAATTATTAGCAATTAAAAAATGAAAATAAAATTATTAGCAATTAAAAAATGAAAATAAAATTATTAGCAATTAAAAAATGGAAATAAAATTATTAGCAATTAAAAAATGGAAATAAAATTATTAGCAATTAAAAAATGGAAATAAAATTATTAGCAATTAAAAAATGGAAATAAAATTATTAGCAATTAAAAAATGAAAATAAAATTATTAGCAATTAAAAAATGAAAATAAAATTATTAGCAATTAAAAAATGAAAATAAAATTATTAGCAATTAAAAAATGAAAATAAAATTATTAGCAATTAAAAAATGAAAATAAAATTATTAGCAATTAAAAAATGAAAATAAAATTATTAGCAATTAAAAAATGAAAATAAAATTATTAGCAATTAAAAAATGAAAATAAAATTATTAGCAATTAAAAAATGAAAATAAAATTATAAGCAATTAAAAAATGAAAATAAAATTATTAGCAATTAAAAAATGAAAATAAAATTATTAGCAATTAAAAAATGGAAATAAAATTATTAGCAATTAAAAAATGGAAATAAAATTATTAGCAATTAAAAAATGGAAATAAAATTATTAGCAATTAAAAAATGGAAATAAAATTATTAGCAATTAAAAAATGGAAATAAAATTATTAGCAATTAAAAAATGGAAATAAAATTATTCGCAATTAAAAAATGGAAATAAAATTATTAGCAATTAAAAAATGGAAATAAAATTATTAGCAATTAAAAAATGGAAATTAACGCCACCTACAACAGCAATCATCATCATCAGCATGCATAGCAGAATAATAAATCACGATTATCCTTTTCATTTGACAATTGTTAAGTTAAACTCCTTATGTTAAGAATGGCTTTATTAAGTTAACTGTCCATAATGAATTAGTAATGTTATTATCTATAACATCATTCTTAACATGGATGGAGGAGGGGGTTATGTTAACTATTCTGTACTGTCACTTAATTTATAAAATTGGAAACGTAAAACTCTCTTCAAAAGTTATATTACGAATATATATATATATATATATATATATATATATATATATATATATATATATATATATATGTTCCGGCTGCACAAAAAAAATGGAAAATAAATTAAAAGTAAACGAATTACAAAACAAGCATCCTACTCAACAAACTGTTTGTTAACTGGAGTTTTGTTCATTAGTGTTAGATGAAATTACAAAATAGTTTAAATACTGTTTTTTTGTTTTGTTTTTTTTTGACATATTTTTGATTTTTGTCTTTAACTTTTGAAATTATTTCTATATATTGGGTACAATATAATAATCAATAGAGAATTGGCACTATAATAACACATGAAATCTGCATAAATTAAAATATATTTACACATTTTATGCATGAGCAGTGTCAGCTAGCGTACTAGTGTGTGTGTGTGTGTATATATATATATATATGCAGAAACAACATGGCTGATGAGAGCCTAACATCATTTCCGTTTTACCATTAATTGGTCCCCTTTATGTTGGGCTTGAAACCGACGGTACCAATGTTTTTCTGAACTTCTGTACAATTAAATAAGTATTAAGCTCTTATATCGAAAAAGTTTTTCTTTGTAATTGAGCACTTTGTTGGAATTCTTTCCCCAAAAAACAGTAAACACACATATATATATATATATGTTTGCTTATTAATTATACAGAAGTTCAGAAAAACATTGGTACCGTCGGTTTCAAGCCCAACGCAATGGGAAACCGTTAATGGTAACACGCAAGTGATGTTCAGCTCTCGTCAGCCATCTGACGAAAGCTGAACATCATTTACGTGTTACCATTAACGGTTTCCCCTTGTGTTGGGCTTGAAACCGACGGTACCAATGTTTTTCTGAACTTCTGTATAATTAAACAGCAAATATTTAGCTCTTATATCGAAAGTTTTTCTTTGTAATCGAGCACTTTGTCGGAACTCTTTCCCCAAAATATAAACAAATAAATATATATATATATATATATATATATATATATATATATATATATATATACTGGCAAAAACCAAAAACATGCTCGATTACAGAAATGGTAATCATGTTGCTTAATATCTGAGTCAATTAACATGGCTTAAATTCTTATTGATATATGTACATTACCATTGGTTAATTGATTTTAAATATATTAAACCCTTGGAATTAATCTCTTCTAATATATATATATAATCATCATCTCCAGTTGGGTCTAAAACTTTGTATTGCTTACTTTTGTAATAAGATTGTCACCTTTTACTGAAAATCAGACTTTTATAGTACTGGATAATCCATCATCTTGAATACTAATCCAATAATACAAAAACTAGCAGTGATAATAGAGATGCGGTTTTCTACATATATGTAGAAACATATAGAATGAAATAAGTGAGCTTCATAAAAGGCATTGATAATGTTTATCTCATTGTTACTTTTTTGTATTATTAAACTGGGTTAATGTTTTTGAAAATTAATGAAATCTACAAGATTAAAGACTATCAAGGTTTTCCTCAGTAAAAAAGAAGTTTACATTTTCATAAATGCCTGGAGTTTTGTATTTTAAATTTTCGGGTCAGCTTCGTCTAAAAATTTGCAGAATAAACACAGAATGCAAGACATTGGGTTTATTTTTAAAAAATTATAGTCAGACACACTAAGCATTGCCTGTGTGAAGATAAAGTTATAAATCCGAGTTAATTTCTTTTTCTTTCTTAGAAATTCACGTGTTGCTATTTAATATAGTTAACACATGCCCCCCCCCCTTCTCTCTCTCTTTTTTCTCTCTGAACTGTGGTTGAATAAAATGACTAAAAAGATTCATTTAATATGCTTAACAAAGGTGCCATTTTTCTCTTGGCCCATCCAAGGTCACTTTGCCAATTTAGTCAGACTCATTTTATTATCTCTCTTTACATATTTTTCATAGCCATCTTGAACCACAGTCTCCTTTCTGCCAAAATTGTCAAACCACAAAAACAGGTTTCTAAATTTTACAAACATTTTAGTAAATTACTCCACCACCATGACACAATTATTCCAGTTTCAAAATTTGATAACAAATTTAAGAACCTCTACAATGCATTTGGACTTTCAATTGTATGTGCATTATCATCCACATTATTGGGATTTATTTATTTCTGAAAGAAACTTCAATTTTTGCTTGAAACAAAAGAAGAATTACACTTGAAAATAAGCAGCCACAGCTTTTGAAGAAATCGAACAACCATTTATACCAACTGTATATTTGTTTTAATTGACTAAAGTAATAGAATTCCAATGCATTTCAATAACAAAGCGATTTGTTTTTGTATTTGATTCAAATGATTTTACTTGCTACATGTCTGTTAAAACAGCAGTGAAATATTACTTATCATTGGATGAGAGAGATCTGTCATTGTGACCAACTTAGGAGAGGAAAATTTGTGGAAAGTTCCTAAGCATTCAGGAGATGGGGGCTCCCAAAAGGAAAAAAAAAAAGAAGGGTATATTGTAATTTTGAATAGTCTTCCAGCGATGTCGACTGAATTTCAAGATGATGATGCAATGTATTAATTTTTCTGTTGAAAACAAGTTGCTTATGTTTTCTTCTTTCTTTGATTTTTCAGTTATTGGAGTTATTTGACAGTGAGGATCCCCGGGAGCGAGATTTTCTAAAGACAGTACTTCATAGAATTTATGGCAAATTCTTGGGTCTAAGGGCATTCATTAGAAAACAAATAAATAACATATTTCTCAGGTAAATATTTTTATAAAAAAATTTTTTCTCCTTTTTCTCTCATCTGTTAATTATACCCTTGTTTTTATTTTCTAATTATATTAAAACGTTTTTTTTTAAATATGTGCATATATATATATATATATATATATATATATATACACACACACACACACACACACACACACACACACAATCCTTATATATATATATATAGACACACACACACACACAATCCTTAAACATTTCAGAAGATTGGCCAAAAAGAAATTATTTTGTTTTGAGGTAAAAATATTGAAATCTGCAATTGATCTGAGCAACAAAAAAAATATTTTAAAACCTGCAAACCATTTTTAATCTTTCTCTCTTTCATATATTCGCTATGGCCAGTCGTCAAAGGTGTTTTTCAGTCTATATAATTTCTAAAAAAATCAATCTTTGTTATTGTCTCAATATATACACTTGACAGCGAAAAAAAAAACAAAAACACATAACTGGTTATAATTTTTCCCAAATTTCCCTATGCAGACAGAAGCCACAATTGATCTAAAATCACCCCTTCTCACGTCTACAATGTCATAAAAAACTTGGACATCTCCAAGGTGTGTGGACCTGATCTCATCCTTGCTATACTAATTAAGAAATGCTCTGCTGAGCTAGTCCCCATACTTTCCAAACTATAACAAATGCCTTGATGGATCCTGCTTCCCTCATAGTTGGAAGATAGCCTCTGTAATACCAGTGTATAAGAATTCTGGCAAAAGGACCGACCTTCTCAATTATTGCCCTATAAGTCTCCTCCCTCTCTTCGCTAAAATATTTGAGACACTTATCAATCAAGCACTAGTCTACCACCTTGAAAAAAGCTAATCTTCTTTCTGACAAACAGTACAGATTTAGAAAGTATCATTCTACTTCAGATATTTTAAGTCATCTCTAAATGCATTAGATAAGATGGGTGGAACCTGGGCTGTAGTCTTCAGTATATCCAAGCCCTTTGACAAAGTCTGATATGAAGGGCTGCTAAAGAAAATCAAATCATATGGTATAACTGGACGTATACTAAATATAATTAGATCCTACTTAGACAACAGGACCACCCAGGTTATCATTGATGGACCGTCATCCAAGTAGCATAACACTAATGCGGGAGTGTCTCAGGTCAATCCTTGGACCACTGATATTCATCAATGACCTTCCTGATAATATTGAGTCCGAGATGGATATATTTGCTTTATAACATGCATGAGGGAAGAACAAAAAAAAACAAACAAATCCAAGGAAATGGCTGAATCTTTAGAAAATGACCTCCAGATGGTAGTTGAATAGGGACGTAAATGGATGGTGACTTTAATGCAAGTAAGACTAAGCTGCTCTCCTTTAACAATTGCAAGAAGTCTCTCCAACCACCGATATCCATGACAAATAACTTCCTACCTGAGAATTCTTCCTTCAAACTCCTTTGCTTAACATTCACAGGAATTTTATATATATATATATATATATATGAAGGTCACCACTTATCAAGGCCTAGAACCACTCGGGGATAAGGGTTATTTTGTGTACAGTAATCAATGGGATAGTTTTGCATTATTCATTAGATTTGGAGATTTGATAAAGTGTCATTACTTAGGGGGGGTGTTCATCAGGAATTTGCTTATGTTGGACTTGAAAAAAATATACAATAAAAAAATTTACAATAAAAATATACAATAAAAATATACAATAAAAAAGTACACAATAAAAAATATACAATAAAAAAAATACAATTAAAAATATACAATAAAAAATATACAATAAAAATATACAATAAAAAATATACAATAAAAAGTATACAATAAAAAATATACAATAAAAAGTATACAATAAAAAATATACAATAAAAAATATACAATAAAAAATATACAATAAAAATTTACAATAAAAATATACAATAAAAATATACAATAAAAATATACAATAAAAATATACAATAAAAAAGTACACAATAAAAAATATACAATAAAAATATACAATAAAAAAAATACAATAAAAAATATACAATAAAAATATACAATAAAAAATATACAATAAAAATATACAATAAAAATATACAATAAAAAGTATACAATAAAAAATATACAATAAAAATATACAATAAAAAATATACAATAAAAAATATACAATAAAAAATATACAATAAAAAATATACAATAAAAAAATTTACAATAAAAATATACAATAAAAATATACAATAAAAAATATACACTAAAAAAGTACACAATAAAAAATATACAATAAAAATATACAATAAAAAAAATACAATAAAAAATATACAATAAAAATATACAATAAAAAATATACAATAAAAATATACAAAAAAAATATACAATAAAAATATACAAAAAAAATATACAAAAAAAATATACAAAAAAAATATACAATAAAAAGTATACAATAAAAAATATACAATAAAAATGTACAATAAAAATATACAATAAAAATATACAATAAAAAAAATACAATAAAATATACAATAAAAATAATACAATAAAAATGTACAATAAAAATATACAATAAAAAGTATACAATAAAAATATAAAATAAAAATGTAAAATAAAAATATACAATAAAAATATACAATAAAAAAAATACAATAAAAAATATACAATAAAAAATATACAAAAAATATACAATAAAAATATACAATAAAAAATATACAAAAAATATACAATAAAAAAAATACAATAAAATATACAATAAAAAATATACAATAAAAATATACAATAAAAAGTATACAATAAAAATATACAATAAAAAAGTATACAATAAAAAGTATACAATAAAAATATACAATAAAAAATATACAATAAAAAGTATACAATAAAAAGTATACAATAAAAATATACAATAAAAAGTATACAATAAAAAGTATACAATAAAAATATACAATAAAAAATATACAATAAAAAATATACAATAAAAAATATACAATAAAAATATACAATAAAAAATATACAAAAAATATACAATAAAAAAAATACAATAAAAAAAATACAATAATAAAAATACAATAAAAAATATACAATAAAAAATATACAATAAAAATATACAATAAAAAAATATACAATAAAAAAATATACAATAAAAATATACAATAAAAAAATATACAATAAAAAATATACAATAAAAATATACAATAAAAATATACAATAAAAATATACAATAAAAATATACAATAAAAAATATACAATAAAAAATATACAATAAAAATATACAATAAAAAAATACAATAAAAATATACAATAAAAAATATACAATAAAAGTATACAATAAAAAGTATACAATAAAAAGTATACAATAAAAAATAATACAATAAAAAATAATACAATAAAAAATAATACAATAAAAAGTATACAATAAAAAGTATACAATAAAAAGTATACAATAAAAAGTATACAATAAAAAGTATACAATAAAAAGTATACAATAAAAAGTATACAATAAAAAGTATACAATAAAAAATATACAATAATAATATATACAATAATAATATATACAATAAAAATATACAATAAAAATAATACAATAAAAATAATACAATACAAAATATGCAATAAAAATATACAATAAAAATATACAATAAAAATATACAATTAAAAATATACAATAAAAATATACAATAAAAAGTATACAATAAAAAATATACAATAAAAATATACAATAAAAATGTACAATAAAAATATACAATAAAAATATACAATAAAAAAATACAATAAAAAATATACAATAAAAATATACAATAAAAAATATACAAAAAATATACAATAAAAAAAATACAATAAAATATACAATAAAAAATATACAATAAAAATATACAATAAAAAGTATACAATAAAAATATACAATAAAAAAGTATACAATAAAAAAGTATACAATAAAAAGTATACAATAAAAATATACAATAAAAAAGTATACAATAAAAAAGTATACAATAAAAAAGTATACAATAAAAAGTATACAATAAAAATATACAATAAAAAATATACAATAAAAAGTATACAATAAAAAGTATACAATAAAAATATACAATAAAAAGTATACAATAAAAATATACAATAAAAATATACAATAAAAAATATACAATAAAAAATATACAATAAAAAATATATAATAAAAATATACAATAAAAAAGTACACAATAAAAAATATACAATAAAAATATACAATAAAAAAAATGCAATAAAAAATATACAATAAAAAAAATACAATAAAAAAAATACAATAAAAAATATACAATAAAAATATACAATAAAAAATATACAATAAAAAGTATACAATAAAAAGTATACAATAAAAAATATACAATAAAAAATATACAATAAAAATATACAATAAAAAAAATACAATAAAAAATATACAATAAAAATATACAATAAAAAATATACAAAAAATATACAATAAAAAAAATACAATAAAATATACAATAAAAAGTATACAATAAAAATATACAATAAAAATGTACAATAAAAATATACAATAAAAATATACAATAAAAAAAATACAATAAAAAATATACAATAAAAATATACAATAAAAAATATACAAAAAATATACAATAAAAAAAATACAATAAAATATACAATAAAAAATATACAATAAAAATATACAATAAAAAGTATACAATAAAAATATACAATAAAAAAGTATACAATAAAAAGTATACAATAAAAAGTATACAATAAAAATATACAATAAAAAATATACAATAAAAAGTATACAATAAAAAGTATACAATAAAAAGTATACAATAAAAATATACAATAAAAAGTATACAATAAAAATATACAATAAAAAGTATACAATAAAAATATACAATAAAAATATACAATAAAAAATATACAATAAAAATATACAATAAAAAAGTACACAATAAAAAATATACAATAAAAATATACAATAAAAAAAATACAATAAAAAATATACAATAAAAATATACAATAAAAAATATACAATAAAAAGTATACAATAAAAATATACAATAAAAAGTATACAAAACAAAATATACAATAAAAAATATGCAATAAAAATATACAATAAAAATATACAATAAAAAGTATACAATAAAAAGTATACAATAAAAAATATACAATAAAAATATACAATAAAAATATACAATAAAAATGTACAATAAAAATATACAATAAAAATATACAATAAAAAAAATACAATAAAAAATATACAATAAAAATATACAACAAAAAATATACAATAAAAAAAATACAATAAAATATACAATAAAAATATACAATAAAAAGTATACAATAAAAATATACAATAAAAAAGTATACAATAAAAAGTATACAATAAAAATATACAATAAAAAATATACAATAAAAAGTATACAATAAAAAGTATACAATAAAAATATACAATAAAAAGTATACAATAAAAATATACAATAAAAATATACAATAAAAAATATACAATAAAAAATATACAATAAAAAATATACAATAAAAATATACAATAAAAAATATACAAAAAATATACAAAAAATATACAATAAAAAAAAAATACAATAAAAAAAATACAATAAAAAATATACAATAAAAAAAATACAATAAAAATATACAATAAAAATATACAATAAAAAGTATACAATAAAAATATACAATAAAAAATATACAATAAAAATATACAATAAAAAATATACAATAAAAATATACAATAAAAAATATACAATAAAAATATACAATAAAAAGTATACAATAAAAATATACAATAAAAAGTATACAATAAAAATATACAATAAAAAAATATACAATAAAAAATATACAATAAAAATATACAATAAAAATATACAATAAAAATATACAATAAAAATATACAATAAAAATATACAATAAAAATATACAATAAAAATATACAATAAAAATATACAATAAAAATATACAATAAAAAAATACAATAAAAATATACAATAAAAAATATACAATAAAAGTATACAATAAAAAGTATACAATAAAAAATAATACAATAAAAAATAATACAATAAAAAGTATACAATAAAAAGTATACAATAAAAAGTATACAATAAAAAGTATACAATAAAAATATACAATAAAAATATACAATAAAAAATATACAATAAAAATATACAATAAAAATTAACAAAATTATAAAAAAGATAAAAATTACACAATTAGTCTTTATTTGTACTTTTCATAACAATTTAAAAAATTTTTATTTGAAATTTTATAAGAAATATGTTTATGAAATTATAAAAATAAAAGTTTGTGTTTTTTTATTTTTAAAATAAATTTTTTAATTTAATTTATGTATATATACATGTTAATGGAAATGTAAAAATATCGCAAAAATGTAATAAAAGATTACGTGCACAAGGGAAATGTAGGCGTGAGAAAAAAAAGCAAAGGAACTAATTCATCGCCTTCAGTAGCGCTACACCGGAAGTTAACTGATGATTTTTATCTAAGATCTTTATAAACCTATGAAAGCTTTTACTTGGAAAATATAAAAGATTTATTGTTTAAAAATAGGATTTTATTACTACATATTTTTTTAAATAAAGTTTCAAGGCAATTTTATTTTATTTTTTTAATGAAATTTTTCTTAATCTAAATCAACCTTAAACTGTTTCTTAATCAACCATGTTTCTGGCACAATATATACATATATATGTGTATACTAGTAGGGTGCCCGGCATTGCCTGGTCGCAAAATGCACTTAATATGATATTTTGATTAATGCAGATTTCATATTTATTATTGGTCCTGGATATGACCTTAAACTATATCCAGTGGTGAGGCCTCAGTTTGTGGGCTTTGGGGAGTGTGGAGGCACCCTTTAATTACCGTTGTTCCCAGGTCCACTCTAACCCGGAGTGGTAGTACCTGTTAGGGTCCCAACTATGGGTTAAATAGAAACTGATTTGAAAACAACAAATATATTCTATTAAAAAATTATTCTTCCGAATCTTTGGATTCGACATTAAATAACCCGAAAAGGGTTGATATGCCGTAAAACAACCAACCATATTTATTATTATATTATATGTAACTCAATATATAGTAATGATTTAAAAAGTTTAAAAAAAAAAAAGAAGAAAAAATGACTTGTGCGCCACTACCGAGAATCAAAACCAAAATGTTTAATTGCGATTAATTTTTTTCCTCTGTTGTTAATGACTGAGCTATGAAGACCATGTTTGCTGGAAAGCTAAAACTTAAAACATGAACAAATACTATGTTATGTATGCCTATTTGTAATTCCGGCATTCGACCATTATGTCGCAAATTTCTTTTTCTTCCTTTACTTTTCTTTTTTTTTTTCTTTTTTATTAATTTTCACACTTTTGTACCAATTTTCCCGGGCTAAAACCCAAATATAAAGTTTCAAATGGGTTCAAATACCTATCATGTCTTATTACTCGTGTTTTAAACTTTTTTTTTGTTAAATACGTCTGCTATTATCCTAAACTAGCCTTTAAATAAGTTGCCCCCAATCTAAAAACATAAGCTGACTTCAGAAGTTGCATTAATGAAACGTAATTATAAGTTTAATCTCGAAGGTTCTATCACAAGGAACCAAAAGCGCAAAAAAAAAAAAAACTTCCACGGATTAATATGGGAGGGGAGACTATCTTCAAATTCTATTCTAAACTGGGAATGGGCAAAGGACTTATACTAATTAGATATAAATAAGTCCCTCTTACCGTTTTTTTTTTTTTCTTTTTTTAATGGAGAGTAGATAATGCAGTGGATGTGTTATCGTCAGTTCCAGTAACTCTCGCTTCTCCATTTTTGTCCCTCAGTCTTCATTTCTAATGAGTGATGTTTCTGACAAAGGGTGAAGAAAAAGCTGCTTCCCAGGTTGGTAGTACTTCGTGAACAGTAGTCTGAGATGTCGGAAATTTTCTGTCTCTATGTCTATCCTTGCGGCCATGTCACTAGTAAGGGTGCTGGAGGTAAACGTTTTCATCTGGGCTGACGTTAACCGCCTGATAGTCAGGGACCCGAACCTTGGAATAACCACTAAGGAGGCTGTCCTATCAGCAGGTGCAAAGTACTTGGGCTGCTGTATTGCCATTTGGTGAATGGATTCTGGACCATACAGTAGTCTCTGGTGTGGCCTCTCGATGCCATACTAGTGGGTAATTGTTACGGCTTTACCTTATCATGTGCTACAAAAAAAAAAAAAAAATTCCTGTCTTTCCTCTCTTACTTTCCCTCTCTGTTCTGCTCTAACCAAGTATGCTGAGCTGTTCCACAAACCCCAAAATCCTCAACATGAAATATCTCAAAAAAGAAAACACGAATAAACCTAGAACCCCATCCTCCTACGTAGACCCCTACTACCATATCTCCTTCTCCAACATCAGGGGTCTACGTTCTAACCTTCCAGAGGTTGAAACCCAATTACAGGAGACGAAACCTGACATTCTTTCTAAGCGAAACTGGAATAGGGCCGACCACCTCCCTAGATGAGTTCATAATTAACGGATACTCTAACTTAACATCTAAATCTGACCCCCAAGATCGCCACGGGCATGGAATATGTGCCTACATTAAAGATGGCTTCCCATGTGGCAGGGATATCTCCAGAGAAGACCCTAATCTACCTTATATGTGCTTCCGGGTTGCACTTGCTTACACCACCGTATTTATATTTGTCCTCTATCGCCCCCACAACAGTGGAGTTACTGTCTTTAAGAGTATATCAGAAAAAATTGACCACATCCTGTCTGCTCATCCCGCGGCTAACATTCACATTTGCGGTGACTTCAATGTCCATAATGTGGAATGGCTGACCCACCTAAATAAGACTGATGAGGAGGGAGGTTCTGTCATGATTTTGCCATTGCCTATGACCTCACTCAGATTGTCCGCGAGTCCACCCGTATGCCCGATAGTACCGGTCAGTTCGCAAGCCTCCTAGACCTTTGTTATCCACTTCCCCTGAGCTATGCTCATGTTCCGTTCTATCTCCTCTGGGATCCTCCGACTACTGCGTCGTATCAGTTAAGATAAAAATTAAATATAATAAATCTACAGACGTACCTCTCCACTGTACTGTATACTGATACTCTATGGTGGACAGGGATAGCTTCCATACATTCATATCTGATCTCCATCTCCATTCCATGTTTAAAAAGGATGTGTCCTCTATAGTATCAGATCTGACCGAATGGTTACTTGTAGGCATAGACTGATTCATACCATCCAAAAAATTCCAACAAAAACCTAACAGCCAGCCATGGTTCTCCCCCGAATGTGCTGCTGCCATCGCACACAGAAATCACTTTTTCCATAGCTACCAACGTAATAGATGCACTGAGACTAAAGCTGCTTTCAGAACCGCCAGCAACCATTGTAAAAGAATAATAAAAAATGCAAGAGAACTATATGCGCAATCCGTTAAGTCCAAAGTAGCTGAGCAGCGGCTTGGTTCCCACCAGTTCTGGCAAATAGCAAATAGGATCTTGAACAGAAACGTGCGCTCTATCCCAACAATTATCAATGGACCAGAGGTCATCTCGACAGCATCCGACAAGGCCAAACTATTTGCCAAAAACTTTACGGCAAATTCTACCCTGTGTGACGAAGGCCATCAACTCCCCATATTCCCTCCTATAAGACAACACGCCATGCAACATACAAATATCTGTGCGTGAGGTCGCCAAGCTAATCAAGAACCTTGACTCCAGTAAAGCAACTGGTCCCGACGGTATTCCAATTATAGTGTTAAAAAAATTACAACCAGAACTTGCCCCCATACTTTCCAAACTGTTTAAGCGTTGCCTTAAGGAAAAGAGCTTTCCAACACCCTGGAAAACCTCATCAGTATGCCCTATATTTAAGAATTACGGTGATAAGTCATCCCCCTCTCAGTACAGACCAATAAGTCTCCTGTGTGTCATGAGTAAGTTGCTGGAATCCACAATAAATAGAGAAGTAGTCAACCACCTCAGCAGAAATAACTTTCTTAGCGACACGCAATATGGTTTCCGCTCTGCTAGATCTACAGCAGATGTGCTAATGGATATATCTCATAGGATTAGCGAATCTCTCGACAAAGGCTTCATTTCTAGGGCAATTGCTCTTGACATATCAAAGGCCTTCGATAAGGTTTGGCATAAAGGCCTACTACACAAGATTTCCAGCTACGGTATAACTGGAAATGTTTTCTCTATCATTAAATCATTTCTATCTGATAGGCTCATAAGAGTAGTGGTTGATGGGCAGAAATCAGAGGCCCACAGTATTAATGCTGGAGTCCCTCAGGGGTCCATACTGGGCCCAACTCTCTTCCTGATCTACATCAATGATCTCCCAAAACACATACTAAAATCTTTCGTTGACATCTATGCTGATGACACGACCATCTATGGCAACACATCAAAGGCCGTAAATGATGATGTTCTCTCTGATTCTCTCTCCTCTGATCTTGAGCGCATGGTACAGTGGGGAAAGAGGTGGCTGGTTACCTTTAATGCATCTAAGACCAAGCTCCTATCATATCATAAACGCTCTGATCCCCATCTGGCATCAATTAAAATGGATGGCTCTCGTCTAAGGGGGGCCCCAGGATTTGATAAGCTCCTGGGTTTGACCTTTACACCTGATCTTAAATGGAACACATACATCAAGTCTGTGGCCGCTCCAGAAGATATCTCACTAATGATGCAATTCTCTATCTATATAAGAGCCAAGTATGTCCAAAGATGGAGTACTGCTGCCACATCTGGGTGGGGGCTGCAAAAAACAGCCTATCCTGCCTTGACGGAGTACAAAATAGACTCGGTGCCTTGGTGGGGGAATGCCCTTTTCTCTACCCTGCAACCTCCCTCCCACAGATAGACGTAGCGAGCCTGTCATTGTTCTATCGTTACTTCCATGGCAGGTGCTCATCTGAGCTCCATTCTCTGGTCCCCCCTCGCCAATCTTTCTCCAAAAACACTGACTAGCTGAAACCACCGTCAATAATTTTCCCCACTCCCTATCTGTGCCTAAATCAAAACGTAGATTCCATGAGCAAAGCTTCTTTCTTAGAACTGCACGCCTGTGGAACTCTCTACTGCTTGCCTGTTTCCCTCCTGACTTCAACATGGATGTCTTCAAGTCCAACACAAACAAATTCCTGATGAACCGCCCCCCCCCCTAAGTAATGACACCTTTCCAATTCTCCAATACTATTGCTACACTGTGCCTTTGATTACTGTACACACAATAACCCTTATCCCTGAGTGGCCATTGGGCCTTGATAAGTGGTGAACTCCATGTTAAAAAAAAAAAAAAAAAGTGAAGTTTCATGTCTGTAGACCAAAAACTATAGAAGTTTGGTAGATAAAATTTTTTAAACAAAAATATATATGTATACATAAATATATATGGAAAGCGTTTTGTGTTTACTATAACCTTTTTATGCAAATATTATGCAAGTATAAATCATGTAGAATATCTGCATGAATATAATTACATGTAATAGTTAACTAAAGATGATCATCCCATAAGAAAACCGAAAAAAAAACTAATAGGGAATTAATTGAAAGTAATATTTAAAAGAATATACAAATTAGCTAAATCTTTTGCTAATGAATGCAATTCCACAACCCATATATAAGAAAGTTGTATTTTCTTAAATGAATAGGAAAAAAGGTTTTTAATATGAATATCAGTACACAAAAAAAATTTTATAGGAGTGTGTGTGTGTGTGCGTATATATATATATATATATATATATATATATATACACACACACACATATCACTCTCTTTAGATGCTAGCGCCTAAGTACATGTATTTGGTGATTTTAATGTCCACCACTGTAGTTGATTTGGTTTCTCGAGTCACATATAGTTTTTCTAAATCTCATTCCATTATATAGACTGCACATTCTCCACCCGCCTATCAAAACATCAAGATCACCAAGCCTCACTTCATGACCTCCTGAGGATTATTGTGACAAATGCTCAAAGCCTACTGGGAACACTGATCACCTTGTGATATTGGTTGATATCACTCTAAATTGTCAGCTATTGCTCAAAATGTTAAGGTACTTCGGAAAAGCTGATTGGTTGTAAGCCATCAGAGGTCACATCAGAGATGCCCCATGGAGCAGTATCTTGTATCTTCTGGAATAGTGTGCAAATGAGGCTACTGAATGGTTCAACGCAACAATTGAAACACTTGTTTCCACAGGAAAGGTTTATAGCAACTTCTACTCTCCCCAATGGTTCACTTCTACTTGTGCAACTTGCATTGTGCAAAGGCAGCATGTAGCCCACAGATTTATCAGCTACAAGTCAAATACAAATAGACAAAGATTTCTAGATGATAGAAATAATTGTAAGAGTGAAATAGCTGCAGCCAAGAGAAGGCTTACCAAAATCATCAGAAAATGCATTGAGTTGCAGAAATTTGGAATTTGCGATTTCTGGAAAACTTATAATAGTCTAGTGAATAATGATTAATCAATAATTTCCCAACTATCCAACAACGATGAGGTTGCTTGCATGGCAACTAAGAAGGCTGAATTGCTTGCCCAGCGGTTCGCCTCCAATTGCTTCTGTGATACCAGTATTCAAGAACTCTAGTGAAAACTGACCCATTCAATTATTGCCCCATTAGCGTCTTTCCTCTCTTTGCCAAAATCTTTGAGCACTTAATCAATCAAGCACTAGCGCAGCATCTCATAAATACTAAACTTCTTTCCAACTGACAGTATGGATTTAGGCAAGCTTGTTCTACTGCAGATATCCTAACTGTAATCTGAATGTATGAGTAAGGCAAACGGGGCTAGGGCAGTAGCCTTAGATATATCTAAGACCTTTGACAGGGTCTGGCACAAAAAATTTCTCATGAAAAGCAAATCATGTGGTATTACTGGACGTATACTAAACATAAATCCTTCATAAATAAAAGAAAAATTCAGATTGTTCTTGATGGTCGTACAACACGATATAAATGGGAGTGTGCCTCGGAGATCAATCCTTGCATCTTTATTATTCCTGATATAAACCTCCCTGATAACATTGTGCCTGAGATGGTTATATTTTGCTGTTGAGAAAGCTCTAGAACAGAAAGGAAAATGAATGTACACATATCCAAGGCAATAGAATAACATCTAACCTGTAGTAGAATGGGGACTGTAACATCTTATGCTTTAATTTATTTAAAAATAATTGCTTTTAAGACTTTAAATATTTAAAAAATAATTTTTATTTATTTCCTTTTTTTTTTTTTTTTTAATGGAAATTGCTCTAGACAAGGCATGAAGCCACTTGATGTAATTAGCTAAAAAGAATGGAGATGATTATCGCAACAGGAGATGTCTACTGATATCTTAAAAAGATCAAAGCTATATATTTTAATGAGTTTATTTTCTGATGCAAAATATTAGATGTAATTTTGTTAATATTTTGTATGGCACTCATAGAAAATTTGACACTTTTTGGAAAGGAAAGAAATATATTTCTTGGCCAATAATTGATGAATTCTAAAGCCAACCTGAGCCTCTATCAGGACCTGGAGTATTCAGTCTTCAGTCTTCTACAAGAGAAGCCTAAACACTAGTTTGATCTTGTAATTCAGCTCCTCGTTGGTGTTGCAAGCAGTACCATTAATAGTTTTTTCAACTGTGGCATAATAATCTATGGGGTTGTAAACGGGCAAGGGTGGGGGCAGTTGTTGGGTCTAGTGAAATCATGCAAGTTTTTAAACGAACGCTATTGAGGTTTTGTGAAGTTCTGCTACATGTATGGCTTTCCTTCAGCCAAGCACTTGACAATAGCAGACGCAAATTCAATATGGCCATCTGAATCGGGTATGTGTAGCAACATAACTTTTGCTGGCAATTTGGTTTTCATCACAAGCAGGTTTTGTGCATACTGTACGCTAGCTACCCATTGTCCTGCACACTGTAACTGCTCTTAACATAAGTCTTCATTTGAGAAGAACCAGAACATTCTTGGTTCGACTGTTTCACAGTATTAAGATTTTGTGACTTTCATAAGGTAGTTCTCTTGCGCTTTGGTGGCAGCAAGTACTTGGCTATTGCGACTATTCTAAGAGAAGTAGCAAAAATCCCCATTCAACACTTTCTTCATAGTCATTATTCCAACACCTATCTCTCCTGCCAGTGCCCATATTGCATTGATTAGATATTGCCATATTGTTTTTGGCAGATTCTCTGCAAATTGCATTGTACAGACACAGAACACTTCCTGCTAGCTGCTTCCATAGCTCTCTAATTTTCCGATATACATCTTACATCCTTTAAGCTATTCAAGGCATACTAACTTCCGGATCTTTGAATCCATTTCTGATTATAATGATGCATATCTCCTTCAATATATTCATTCATGCTTTCCAGTTCTCAAGTTAACTAATCGTATGCAAAAACGGTCATCTGTTGCACTTTACCACTGTTACTTGAAATGATTTTGACGGTAAAGAATATAAAAAAAAAAAAATGATCAAATTTATTTCAAATACTTTGTAAAATATTTTTAAAACGTTGAAGATAGAAAAAAAAAAAAAAGTTATCTGTATTAGACATTTTAGAACAAAACAAATTTGTAGAGTGTGTGAAAATCTTGCAGTATAGTGTAGGAATAGTATAGGATGATGGTGACAAGCAAGATATGGTCCTTTTTAACTAATGATTATTTTTCTCTTGGATTATGTGAAAACCCTTCCTCCCAAGAATTTTCTTGTCCATTTGACCATGTCTAATTATCTAAATGGGCAGCAGAAACCGGAAGTCAAATAGAATAGACAATGTTGACTATAATCAAAATTTGTATTATCAAAGTACAGATAATGTGAAAAATACAAGGAAAGATAACCCAGTGTGAACAAACAATTACAATTGGCCATGCATTCAAAATGCTTTCCCATGTTTGTAAGCATATTTTCTTCAAGCATTATTTTTTGGGTTTTTTATAATGCATTTTCGCATTTTTAGAAGAGTCTTTGTCAGTTAGTCTATGATGCTTCTGTTTGAAATATTAAATGGCATTTTTCGGGGTCGGCTGAGCTTTGGTTTGAAATGGTATTTTGAGGGGGAGATCAGTCAGACTTTGTTTTGGAGTGACATTGGTACTTGTACAGTTTAATCAAGACATTAAAAAATGAAAAAGTTTAAATTGTATGTATCCGTTATGGAATGAAGTTCTCTGAAAAAAAATTTCACATAATTTCATCAAGTAGTTTGTTTTTTTTTTCTTTCTTTTTTTTTTTTTTTTTTTCAGGGAAAAAACAATTTGTTATGATACCAAGCAAAAGGTTCGATTTTTAGGATGAAAAGCTAGGATTAAAGATGGGGAGGGAGTGTCAGCGCTTTAAATTGAGTTATCTCCCCGTGGCGTGTTCTAAAAATCCAAACAAAAATGTTTAAAATTCAAAGATGTCTACCTTCAATGTGCTGTCATAAAAACATGTTTTTCGCTGTAAAAAAACAAAAAAAACTACTCAATCAAATTAAGGGGAATTATTTTTCGAAGATCTTCAGTTCAAAACGGATATGTACAATATAACTATATATTCGCTATTTTCATTTTTTAATGTCTTGATTAAAATGTACAAGTGCCATGACATTTTCTTGTGTCAATCGTGTTTTGGTTTGAAAAAGGATCTTTGCTTAACACACTGATTCAATGAATACACGTTAAGAAAATACACATTCTTATTTTGTTATGAACAAATTTTCTCAATCATTAATTGGATCATCTGGAATGTTGTCGATTGCAAAGAGGATAGGTTGTTGTTGTTTTTTAAATTATAGAGTCAGTTCAGATTCCCTTTCTGCTACTGATCCACAAACCACTGACTGTCGTTATTTTCTGATAGAATAGTCAGTCAACTATTTGAATCATGCTCAATAATAATTAGCCGGAATGCATAGCAACATATTATTAGCTTTTCGACTAATTTTGAAAAGCTTTTCACTTTATATATGGCATTCATGAGTGTTAGGTAGAAATTGATCCCATTTTCCTCTAATAAGGTTGACTGTAAACTAATCTGTTATCATACTTTTTCGGTCATCTTGTACAAGAATATCCTTTTGCTGTACTAGGTATTAACAGCTTGTATTATAATAGAATTCCAGGTGTGATGTTGGATAAACAATTCTATAATTTTTTTTTTTTTTTTTTTTTTTTTAAATTTGCGTTAACCCCTAACAAGGTATATCACCATCTGGACGTTAAGGGCTACTATTTGGGACTATGCCTAGGAAAGATTTACAAGATGTTGGTTTATGTTACATTTAAACTTCTGCATATCAGTACAGTCAGGGAAGCAGGTAGCAGGAAGGGAATTCCAAAGTCTAGCTTTTCGATAGAAAAAAACTATTAGAGTAGAAAGCTTTCTAGCATTTAGAGATCTCAACAGTGAAAGAGTGTGATTTTATTGCTAAGTGGGTTTGTCGGGGATATGTACGTCGAGAGGGGTACAAGTGCAACAAGTTTACCAGAGCACAGTTCATTAAAATTTTGTAAAACAGGCACAGAGATGCAACATTGCGGCGATGGGACAGGAGTTGGAGTTCAGTTGACAAAGTGGGACCTATTGGACCCTATACAAGAGGGAAAGACTAGTGGTAGATGCACCAGCCCAGATGTGGCAACAATACTCCATGCATGGGTGAATGGGGGGGGGGGGGGGGGCTTGTAGAGGTACAGGATATTCTCACGTGTGAGTAGTCTTCTAGCTCGATATGAAAGGTAGTAACATGAAACTGGTAAAATTAACTAAATTCTTTAATAAATACATACATATATATATTTTTATTATTTGGGGTAAACAGTTACATATGGTCGCTACAAATAGCCATCTGTTTCAGTCAAAGAGACTTCATCAGGCGACGTGGAACCTCTCGACGCCAAAAAGAAAAATGAAAAATGGGATAGATTAGAGAGAAATTAAAGAAAAATGGAGCTCTTCAAAAAAAGTATAAAAAGTTCATAAAGAGTTTATAATAAATTGCGAACTCTCTAAAAAAGAGGATAGAAAAAAAGAAAAAGGAAAGATGGCATTAGAACTTATTGGAAGATATTCAAAACTTTTCCCAACAGAATGTAAATTTGAAATAAAATTAAAAATGGGTCATAATTTTATTGGGGCTGTGAGTTGTACAGGAGGGTGGTGTGGGAGGGGTTCTACTTATATTGAAGGTGTCACGGAAAGAAAAGGACTTTGCATTTGTGTAATTTTACTCCGAGAGAGTTACGTGTCGTTATGCATTAAGTTAGGAGTGGGGGGATTGACTAATGCAGACATATTAATGCTGAGGCATATATCTGCAGACATACATACATACCAAATATACAAATACATACATGTGCGAAAGCGACACAAACATACACATGTAGATATATATACATAAAAGAACATATGCACACGCAAGAATACAGCTATATGTATAGATACACAGATAATCACATATATATACAAATACGTACAAATATACAGGCATATACACACATATATATCCATATACTTATGCATGCATATACATATATACACACATACACATATATATAGACATATACAAATACAGATATAGATACACAAACACACACACACACATATATATATATATATATATACACACATACATATACACATAGACACCCACACACATATATAAATACATCTATATGAACATCTACATATGTACACAATAAATATACACAGACGAGCGTCTAGCGAAATAAACCTACATACAGAGGTACTGTTATACAGACATGAGAATATATTTAGTATCAGGATATTAAAAATTAAAATGGATTATATTTAAGATATATTTTTCAATTAAAAACTATTTATGCATGTACAGTTATATAATATGGGGGTAAAGAAGGGGTTAAATAAATATATGGTCATTTGCGAAACGTCATCGGGTGTCAGGCTCTTTTCTTCATCTAAATTATACGTAGTAAAATTTAATTATTCAAGAATTGAAACATACTAAAATGAGGTGGGGGGGAATGAGACATATATCTGTATATATATACATCCAAACCAAATATACAAATACATACATACAAGTGCGAAAGCTATGCACACATACACACGTAAATATATACATAAAAGAACATACTCATACATAAGAATAAAACTATACTATACACAGATAATCACAAGTTTACATATATACAAATACGTACAAAAATACAGACATACACACAAAAATACATTATGATGATGATTGTAACATCTTGTCAGACGAGTGCCACTCTCTCAAACCCTAATTTACCATATATGTGCTTCCGGGTTACACTAGCTTACACCACTGCATTTATATTTGCCCTCTATCGCCCCCACAACAGTGGGGTTACTATCTTTAAGAGTATATCTGAGAAAATTGACCACATACTGTCTGCTTATCCTTCGGCTAACATTCACATTTGCAGTGACTTCAATGTCCATAATGTGGAATGGCTGACCCACTCACATAAGACCGATGATGAGGGGAGGTTCTGTCATGATTTTGCCATTGCCTATGACCTCAGATTGTTCACGAACCCATCCGTGTGCCCGATACTACGGGTCAGTATGCAAGCCTTCTAGACCTTTTTCTCACAACTTCCCCTGAGCTATGTTCATGTTCCATTCTATCTCCTCTGGGATCCTTTGACCACTGCGTTGTATCAGTTGAGATAAAAATGAATTGTAATAAGTCCTCAGATGTACCTCGCCACCGTACTACATATCGATACTCTATGGCTGACTGTGATAGCTTCCGTACATTCATATCTGATCTGCCTCTGCATTCCATGTTTAAAAAGGAAGTGTCCTCTATAGTATCAAATCTGACCGAATGGTTAATTGTAGGCATAGACTGATTCACACCATCCAAAAAATTCCAACAAAAACCTAACAGCCGGCCATGGTTCTCTCCAGAATGTGCTGCTGCCATCGCGCACAGAAATCACTTTTTCCATAGCTACCAACGTAATAGATGCACTGAGACAAAAGTTGCTGCCAGCAACCACTGTAAAAGAGTAATAAAAAATGCAAGAGAGCTATATGCTCAGTCTGTTAAATCCAAAGTAGCTGATCAGCGGCTTGGTTCCCACCAGTTTTGGCAAATAGCAAACAGGATCCTGAACAAAAACGTGCGTTCTACCCCAACCATCATCAATGGACCTGAGGTCATCTCGTCAGCATCAGACAAGGCCAAACTATTTGCCAAGAATTTTGCAGCTTATTCTACCCTAAGCGACGAAGGCAATCAACTCCCCATATTTCCTCCTATAACCGACAACACGCTATGCAACATACAAATATCTGTGCGTGAGGTCGCCAAGCTAATCAAGAACCTTGATTCCAGTAAAGCAACTGGCCCTGACAGCATTCCAGTTATATTGCTGAAAAAGCTTCAACCAGAACTTGCTCCCATACTTACAAAACTAAGAAGTGCTTTCCAACACCCTGGAAAACCTCATCAGTATTAAGAATTCAGGTGATAAGTTATCTCCCTCTTAGTACAGACCAATAAATCTGTGTCATGAGTAAGTTGTTGGAATCCATATTAAATAAAGAAGTAGTCAACCACCTCAGCAGAAACAACCTTCTTAGTGACATGCAATATGGTTTCCTTTCTGCAAGATCTACAGCAGATGTGCTAACGGATATATCTCATGGAATTAGTGAATCTCTTGACAAAGGCTTCCTTTCCAGGGCAATTGCTCTTGAAATATCGAAGGCCTTCGATAAGGTATGGCATAAGGGCCTACTTCACAAGATTTCCAGCCACGGTATCACTGGAAATGTTTTCTCAATTATTAAATCATTTCTCTCCGATAGGTTCATAAGAGTAGTGGTTGATGGGCAAAAATCAGAGGCCCACAATATTAATGCTGGAGTCCCTCAGGGGTCCATCCTGGGCCCAACTCTCTTCTTGATTTACATCAATGATCTCCCAAAACACATACTTAAATCATTCGTTGACATCTATGCTGATGACACGACCATCTATGGCAACACATCAAAGGCCGTAAATGACAAAGCTCTCTCTGATTCTCTCTCCTCTGATCTTGAGCGCGTGGTACAGTGGGGGAAGAGGTGGCTGGTTACTTTTAATGCATCCAAAACCAAATCTTTACATCAACGCTCTGATCCCCATCTGGCATCAATTGAAATGGATGGCTCTCGTCTTGGGGAGGTTCCATATTTTGACAAGCTTCTGGGTTTGACCTTATTCCTGATCTGAAATGGAACACGTACATCAAATCTGTTGCCAAGGACGCTGAGAAAATGGTGGGATTCTTCTACCGCTCCAGAAGATATCTCACTACTGATTCCATTCTCTCTCTGTATAAAAAGCCAAGTACGTCCAAGGATGGAGTAGTGCTGCCACATTTGGGCAGGAGCTGCTAAAAGCAGCCTATCCTGCCTTGACAGAGTACAAAATAGACTTTGTGGCTTAGTGGGGGATGCCCTTTTCTCTTCCCTGCAGCCTCTCTCCCACAGAAAAGATGTTGCGAGCCTTTGTTTTATCATTATTTCCATGGCAAGTGATCGTCTGAGCTCCAATCTCTGGTCCCCTCCCGCCAATCTTTCACGAAAAACACCCGTCTAGCTGAAACTACTGTCATTAATTTTCCCCACTCTTTATCTGTGCCTAAATCCAAACGTAGATTCCATGAGCAGAGCTTCTTTCTTAGAAGTGCACACCTGTGGAACTCTCTTCCGTTTGCCTGTTTCCCACCTGACTACAACTTGGATGTCTTCAAGTCCAACGTAAACAAATTCCTGACAAACCGCTCTCTTAAGCTGGCAATGGTCCTGTTGTCATAACTTGGATCGGTAGAGAGCATCAGTTGTACAGCGGTGTAACTCCAATCTCATTCGTTGAACATTGTGTCACTTTCAGAGATAGAAGGCTCCTATCGCTCTTGAGATTTGTACACAGCTGGTTAACAAGTAGGTGGTCTCTACAAAAAAAGAAAAATGGATTTCATCAAACGGAAATGGAATCATGTTGTCTTTTCTAGGGCGACAATTTTATCAGTTCACCCTGTAGTGTGTAGATAGCACATTCCGATATTATCACCAACATGTACCCATAAACTTTAGAGCGTATAGTAACACACATTTATACTACATACCTTTATACCCACACACACATATATACGCTTACATAAATATCCACATTTATATAGATATATATATATACACACACACACCTTTGCGAAATGTACATCTATACGTACATAACGCACATATCCACACTAATACGCATATAAATGCAACCATATCTATAAACATATATTCACATACACAAAAATAAATATGCATGCATATATACATATCTATAATTGTATTTCAAGAAATAAATAATTTCAGATATTAATTTTATATTATGTTAATACAGATCAGTGATCTATACCAAGTAACCGTTATTTATTTATTTTTATATATGTCTATATGCACATACAAACGTGTATTCATTAACACAAATACATATATGCATATATTGTCTTATTTTTACATAATATTTATCTGTGTTATATTTGTTTTTATTCTGAGGCAAAACTTTCTATAAACATTGTTATCCGCTTTTAGATTTTTGTACTTATCTATTGCATGTAAATGTAAACCACGTGTGTTACTTTTCGTATAAGTAACTATAAACATCTATATACAAGTCAGTTTACTGTCATTTGTGGCTGGCTATATGGATTTTCATTCATCAGTTTTATCTTATTCCATTAGTATTTCCTAACAGGCATAAGGGAAAAACAAATGAACACATATCTAAGGAAATGGCAGAAACACTACAGGATGACATCCAATCTATAGTGGAATGGGGACAAAAATGGATGGTCACATTCATTGCTACCAAGACTAAACTTGTTTTCTTCAATAATTACAAGAAGCCTTCTCAGCCACCAGTAGCTATGATTAAAGATATATTACCTGTAAGCTCTTTTATCAAACTTCTCGGCTTAACGTTCACAGGGAACATGAGCTGGAACAGATACATTGAGAGCATTGCCAAGGCTGTTGCAAAGAAGATGGGCTCTCTTTACTGTACTAGAAAGCTGCTTACACCTGAAAGTATCCTGTATCTATAATGTTATCATTCGCCCATGTATGTAGTACTGTTATCACATTTTGGCTGGTGCATCTGCTACTAGTCTCTCGCTCCTTGACAGGGTTCAAAAGAGTCGCCAACCTGATAGGTCCTAAACTGTCATCAAAGCTTCAACCTCTGTCCCATAGAACTGTTGTGTCCTGTTGCCTGTTTTACAAGTATTTTAATGATGAATGCTCCAACAAACTACAAACCCTTGCACCTCTTCGACGTAAATACACCCGACAAACCTGACAGGCAGCAAAATCCCACCCCTACACAGAGATCCCTAGATGTAAGAAAGCCTTCTACTCTAATAGTTTCTTCCCCCCAGAACTGCCAGACTTTGGAACTCCCTTCCAGGTTCCTGCTTTCCCAACTACTGATATGCAGAAGTTCAAGTGTAATATGAACAGACATCTTGCTGTTCAACTCCCTCCATAGTGTCCCTGCAACTTATATCCCTCATAGTAGCCTCCTACATCAAAGTGGCACTGTGCCTTGTTTATAGTGAAAATGGAATTTAAAAAAAAATAATAATCACAAGCATGTTTATGCTTTCATCACCTGCAAACATAAGTATACTGTTATTTTCCTATATTCTTACGTTCTTTTTACTGTTTCACAAAGTTTTTTTGTTTGTTTTTTTACTTCAGTCGAAGTTCTCAGAAATCAAGGGGCCCACGACCTGGGGCTAACACTTGAAGTCTATATGAGATACATAGATATTCGAATGTTCCATTAAAGTTCTTTATCTCTCAAACACTGAGTTAGTAAAGAAATTGAGAACAATTTCCTCTTTCCAATTATCCATTTTTATACGTTGTAGTATATCTTTCATGTTGGTCTCTTGATCTTACTGGATTCCAGGACAAGAATTTATCTAGTCTGGTGGAGTATCCAGCTTCGTGCTATTACTTTAAGTAACATCACTTGGAGAAGGTGCACCATTCCTGGTAAAAGCTGTGGGGTAGCCGTAGTGAGGAGATCTTGTTTGGGCTGCGAATACTATGTGATTTTGAATATTTGGTCAGGGTTTACTTCTATGAAAAAGTATCCTCATGCCAGATTGTTCTGACAAACTCCTGTACAGAGAGACCTTAGACACTCGAGGATAGTGTCTTGTCTGTGTGTGTGTGTTGTGTATAGTTTACATTATAGTGTTATGTAATCGAGGGATTATGTCTTATTAAATATGTGCGTAAACACTAACTGAATGCTTGAAAAGTTTGGTATACAAAGATGTATACACTTTCACAGACAAAGCATGTATACAAAACGATAGGTTTTCGACTACATCATTATCACTATTTCTTTTGCCTAATCATTTAAAATATACACAGCCTTTTTCCTCTGTATATGTTAGCTTAAGCATTTTTTTATCCACTTTTCATCTAGTCATATTATACGTGTTGTAGAATTGAATTAATAATAATGAATATAAGTTGTTTATTAATTCTACAACACTTTCTTCACAGAAAGTACCAGTGAATCTGTGCCTAAACCTAAACGTAGATTCCATGAACAAAGCTTCTTTCTTAGAAATAGCGACAGCTAAGAGAGAATTTACTGAAACCACGAAAAAACGCATCGAAGCACAAAAATGAGGAACTTGTGACTTCTGGAAAATCTACAACAGTGTAGTAAATAATAGGCAATCAACAATTCTCCCACTAACCAACAATCACAAGGTTGTTTGCTCAGCAACCGAGAAGGCTAATATGCTTGCCAGTCGGTTTGCTTCAAACTCTACACTAGACCCTTCCAACCACCCCCTATCTGACTTTCCTTTGCGGACAGATGCCATGCTAGACAATCTAAAAATCACCCCTGCTCAGGTGCATGCTATCATAAAAAACCTTGACACTTCAAAAGCATGTGGACCCGATCTTATCCCAGCTGTGCTATTAAAAAAGTGCTCAGCCGAAGTAGCTCCAGTTCTCTCCAAACTCTACAACAAATGCCTTAATGAATCTTGCTTTCCGTGCTGTTGGAAAACTGCTTCTGTGGTACCAGTATTCAAGAATTCTGGCGAATTCTGACCCATCAAATTATCACCCTATTAGCCTCCTCCCACTTTTCGCCAAAATATTTGAGACCATAATTAACCATGCTCTAGTCCATCGCCTTACAGATGCTAAACTTCTGACTGACAAACAATATGGATTTAGACAAGCCTGTTCCATAGCAAACATCCTCACTATAATCTCTGAACGTATATACCACTCACTGGACAAAGCGGGGGAGGGCAGAGCGGTAGCTCTAGATATATCTAAGGCTTTTGACAGGGTATGGCATGAGGGTCTCCTCAGGAAAATTAGATCATACCGTATCACTGGTAGAATACTTAACATAATTAAATCCTTCTTAGATAAGAGAAAAATCCAGCTTGTCCTTGACGGTCGTACATCTAAACATTATGATATAAATGCGGGAGTGCCTCAAGGGTCTATCCTTGGACCTCTATTGTTCCTAATATTCATAAATGACCTCCCTGATAAAATTGCCTCTGAGATGGGTATATATGCTGATGACACCACACTCTATAACAGGCATGACAGGAAAACAAATGAACACATAACTAAAGAAATGGAAAAAACAATAGAGGATGACCTCCAATCAGTAGTGGAATGGGGACAAAAATGGATGGTCACATTCAATGCTGCCAAGACTAAACTGGTTTCCTTCAATAATTACAAGAAATCTCTGCCACCAATAGCAATGGCCAGTGACTCTTTATCTGAGAGTACATCTTTCAAACAGCTTGGCCTAACGTTCACGGGGAACATGAGTTGGAACAATTACATTGAAAGTGTTGCCAGGGGCGCTGCGAAGAAGGTAGGCTCTCTCTACCGTGCTAGAAAACTACTAACACCCGAAAGTATCCTGTACCTCTATAAGGCCACCATTCGCCCATGTATGGAGTATTGCTGTCACATTTGGGCTGGTGCATCTGCTACTAGTCTCTCGCTCCTAGACAAGGTTCAAAAGAGAGTCGCCAATCTGATAGGCCCTGAACTGGCATCTAAGCTATGATTAAAGATATATTACCTGAAAGCTCTTTTATCAAACTTCTCGGCTTAACGTTCACAGGGAACATGAGCTGGAACAGATACATTGAGAGCATTGTCAAGGCTGTTGCAAAGAAGATGGGCTCTCTTTACTGTGCTAGAAAGCTGCTTACACCTGAAAGTATCCTGTATCTATAATGTTATCATTCGCCCATGTATGTAGTACTGTTATCACATTTTGGCTGGTGCATCTGCTACTAGTCTCTCGCTCCTTGACAGGGTTCAAAAGAGTCGCCAACCTGATAGGTCCTAAACTGTCATCAAAGCTTCAACCTCTGTCTCATCGACGAAACGTTGCATCCCTCTGCCTGTTCTACAAGTATTTTAATGGTGAATGCTCTGGCAAACTGCAGACACTTGTGCCCCCACGATGTAGACACCCTCGACGAACCCGACAGGCAGTTAAATCCCACCCCACTTAGTTCTACTGCAGTATTTTCTTTCCCAGAACCGCTAGACTCTGGAATTCCATTCCAGGTTCCTGCTTCCCCAACTGTACTGACATGCAGAAGTTCAAATGTAACGTGAACTGACATCTCGCTGCCCAAATCCCAACATAGTACCCCAGTAATTGTTGACCCTGATATTACACCAAAGTGGCAATGTGCCTTGTTTGGGGTGAAAATGTAATTTAAAAAAAAAAAAAAAAAAAAAAAAAAAAAAACTGCACGTCTGTGGAATTATCTTCCGTTTTCCTGCTTTCCAGCTGACTACAATATGATTGTCTTCAAGTCCAACGTAAACAAGTTCTTGATGAGCCGTTCCACTTAAGTTAACAAATTTACTAAATTTCCATTACTAACGATTACTATATTGTCCAATTGACTACTGTACACTCTTAACCCTTATCTTTGAGTGGTCTCTGGCCTTGATAATTGGTTATGCCTATGTAAAAAAAAAAAAAAATAGACGGTCAGTGTCAAGAAAATTCAATAGAGTATTTAAAAGTTCTATGGTTTGAAAGCTGTTATATGAAATTTATTTAAAGTAAATAAAGGTTGAAAACTAAAACTAATATAGAGAAATCCGCTAATCTTAGAAAATCTTTGGAATTGCCCATCAGCACCCTAGTTCACGACTAAGAAAAGTATTTAGATGGAAAATGTAGCGTAGCTAACATATGCTTGGAAGATTGGAATATGAAATCATGACAGTGCGACAAACATGTGTTCTACAAAGAAACTTTCCAATGAATGTCTTACTCATTTAGATGATGACGTAGGATTTTTTCTTTTTTAAACGCATTCAGAATATGCTTAAATCGCTAAAAAAGCATGTGTGCATATGAAGATTTCTGATAGAAAAAGGGAGAAGATTATTTTAAGATAAAATTGTGAATGAGAATTCATTTTTATTAGAGGAACCATGAAAAATGTTGTTTGGGCAAAGTTTCTGAAATTTGATCACATTAAATGCTGTAGTTTGTCTTGACTAAAAAAAAATAACAACCATGAAACTAAATGCTGTTAAATTTTTATTTGCAACCACCTTTGATCTCTCTCTGCCCCATATATTCGTTAATCAGTTTATTTTTAATTCCTGTTTTACTAATATATTTAAATAATTTAAGTTTTATTTTATTTTTTTAAATGTTATTTAAAATTTAGTTTTGTAAGCTATTTAATTAAGAAAATATGTTTTCTTCTTTTGCAGGTTCATCTATGAAACAGAACAGTTCAATGGAGTTGGTGAATTGTTAGAGATTTTAGGCAGGTAAGTTCAGAAAGCCATACCAGAGTTCATGGTAAAATTAAAAGAATTCTTGAATAGAAAAATTTACCAAACTGAATTCCCTTGTAAAAACCAGAATGCGTTTAATTAACATTTGTTCAATCTGTTTTAATTTATGACTGGGGTATAATTTGTTGAAAATCAAGTAAGTCTATCCAGATATAAAATAAGCAGAAAAGTTTTCACTAAAAATGAATATTCCTAAATAGATTTTTTGTTGGTGTTCGATGACCTTTTAATCATTATAAGCTTATCCCAGGTCAGTATGTATTGTATTAAAATGAAAACACTCATTGAAATTGAAAGTAATAGAAATGAATATTTAATTAGTGAAATGTGCTTTTGCAAAGCAATATGTAAATTAGTTAACCATATTATTTCGATTGCATACACATAATCCACACAATATTTTTCTCCTATTATATATACTTGAAATCAGCATTTTAATCTCCCCAGAATATTTTTATGCAATAAATTTTTGAATCATGAAACCCACACATGACGGAAGTTAGCATGCAATTTACACATGAACATAAACAAACCCCTCATTCACTTGTTGAACCATGCATAGACCTGTACTTTGGAGACCAGGTGGGCTGACAAGCCATAAGAGTAAAATATTGTTTCTTTGAAAGGCGGCTTGCGGTAACAGATTAAAGCGACAGAAAGCCTTCTTCTCTAATAGTTTCTTTCCTTGAACTACTATACTTTGGAATTTCCTCCCAGTTCCCTGCTTCCTTGACTGTACTGACATGCAGAAGTTCAAGTGTAATGTGAACAGACATCTTGCTGCTGAACTTTCTGCATAGTGTCCCTGTAGATTTATTCAATTATGTCCAAGTGGCACTGTGTCTTGTTTGAGGTGAGATAATAGTAAAAAAAAAAAAATATAAAAAAAAAATGAATAATTCTGTAACCTTATAATAAAAGCAATTTTATATATATATATATATATATATATATATATATATATATATATATTCTGGGACCAGTTGTGAAATTAATGTTTTTCTTTGCTTCATTTACCAACTCATATAAAAAAATATTTGTGTTTGTTCTTGAGACGATTTTTTTCTTCAATTACCAAACTAATCATCATCGTATTTGTTCAACATCTGTTTTATATGTTGGCACGTCAGACCATTTGAGAATTGTGATGGGGAATATAACCCAATTTTATAACACTCGAATTCATACATTAAAAATAACTAGTGGAACCATTATATAATTATTATTATTATTATTATTTTTTTTTTTTTTTCATGCATGGTATTAAGTAAATTATCTTAGAAAATTTCAAAAAATAAATGTTTTTTAACAGTATCTATATATTAATAAATAATTTCAAGTAAGTATGTTGAAAACCATTAATCAAAGTTTATTTTTTTGAAAGGGGAGGAGGCAACTAATGAGTTTAGTATAAAGTATTTGTGGAAATGTACAGGGGTTAATTTGTCAGTCTTTCTAGGGAATAAATTTTTTTTATGTCTTTCTGGAATCACCAGAGCCTGTTTCATATAAATAATTAAGCGAAAATTAAGAAAATTTTTAGATATTTGTCAAAACATTGCTATTTTGGGAGCATTTTAGTCCCCAAGGACATTTCTCTATAAATATGTACAGCATAGCACCACTCTTTTCCCAGGATTACTCCACCATTAATCCACACGATTTAAGGGAGCATAAAGTAGCCTTTTTTTTTTTTTTTTTTTTTTTTTTTTTCCCCCTCAAGTCTTTATAACGTGATTCAACCAAGGATTGAACTCTGTCATTAGCAAACACTCTTACCATCTTGCCAAATGTGTCTAACATTGTGAATGTTACACGATATAATCATAATTTTATGCGAAATACTTAGAAAATTTGACAATTTTTAATAAATTCTGAACGCTAACACGAGAGACTAAAAAATGCATAGTTTCTTATTAACATAATTTCAACTGTTTATGGCAAAATTTTACTTTCCATTTGGAATTAAAGGCAGACAAAATGTCAGTATTTTATGAAGCACTTGTAGATTTTTAAATCTACTCGTCCTGATCTCAAACGATGTTGGTTTCAGGCTATAGATTATTCAACCCTTGCTTCACTATAGATTCCCCGTACAATTCACCCTTACAGGAGGTATTCATATTCTCTCAAGACTGAAAGGACGCCTCTCATATATATATTATTAAACTAAAACTGGGTTAATAAATGTTTGTTTCGCTAAGACTTTTTTTTAATCACAAAATATATGCTAAAATATTTCTCTTTGATTGACTTATGTTTGAATTCAGTGATAGTAGATCTGAGTGTGAGAGTAAAAATTCCTTTCATTAAAACAATTTAACCCAGGCTCAATGGGTGATCAAACGGTTCACTTGTATATGCTTTTTTTTTTTTTTTTTTTTTCCCCCCTATTTTTGGCTTGCATTAATTCTATTTTATACTTTTTTTTTCAATAGATTGATGGTAATTTGTTCTAATATCCTGTTCACTTATAACATACCAACCTTCAAAGTCTCCACTGGTGCTACCAGATCAGGCTGTCTGAAGATATTGGTTTTCTGAGATAAAATGCATCTAACATTGATGTTTTGTTTCTTTCCCCTTTTGCAAAACTTATGTTCTGCAAAATACAAAAACAACCGCCCACCTGTCCTCCCCTTTTCCTTTTCTCTCTCCCCCACTTCCCGACTAGTTTCCTTAGTTGAAATGTACCAAACATTAATATTATAACTCTTTTCCCTCTTTCATTGCAAGGCAGGGAACAAAACAACAAAATCCACTATAAGGCAACTAGTGATTTAAGATAAAGAGTGAAGAATAAAAACATTGTACAAAATAATCAAACCAAACTCCAGGAATAAATATTTGAAGATGTAAAGAATTTGAAGCATAAAGCCTTTTTCCAAAATTACTGGATTCAACATTAAATAATCTGAAAAGGGTTGATATGCTGTAAAGCAAATCAAATCCTCCACATTTGTCATCTGCTATAAACAAGCCTATTTATAATGCTAAGCATATTTATGTGATTAATATTTCAAATAAGCCTCTAAGAAATACATTTATTTTTTAGAGAGTTGAATTCCAATAAATTGATTAACTGAAGAGATTTTATTAGAATGTCTTTATTTATGCAGAAAAAGAGGAGGGGGAGATCTGACTGTATGATAGTGACTGGAAGAAAATCTTTTTATGTGAAATAGACGTTATTCAATTCATATGACATTTTGGTTCAATTTCTACTTTCTTCAAATGACCTATAAATGACGAGAGAAAAAATCTATTGTTGATTTAGAGATATTTAAAATTAGTAAGAACCAGAGCCAAAAATTGAAAGAAAGATGAAAAATATATGGTAGAAGAAAAGAAATTTGAATAAGTTTATATTGACTCTGCGGAATGAAATGCATTGTCAGTTGAATGCCATCTTTTCTATTTTCAATTCCCATGAATTGACATAACAGCTACTCGGGGAATGTTGATTACCAGAAATGCCACTTAGATCTGAATAATACACTTAAGAAGACTTGCATTCCATTCTTTTATTGGTCATCTCTTCTCTGATGTTCCCATTTGTCAGACGACAATTCTGTTTAGACAATCAGAATTGAAGCTGATGCTATCGTGGCTATTATCGGACAGATGACTTTTGAGGTCAGATAAATCTTGTGTGTAAAGCTAAAATCATGTTGAAGAATGGTTTCCCATTAGCTCACCAAAGTTAAGCAGCATTGAATCTGGTCATATTTTGATGGGTGAATATTTGGGTCTTCCAAGTGCACTAAGTAAAGCTTCCATATTGGTGTACAAGTGAGCACTAGCTTTGTTTAGAGTTATAACTATTAACAGACAAATGTCCTGTCCCTAGTATTTTACTTGGGAGTCACCATTTATCAAGGCCTGAAGGTCACTCGAGGATAAGAGTTAATGAATGTAAGTTGGTAGTATAGTAATCGTTAATGGTGTAAATTGGGTAGACTTTTATTTATGAAGAACCATAGATAGGAGTTCAGTGCAGGCAATCTGGTCAACTTACAACTGAGAATAAGCATCAGGTCTAAGAGCTTACTTCTATTAGTTAAAAATTTGCACTTTTGACCAAATTTTATCAAACTGGTGGGGAGGGTGTATATAATTCTAGCAGAAGTAGGGCCTTGTTGAGTTTTAGGTTTTCCATTTTATCTTGTATGTTAAATCTGTTTATGGCTTTGTTTCTCATATTTTGCATTGTTATTTCTTTGCTTTAGCTCCTTCCTCTTTCTTATATGGGAGCTGAAGTTCAAATCCAAAGGGTCTATTGTATAAACTGTAACTGGAATAAGTATGGACATCTCTCGTAACTATGATTAACAAAACAAAAACTTGTATTTAATGAATTATTTCTAAGTAGTAGTACCTGCCAACATTAGATATGCCAGAAAATGTCCATTTGCCATTACAGACAAACCAATATATAAATGGAGATGCCCAGTTCAAGTTCTGTTGGAATTACTGCATCATTTCCACTAATACGGAAAGGATGAACGTGTGTGTGTGTGCGTGTGTGTGTTACTTTCCAGCTGTAAGTTAGATTGATTCTCAAGCGTTGGTAATGCAATTAGTCTACAATGAAAATTCTGAAATGACACCAATCTTTCTTTGCTAATCCTGGTAATGTTTCCAATCATCCTGGAATTTTTCCATGCCATTCGATTTGAGCAATGCCGGTTCATCATGTAGTTGAGATTGCGCAACCTTTGCTTCACTATAGATTCTCCATAATGGCACCCTTATTTTGTATTTAACTGATGGCTGTATGTGTAATATGACTTTAAGCATTAATTTCCTTTTTTTCTTTTTTTTTTTTTTTTTTTTTTTTAACTATGTATCTAAAATCTGAAGATCGTGGCATATTTATCTCCCTCTTGTGGCGAGAACATGTGACATAAGGGTTGGCAAAGTGAGATTGAAGAGCCATCACTCTTGGGGAGGAACATTGTGGTCTGCAGAAAATGTCTGAACAACTTTGTCACTATTTCCCAGTAGGACAACCTTAAATGATAAGCAATAAACTAACCCCTTCTTAAAGAGAGAAAGCTAATCCTAGGAGGATGGACCTCCTAGATCTTCACAGGACCACCAACAATAGGGAAAAGACTAATTCAGAAATGATATAGACTCTGTTGATTTTGGGACCGAAGGAAAAAAAAATCCCTTATCTGGTTGACTTATTAGTGTTGAAATGGCTTTTATGCATCAAAGAATTTTGAACAGCTTTTGTCCATTTTAGGAGGAAAGAAATTACTCACAAACAAGAAAAATTGGATCAAAATGAAATGAGTGAAAGATTTTTGATCATCTCATCAAATTTACTTTAATAGCAAGAAGGCTGTCTGAACAGACAACTAGACATGTACACACACATACCCTCTCTCTCTCTCTCTCTCTCTCTCTCTCTCTCTATATATATATATATATATATATATATATATATATATATATATATATATATGAGAGAGAGAGTGTGTGCTGTTTCTAACCGGAGATGCAATTAAAGATGTTTTATGCTAAAATGAAACTTTTGACTATATAAAAATTATTATAAACTGCACCAAGCCACATAAATATTTCTTTAAGAAATATTTATTATTACGTATTATTGAGCACTTTTGAAATCATTGGTTTTAAGTTTATACATGCATCTGAACTTGATTACTATGAATTAAAAGAAAAGATATTTGACGCTTGGACAGCAGCTAATCATGGATATGAGACCTTTACTTTTTTAATAACAGTTGTAAAGAAAACTGATTTCTGCCGAATTGTTGAGCTTTACATCCTAGTTTTTGTTTTTTTGGTCTGATGGAGGGGAGAGTGGCTCTTTTTCCCCACACATTCACACTATTTCAGCTTTTTTTTTTTTTTGTGTCACTGACCATTCACATCCCTTCATAATGTGTGTGTGTGTATATATATATATATATATATATATATATATATATATATATATATATGCAAGTGTCTACACGCTTACTCGATATTTATAAATAATCTGGAAGAAAAAATATTTTTTTTAATCACTCTTCAACCTTCACATTCTCGTACCATGTTACTTGTGAACCATGCCTCAATTTAAGATTACTTTCACCTGTCAATATTTATGTTTAAAATAGAAACATGACCAATTATTAAGCACATGGCTCTCTCAAATTGGTTTTATTAAAATAATTGTAGTAAATTTAGTTCAGGTGTTCCCTGCTATAATTTTATTTGTCCGGAGTCACAAAAAAAAAAAAAAAAAAAAAAAAAACTGGTTCAAATGTCATTGATCTGCAGTGGAACTGTCAAGTGTGTGAGAGAGAGTGTGTGGGAGGAGGGTGGTTGAGATAAACCTGTTGGCCTAGAAACTGTATGCAAGTGTTGATCAATTGAATGACTGGCCATCATCCTGTGTTCACAAGAAAGGCTGAAATGAATTGTCTTCGTCTGTTAGGTTCAGGTTGCATGTGAAAACACTAATGTAGGTGACAGCCACTCTCTCTTCAAACCTTGTTAATCAAGTAACTACCATTTGTAGATGTGCTGCATATGTGAATTCCTCTTGTGGCATATGATTTGCTTATTAAATACAGATGAGGTCTGCAAGGTTCAAATCCTATTGTATCCATCACTGTTGGGAAAGACATCTTCTCTCCACCCTCAGATGTTAGTTTTAAGCAAAAAGTAACTTATGTTCAACTAGTTATATACGATTGTTTAGATATTAGCTAGCATTAAATAAACAAGATGTCTGATCCTTCCTCCAGATTTATGCAATTTCCCTGCATTTTACTAAAAACAAATTTGTCCTTTTTTAATAAAGCTGTGTTGTATATTTTAGTGGAGTCAAGCAACCCACAAATTTAGAGGACTTTTAAACGAAGCTGAAGATAAAAAAAAAAAAATTCTATTTTACTTCAATCCCGAGAGAAAGAGAACAAAGACATAAATGTTTATTCCAATTCTATATTAGCTAACAAATAAATTGAACATTTATTTTTATAGCATTTGCAAACTCAACATGGTGTAAATTTGACCAAAGTTCATCGCCTTGAAAAAAAATATTCGTTTTTTTTTTTTTTTTTGTTTTTTTTTTTTTTTTTTTTTTTTTTTTTTTTGTAATGCTCATGCAGACTAACAACCAAACGGAGAGCTTTCAAATTATTTAAATAACAGAAAAAAATATGAATAAGGAAGATTTGGTAGAGGAGGGTATAAGTTTCTATGCATAACAAAAAAAAAACCACATCTGTATTGCTTTGCTCCTTATCCATATCAGATAGTCTTTCATGTTGACTTGAATTATCGTATCAGTGAAGTTCCATTCATCTTAGTTGAAAGTAATTTTTCGATGTCAGTCTATTGTTTTTACTGTTACGGTGTGATTTCTTTCCTGGCATGGTTTAGATTGAATAAATGTAAAACTTTTTTTCTTGGAATTCTGTTTGTCTCCAATAAATCGATAAGATGAATTCTTTCTTCGGGCATTTTTGGCTCTGCAGATATTCTGTTATTATTTGTGTTGACCGTTGCTTTCTTATTGCCGCTTGTGGTTTTAGTGACATCTGTCAAGAGTTAACAAGTTCAACATATACTTCTCATGCTTACATTTGGATGTCAACAACTTAAGCAAACCTGGAGGGGGGGGCATTTTATGTAAGGTGTGTTTACCTTGCAAAATGTACTTCTGTTCACAAGATGTATAGGGTGTTTTTTTTTTTTTACTTGACAACTTTTTCTTTAATTGCAGATTTGGCAACTATCGGTTATTTTGAGTTCAACTTGGAAGAAGAGAGAGTGACACCTGAGCAGTGTTTGCAAATGATATGATCAATTTACTGCAAGAAACATTTGATGAATGAGTAATTTCATCAAATGAACATCAAATAGTCACCTTGTTCCTGCAATTTAACCCCATTAGATTATTTTCTTTGGGGATATGTAAAGTCCCATCTCTACATTGATAAACTACACACAATAGACCATTAGGAAGACAATATTTGATGCATCATTGCCAAAATACAGCGTAATTTAATGCATATAGTTTGAAAGTTGAACCTCTAGAGATACCATATAAGCATGAGCCAAAATTGTAGTTAAATTATAAATCCTGATAATTATGCCAAAAATAATTCTTTAGAATAAACCACATATTTGTATAAAAAAAAAATATTTTTCTGTAATTTATTTAAGTTTTTGGGATAGTGAATCAAAAAAATTATAACTTTTTGGAGTATTGATATTAAAATGAGATTTTTTTGCCTATTTTCTCTTGCCAAAAACGGTTTTATTTATTTTTTGTTTTTGTTTATAACTTAATATTCATATTAATGATAAAATAATATTTATTGATTTTAGACTATCAGTATGACTAAATCATCCCACACGAGTGTATTTTTATGTTTGTGAAAATATATCCACATATATATATATATATATATATATATATTATTATTATTTTTTTTTTTTTTTTATTATGGGGGAGGCCATCCCCACCTTTTAAAAAAACACTCAATATTTAGAAATTATAAAAAAAATGAAATTGGTAATTGTATTGGAATCAGGAATTTAAAACAGAATTTCTTTGTCTAAATTTTTACTTAACTATTCATAACTCCCACACTTCATTATTTTTATGATGAATGACATGAATTTTCTGAAGTTGGTTAAAGTGACATGGCTAGAACTAATCAGAATACACTGCATGCGTTTCTCAAACTGCCATCACTCACATGATCGTGTGCACCTTATCAAACGGTTTATCTGTAAGCCAAATTTCAACTCTGTAGTTGTTGAAAAGAACCACAAACGGCATATTTTTCATATCTGGATTGTTTGTGCATTTATATGCATGTGTATTAAATTTATGATCTAATCTTATGCATATACACATTTTTTTGGGACATAAATCCCTAATCATCCGCTTCCTCGTTTGCTGAAAGAATTTTTGTTACCGAAAGTTTTAAACAGTTGAATGTTTCTGTTTGATGTTGTTGATTTTGTGAAAGAATCACCAAATCAATTCCACTTTTTTCTTTTCCCTCTTCTCTCCTTATTTCTCTCAGTATTTTTCTTGGTCATGTGTAATGTCGCCATGTCCGCTGTAATGATATTGGTTTTTATGAGTAAGCTATAAATTATATCTAATCTTGTATTTTCCAGTCATTGATTTATATTGTACGGCGAATATTACCACCGTTTTCTATATTCTATTAAAAAAGTTTCCGTTTAAATTTTAAATGCCATTATTAAAAGAAGCTTGTTTCTCCAATCTTAGATGCAAAAGTTCCAAAGTGTCATTTAGTAACATAGGCTGTTACTTTCGATGTGAATGCTTCATTCTTATCAAAGCAGGGCCAACTTACTTGTTGAATTTTACTAAAAACTATTGATAAAGCCACTTTTCTGAGGACTTTGTTCGAAGCATCTTAAGATGTCTTTTCTGACCAGCATTTTAAATTCGTAGTTTTTGGATTCTTCAGATGACTTACTATTCTCATCTTGAATGTTATTTTCACAACATTTTCGCGCCGATGTATCTTGTCCAACTCTGGAATCTACACATAATGTCGAACGGAATCATTTATTTAATCCACAGAGGTAGCATGCTTTCATTGTGTTAGCGATGACTTAAGTAGAAGTCCTAAGTAATTCATAATTGTATTTTGAGTGTCTTCTGCACTAAGGATTGAACTTTTAACCTCTAGGAATGTAACTTTACAACTGAATTTTACCAAGTACTCTATCCATTTGGCACAGAGCCTTATAGGCCAGTGAATAGAGTACTTCATAAAATTCGCTTGTAAAAGTTAAACTTTTGAAGGTTGAATTCTCAGTGTGGGTGACACTCAAAGTACAATTGTGAATTACTTAGAACTTCTACCCAGTCATGGCTGATGGAATGACGGCATGCTATCTTCTTGGATTAAATAAAGGTTCTGTTTGAGATTTCATGCAGATTCCAGAGTTCAACACCTGAAGGTCAGAGGTTAGATCAACCAAAACATTGTAAAAAAAATAAAAAAAACACTCAAGATAAAAACAGTAGTTCGAAGAATAATACGAAAATCAAATCTCATCTCAAAAATTCAGAAACTATGTTTTAAATGTTACATAGTTCAACAACAGCAAAAGTGATATGTGAAAATTTCATTTCAAAGGTAAACACACTTTTGATACGATAATTATATGTAAACCAAAAATCTGTGTGTCTGTCCCCTCATCAGTCGTCAATCATTAGTCTGCAAGTAAAATCAATGATAAAAGTTTTGGAATCAGCAGATTCTTGTGGATGTTACGACCTAATTTTTTTTTTTTTTCTTTTTTTTGTGTGTCTGTTATAATCATGAAAGTTTTGATAATTTGTTTAATGGTATATTATTTCATGCTTGGAATCTTTTTTACTTCTGCCAAAGTGATTATGTTTTAAGTTGAGTTTGTTGATTTTTAACTTTGTATAGCCTAGCATCCACATGAGTTGACCGATTGTCACCAAACTTGGTTAAAATATGGTTCATGGTTTAACTTTTTACTGATTTTATTTTAAGATATCTAGATCATGGTTATGGTAAACGTGGACGTCACATATTTGTGTTAACTTTGGTTCATCATTGAGACTTGCTACGTAAAGCCATGATAAGACTTTAGCCCATCCTTACATTGTCAGATAAAAGTATGCAGTCTCAAAACTGATGTTGTTGAAGTTTAAAATGTTTTACTTTGAGAAACAAATTCTTAGAGTAACAGTAATTGTACTATTTCACTGATAATCAGGTAAAATTGAGAGATTCTTATAATTCTCACGTTTCATTAGTATATGAAAGATATTTTATAGCCAGGCAATGCTGTGTAAATTTCTCAAGTCATACAAGGAAACTTTGACTCAAATTATTGCCTTCCTGAACTTTTCCTGACATGCTTTTTTAGGTTAAAAAGGAAGACAATAAAACGTTCATTTCTTACGTCATTAACCCATTTTTTTTGTTTGTTCCATTGTTTAATAACAGACTATTTCATTTATATTCCAATTCACTATTCATTTCTGTGATAATTCTCCAAATTTTAAACACTCTTACATATTTCAACGTTAGGTTTTTTTTTTGGTTTTTTTTTTGGTTTTTTTTTATTATACTTTTAAAAAAAAAAAAGAAGACTAGTGCGTTCACTACTGATCTTCAATATATTTCCAACATTTCAGTGGATAAACTTATAATTTGAAATTAGTTTTATTTTATTTTCTTTGTTGCTAAAAAAAACAACTGTGATACCTATATGGACGATTATGCATGGCCACTGAGTATTTTCTAGAAATTACCAAAAACAGTAATTTTTTTTTTTTTTTTACAGCATTGGTTCTAGTATGGCAATTAGTCATTTGGATCCAGAAATCCTTATGCCATAATTAAAAGCTAATTTCCATTCTAAAAATAATTCTGTAAACATTTAACTGTTCTCAGAAGTTCATATTTGGCTCAACATGTTTTACATGCTGACATGTGTTGAATCGCTTTTAGATATTGATTTCCAAACTAACCTATCTCTGACTAGGTCTATATTTATCTTTCTCTCAAATGAATTCTTATTATTTCAATATTTTCCTTGACCTTCCTCTGTCAACTGACCTTGCAACAACAGTAACAAAACAGTAACAGCAGTGACACTCACCTTCCTCCGATCGAGGAAGGGTGAGTGTCATGCGAATATGAAATTCACAGGTGCTTCTACATATAAGCCAAACACTCGTCCATTCATTCTCCTATTCTGCACATGTTTCTCCATATTTTATCCAAATTTAATTTTCCTTTGAGGTCATCAGACCTAAGCATGTCTTTAAGACTCGCATTACGCATCCATTGCATCATTCTTATATTTCTTTCCATGAAACACACATCCTCAACTCTCACTGGCCAATTTTCACTTCTATACATCATCACACTGCATGAACACATGGCTTATAGATTCTTACCTTGATCAACAGACGTAATGCTCTACTAGTTAGTAATGGCAGAAACTCTATAAACTTACCTCTAATGGTATCCCCAAGCTAACAAAACTTCTGAACAACCTTTGTCATCCAAATTACTTATTTGAGTTCTCATCTGTCTCCATTGTATTACAATTCTTGCACACAAATTCATTATCATCTCCCAACTACAACAAAGTTCTAACCCCTTTTCTAAAATTGAACAGAACTTTTGTTTTTCTGGAATCTTTCCAATCCTACAACGACTGGTCATCACTTTGGTCTTGGTAACATTCATTCAGGTTTTTATTTTACATAGCTTTCCTCCAAGTTTTTAACTTAACAAGTACCCCTTCCATTGTTTCAGATGCAAGCATAAAGCATCTCTTTCAATTTATAAAAAACTCTCTGGACAACGCTTCTAAAACGCATGAAAATCAAGATTCGTTACAGATCGCTGATATATTCTGATTTTAACATTAAACCTGTCATAAAGTTACACAAAGATGTTCAAACAAAAAAGTGATCAATACAAGTTCCAAATTTATAGATTTTACAATTCAATCATAAAACCTCTAACAAATTTAGATAGTTCGACAATTTTTAAAATGTTATTTTTTCCCGTCTTTTTAACTTCTGCTTCATCCTCTTTGAAGATACTCATTCAGAAGATTTTTCTTTAAATTTTGATATTTTAATACATTTACATTGTGAGGTGTTTTTGCAATCACCCGTGTAACAGATAAAATACTAGGTAAAATTCAGCTCTAAGCAAAACATTTCTAATAGTTGCTTGTTCAATCCTTAGGCAACACTGAAAATACAATTACAAATTACTTAGGACTTCTACTTGGTCATCGCTGATAGAATGAGAGTATGCTATCCCTGTGGATTAAATAAAGGGTCCCATGCAAGTTCAATAAGATACACCTGAAGAAGGTTGGAGGTTACATCGACCAAACTGTTATGAAAATAAGTCAAGATGAGAACAGATAATACGAATTATTGTTCTTCATCTTAAAAATTCAGAAACAATATTTCAATATCTCATGCTTGGCTTTGAATCGTATGATGTCAATCACATGATTTTGTCATCCATTTGACATCTTCCTCTTAAGTTTTTTTTTTTTTTTTTTTTTTTTTTTTACCGGACAGGATGTGGCATTGTATTAAGGATATAGTGTTTACCATTCTTCAGCCTTCAAAATGTCCGTCTGTCTCTACAGATCCTCGGAAAATGGGTGATCACCATGTCCTCTTGATGCTAAAAAAGAATAACTGTGCTTCCTGTATAGCCGACTATGCATGACCACTGAGTATGATTAATATGGAATCTTTTTTCAAATTTGATACAGTGTCGCTACTAAGAGCTTATTACATTCGTACACCAGTCTATGATAGGAGATTACTCTTTGTAAATGCATTTGTTTAATCACTAGAAATAAGAATTATCATGTGTTAATGAAATGTTAAGCATTCAATAAAGTTAATTATTTTATGCAACATATTTACAAATTTAACTTGATTGCGATTCTCCAAAGAATGGAAATTTGGCTTCTGTCCAAATTCCTACAGAAGAAATGTTGCAAGCCTGTCTCTACTCTATTGTTATTTTCATGGCAAGTGTTCGACTGAGCTCCAATCTATGCCCCCCCCACCTCACCAATCTTCTACAAAAAAGCACTTGTCTAGCCAAAATCACTATCAATACATTCTCCTACTCTCTATTGGTACCTAAACCTAAACATGGATTCCATGAACAAAGCTTTTTTCCTAGAACTGCCTGCCTGGTCTGCTTTCCAGCAGACTACAATATCGTCTTCAAGTTCAACGTAAACAAGTTCTTATTGAACCATCCTTGTTAATAATCTAATCATACCAAATTACCATTACAAGCGATTATTACAGTGACTACAGTACACATATTAACCTTTATCCTGGAGTGGTCTCTGGGCCTTGATATGTGGTAGCTCCTTTGTAAAAAAAAAAAAAAAAGAGAAAAAAAAATATATTGCACTATACCTTTTTCTATCTCTCTCCTCCTCCCCAGTATTTTTCATCATCTCATGTTAGCGTTTATGCCCTACTTTGTCATAATGAACTTTTTATCTTGGAAATTTGTGTAAATCTATACCTGTCTGTAACTTTTCTTTTTTATCACTGATAAAAAATTGAAAGATAACAAAATGAATACAGAAATATTTCATACATTTCTTTTAATTCATGACTGTATCGACTTAATTGTAGGAGTTTTTTTGTTGTTTGTTTACTTTAATTTTTTTACTTTTTTTATCAAATTTTATTTTGTAAGATTTTGAAAGTTAAATTTAATTCTGACGTCGTTTCCTGATTAAATTATTAATTGAACCAAATTGTTATAAAACTATAATTTTATTACAGTAATGTTGTTTTATTCTATTTCTAAACTGATTGAATGTAAATAACTTCCATTATTTTTTGTCAACTATTAATAAAAGATTAAAATGGCTGACTTGTTTACTAAGAAACTGATATGCATTCTGGTGGATTTCATTTCATAATCCCATTCTTTAATAGGTGCTATTGCACTTTTTATTTCAATACAGATTAGATAAGTAATAAAACGATCAGTATACAATCTAGACTCTCCTTCCTGGACAGGGTTCAAAAGACAGTCGCCAACCTGATAGGTCGTGAACTGTCATCAAAACTTCAACCTCTGTCCCATCAACGAAATGTTGCATCCTTTGCCTGTTTTACAAGTATTTTAATGATGAATGCTCTGGCGAACTACAAGCACTTGTGCCCCTTCGACATAGATACTCCCGACAAATCCTATCCTTTCATAGGTCACTAGGTTTGAAAAAGCCTTCTACTCCAATAGTTTCTTCCCCAGAAATGCTAGACTTTGGAACTCTCTTCCAGGATTCTGCTTTCCCAACTGTACTGACATGCAGAAGTTCAAGTGTAATGTGAACAGACATCTTGCTGCTCATTCATAATATCCCTGCAACTTATGTCCCCGACTTCAAAGTGGCAATGTGCCTTGTTTGGGGTGAAAATTAAAAAAAACAAAAAACAAAAAGTAATTATTAATAATGTGTAATATAATATATGCAGACATTGATTATGTTGAGGGTCAGCACTTTTTGCTTTAGGAGTCTAATGAGATTTTTAAAACGATTGGCAGTTTAATTGAAGAGTCAGCAATTTTGTCAAAGAAAAAAAAATCACATTATTTTCATCTGATTTAAGCCTCCTACCCCATTAATGACACAGAGGTTGATATGCAGTAAAATTTGTCCATCACTGATATTTGAATACTTTTATTTAAAAAAAAAACAAACAAAAAAACATATCTTTAATCTTCAATCAACAGAAATATAAAAATATTTTCCCAATGATTAGCTTGATTTAAAAAAAAAAATGCCTAACTGCCTTTATGCCATATTTTTAAAAAATCCTTTAATTGAAAGACATCTGCCTATTTTGATTAAACTTTAACAGGTGCAAACTTTTCCAACAACTTTGCCATCCACATTTTTGGTTGAAGTTTGGGTGTGCCCGTTGAATATCCTTTCATGCTTTATTTATAAACATGAACCCAACCCAAAGTTTCATAGATATATCTACATTGTAAATATCTCGTCTTCATAAAAACATTTGTCCATGACAGAATTTAAGCTGCTACTCTTGTAACATACAAGATCAAAGTGTTGTATCTGTTCTTCAGACGCTGCACTTCAATTTCTTGTTCTCTCTCTGTGGAGGAGAAATCATTCATGACGGAGACAATTTTTATTTCTGTTCCTTTTCTTCCCGTTAAAAAACGACCCTGGAATTTAACTTTGTCCTGTGGGGAGGCATTCTAAATAGATACTTTTGTAACATGTTAGTGAATAAAATCTGTTTACTCTAATTTATTCTAATTAAATATCTGCCCTATTTCTAGAACAGTGATAAACAAACTGGCCTTTCTAATTTCCCAATGAAAATTTAAACTTATATTAATAAAATTGTGTGACCACTTTGTGTGTCTGTATGGGTTCTAGGTTTTTGCAACATCACATCAGGGTTTGTATAGGCTTGAAAAATCCTTTAATTTGGCCTTCTGCCTTGAAAAGGCCTTATTTCTATTAGTACTTTGAAAAATCTTTGAAAATATGGAAAATGTCCTGAAAAGGCTATGAAAATCGTATTTTTTATGTCCAGTAAAAATTTGTTGAAATATATTTAAAATAAAATCGAAGTAAATACTATTAAACTATTTTTTAAGTATTAATAAATTGTTATTATTAATATGTGCACGCCAGTTCCTGCTCGATCATCAAAGTTAAGCAACATTGAATCTGGTCAGTACTAAATAGGTGACCATTTAGGACTTTCAGGTGCTGTATGTGCTCTCCGCTTATCTCGGCATTGTTTTCAGTCATCCTAGATTTCTCCTTGCCACTGGACTTAAACAGTACCGATTCAGGAGAGGTGTGGTTGTGATTGCGCAATCCTTGCCTCACAATTACACACGCAGCTATCCCTACAGGGGGTATCCTTTGTCTTTCGAGATTGAATGGAGGCATCGATTAATAAAAATATCATTAAAATAATTTTGAGAACTTTGTATAAATAACTGACGTTTAAAACTATTTCATGAAATAAAGAGATAAGTGGGAATGACTTTTCCTGTTAAGCTTTTTGGTTTATTGTATTGTTTTATAGTTTGGTCTCTTGGATGACAAATATTTAAAAATTGGCCAAAATCATTAATTCCTTCACCCTCAACTGGACAGTTTTCTACAAGGAGAGGTCGTGTTTTTTTTTGTCAACATTTTTGCAAGTCCTCATTTCCATTGGAGTGACTACACATAATTCCAACGCTCACAACTTCCAGTTTCGCGATGGACGCACCAACTAAGATGTTAGTTTTTTTTTTTTTGTTTTTTTTTTTAACCTTCTTTTCCTCCTTTGCATTACCTGCCTCCTACCACTTTTTTGAATTTTTTTTTTCAACACCCCTCTCCACCTGGGCTGCCTACTGTTGTTTTGACCCCCCCCCACTATCCCACCACTACCACTTTTTTTTAAATACCACTCTTCACCCCTGGGGTTCCTTATTATACCACCTCTTCACACCTGGGCAATGCTAATCTATTATATAAATCTCGCCTGTCTGTTTGTGTGTTAGTCTGCTAAAAACGTTTGACACGTGTGACCAACACTGACAATATTAGTATCGTTTGAAAGCTCAGTCTCTTAGCCATTTTTTACAAGGAGGAATCACTTTTTTTTGTCAACATTTTTGCAAAGTCATTCACACCTTGCGATATCGACGTACACATAAATTTCAAACGACCGTGACATCACAAATCACGTGGGTGAGACGACTAAACGTTTTTTTTTTGGGGGGGGGGTCGCCTCCTTTTCCTCTTGAGCCGGGCTACTGCAAATAATTTTTTTTTTTTTTTTTTTTTTTTTCGCTGCTATTTGGGGGGGGGGGGCTAGGTTGCCAACCTGATAGGTCCTGAGCTGTCATCTAAGCTTCAACCTCTGTCCCATCGACAAAATGTTGCATCCCTTTACCTGTTTTACAAGTATTTTAATGATGAATGCTCTGACGAACTATAAGCACTTATACCTCCTCGATGTAAATGCCTCTGACAAGCAAAAAAATCCCACCCTTACACAGTAGAAATCCCTAGGTGTAAGAAAGCCTTCTACTTTAATAGTTTCTTCCCCCAGAGCTGCTAGACTTTGGAACTCCCTTCCGGGATTCTGCTTTCCCAACTGTACTGACATGCAGAAGTTCAAGTGTAATGTAAACAGACATCTTGCTATTAAACTCCCTACATAGTACCCCTGCAACTTAGGTCCCTGATAGTAGCCCCCTACATCAAAGGGGCACTGTGCCTTGTTTGGGGTGAAAATGGAATAATAAAAAAAAAAAAGATATATTGTCTAAACAAAGCGGTACCTCTCCAAATGTGACAACAGGTTATTCCATCCTAGGATGTACCTGGCATTTCTAACAAGAGGATTGTTTCAGGGGCGAGATACCTTCTAGAGTGGTAAAGTGATCCAATCATTTTTCCAGCAACTTTAGCAGCAGATTTGATGGAAATCAATCCCAGAAGCTTATCAAAGAGGGGGGGGGCAAACCTTCATTTCAAGTGTGAAGAAGTGAGAATCTGAGAATTGTTGTTGAAAGGTAGAAGTTTTGTCTTAGAGGCATTAAAAGCAACAAGCAGCTTCTTTCCCCTATTGCACAACGTGCTCCAAGTTAGAAAAGAGATAGAAAGATCCTAATCTTTGATGCTCTTCTAAGTGTTGGACAATCATATCGTCTGCATAGATGTCAACAAATGATCTCAGAATATGATTGGAAAGATGATTAGTGAAAATTAGGATAAGTGTTTTGCCCAGAATAGATTCTTAAGGTACGCCAACGTTAGTGCTATGTATGTCAACAATTACTTTTCTAGATTTATCAGAGAAATAGGATTTGATGGTTGCGGGATGTTTCCAGATATTCGATAGCTGCCAAGCTTATGGAGAAAAAACTCTGCCGAATGTTTTTGATATGTCGAGCTATTGTCCTAGAAACAAATTCCCCCCCCCCCATCAATAGATTTGTTGATCCTGTGCAAAATCAATCAGCATGTCAGCATCAATGAGAAGTTCTTTTTCAGTCATACTCAATGTCTGATAATGGGCCAATGCAGACGATTTCTTGAAAGGGTTTTCTAGAATATCAATGAAATAAATTTTCAAAAACAAATGGAAGGTATAATTATTTAATGAGGAATCTCTTATAAATATTTTATTTTATTACCAGTAGAAATATGCATAAACTTTTGTGTCTTTGTGTAGCTTATATGTGTCATTCTGTCACGGTACTGTGTGTGTGTGTGTGTGTGTGTGTGTGTCGTCAGACTTGTGCATCCCTCAGTCATGTCACAGGTTTGTGCTTTTTTTGTGCATGCTATTTGCTTGAAAAAAGAAATCTGGTTAATGTGACTCTGAAAACTTCTAAAAGAGGGGAGAAGTGGGGGGGGTCTCCTAGCAAAAAATCTCTCATTGGATCAAGTTTCAACACATAGTAATTTAGTTTCATAGCACTAGCAATGGAAAAACTGATTTCATAACACAATATATTTTTATTAATAGATTCCACTTTTAATTTTTTTTTTCTTCTCTAAAATGTGATGGATATTTATTTCTTTTTAACTAATTCTTAAGAGTTAAATCATTTTACTTGGTTTATATTTTGTTTTTCATTCTGGCAACACTTTCTATTATTAGATGATTTCTTTTCTTTCCCTTGTGATTTTCCTTCTTGCCTATCATTTCTAGTGCCCTCTCTCTCTCTCTCTCTCTCTCTCTCTCTCTTTACACCAGGTTTTCAGTACTTTATAATTATTGGATCTTGTAGCAGTGAAAAGTAACCTGAGAATCCAACAATTTCACTATGATCATGCTCTTTCAATTGTCTTCACTGAATACATCAATGTCTGTGTAACGTTAAAAATAATATACCTTTTTGTTTGGCTGGTAAATTTGCTTCATAAATATTCTGTATGCATGTATAGATATGTATATATAATATACTTATAGCAAGTAATCTGCATAGAAATATTCTATGCAAGCGATGCAATATATGCATAATGAATGACCGCATAATTTTTACTAGGTACGGGCAAAATGAATGCCGATGCTCAAAATGTATAAACATTTTGATCCCTCTCTTTAGTTAAAAAATCACCAAAAATCAGAAAATTAACCAATTTTAATGAAATTTTCAGTATTTATCAAATAATGATCGCGGAATATAATGAACTAATTATTTTTTATTTAAATCTGAGTGGAAATGTATTATTTTGTTTGAACAAAAAATACCTTTATTAAAGTTATGGTTTTCAGTAGTAAATAAAAAACGCAAGAATTTATTTTTGCTTTTTTCATAAATAAAGCATCGTAATTTTTAAAAATAAAATAAAATAATTTTTATGGGAATATTACCAAAAAAAAAAAAAACTCTAAATCCGTATTAATATTATATAACTCGAAGAAAAATGAATTTCTCGAACTACTGAATTGAATTAAGCATTGCTTATTTAATATTTTCACACAAAAAAATTATAATTGCAAAAAATATTTATACTTTTTTTTTTTAAATTACGAGTTTCGCATAATTTTTATAAGCAAGATTTTAATAATTTCCTTGCTCGCAAGAATGTGAAACTTTCGGCATAACATTTTTTATATAATATTGAACAATAATTAAAAAAAAAAAATTAATTTAAAAACAGAAACATAGAAAAATAATTAAGTTAAGAAATTCAAAAATTAATACAAACGTTCAGAAAAGAAATGTACGGATGCGCAACTGGGGGAGAGAGAACTTCCTCCCTTTTAATTACATGACGTCATTTTCAGTCTTTCAACTGCCTGAAATTTTGGGCCTTCGTAATTTTCACGTTTATAAAATTTTGTTTGTTGCGTTTTGCGAACGCCAGAATCACTTGGTTTTTGGGCTAATTAATTTATGTTTTGTACAAAAAAGGTGTTTTTTAAAATTTAATTCAATATCTTAGGACTTTACTAATTATTTTTGAACTAGACCCAGAAAACTAATACTTATCTTTTAAAGGATTTTTACAATGAATGTTTTTAACTTCAAAATTTAGCTGAATTGGAAAGCTCGCCGTGAAAATATTTTTATAACTTTTTTTCACGTGTATAAAGAGTTTTTCCTTTTGGAAATTAAGTTTAGTCTTTAATCTTTTAAATACAATCAAAAAGTAGTCGGAAACCTACAAAAAATAAATATGATAAATCGGCTTTCAAAACTAGGTTCCTCATTTTTGGCCGCCCATTTTTACCCGTACCTAATTTTTATTATAGGTAGGCAATCATGTTTTCTGAAACTCAATTCTGACTCTCCACCTCTGCTAAAAAAAACTTCTAGAATCGTTCCAAAAGTAATACCTCCTAAAACCAAAACATTAAAGAGCTACAAAGACGGGAGTGGTACCATTCAAGCAAGCAGCCTATTCTGCTCCAGAATTTATTTTTCTGCATAGTTAACCACCATTATCAATGCATTTTTGCCAGATTCTTTTAATGCCTCGGCCGTAAGCGTCCAGAGTGCATTTTTTTTTCATTCGCATTTCTGTCGCCACTCTGAAATCGATGAACTCATCTCCTAACTCTGCTGACATCAACGACTTTGGAGTCATAAACATTCAACAGGTGCTAGTGAATGTTGACTGGTTCAATATTTTTTTCGGCATGGAAGAATTTCATAACATCTGCTTCTGACACACGTCTATGATATGGGTTGCTTTCTTACTCTCACTGTCAATATCTGCAATATAGAGATGAAACTTTTAGATCATGAATGCATAAGTTCAGTCATCATAACAATGCAATTTGTAATTTCTTCTGATCCATTCGGGCAGAATAAAAATAGGTCGTATTACTTGGATGGAACATTCCTTGTGTATTACAATTCATTATGTGTCTTATCATATTTGGTTTAACATGGCTTTAAGAAACGTCCAAATTAACCTATCTCTGGCCAGGTCTTCATTTATTCCTCTTTCTCTCGAGTTCATTTTTATCACTTCCCCTTTGAAGGAGCTGCTAAAAACAGCCTATCCTGCCTTGACAGAGTACAAAATAGACTTTGTAGCCTAGTGAGGGATGCCTTTTTCGCTTCCCTGCAACCTCTCTCCCACAGAAGGTACGTTGCAAGCCTGTCTTTGTTTTATCGTTATTTCCATGGCAAGTGCTCGTCAACGCCCATCTAGCTGAAACACCCATCTAGCTGAAACCACTGTCAATAATTTTCTCCATTCTTTATATGTGCCTAAATCAAAACACAGATTCCATGAACAAAGCTTCTTTCTTAGAAGGGTACGTCTGTGAAACTCTCTTCCGTTTGGCTGTTTCCCACCTGACTACAACTTGGATGTCTTCAAGCCCAACATAAACAAATTCCTGATGAACCGCTCCCTAAAGTAGGACACTTTATCAAATCTCCATTACTAACGATTATTACGATATTATCCCATTTATTACTGTACATGCAATAACCCTTATCTCTGAGTGGCCTCCAGGCCTTGATAAGTGGTGACTTCCATGTAAAAAAAAAAACAAATCTATTAACCCATGAACTCTCATCCATTTTCTTTTAACGTTGTCATATTAGTTGCACAGAAAATTATTTCTTAATAAGTAATTAGCATTATAGTAATACAATGTGCTTATTATTTGTAAGCAGTAACATTCACATTTTCATAATTATCTGCAACATTTCAAGACGACAAAAGTTTTTTGTCATCTGCCCTTTTGGATGCATCTCGTCATTGGTCCGTATATAATACATCATTATATACGTAGATCCTTCTGCGGCTCACATTGACTTTTTTATGACAACCATCATCGTGGTAGATCAAAAGTAGATCAACAGAACAATTTGTCTGCTTTTTTTTTTTTTTTTAACTCACATTCACCCCTAACAAGGCATATCACCACTTGGACGTAAGAGGTTACTAATTGCGACCGTGCCTAAGAAAGATTAACAAGATGTTGGTTTACGTTACGTTTGAACTTCTGCAAATCAGTACGGTCAGGGTAACAGGAAGGAAATTCTTAAGTCTTGCTGTTCGAGGGAAGAAACTATTAGAGTAGAAAGTTTTCTGGCATTCAGAGACCTCAGCAGTGAAGGGGTGTGATTTTGCTGCTAAGCGGGTTTGTCGGGGATATGTATGTCAAGGGGGCACAAGTTCAATGAGCTCATCAGGGCACATTCCATTAAAATACTTGTAAAACAGGCACAGGAATACATTAGAGATGGGACAGGGGTTAGAGCGTAGTTGACTAAGTGGAATCTATTAGATTGGAGAATCTTTTTTTAGTCCTTATCCAATAGGGAGAGACGTCTTTTAGATTAATACTTTTTGCATTGCCTGGTTCTTTGGACATGCATTATCGCATGGAATTATGAGCACCAAGCCATTCTTAAGAAGATTAGTGTTTTGATTGCGGATGACAGTGTTTTAATTGATGAATCAAACATTACAAAAATGTTCCCACTATAAAGAGGTACATGTGACAGACTTTTTCTGGCGATTCAGAAATGTCAGAAAATCTTTTTGCATTTTTCTCGCAATATAAATTATGCTAGTAGGTCTATATTCTGATTGTTTCAAATCTGTCTTATTAACAGTGAGACCTAATGTTGCCCAGGATTAAATGAGAAAACCCCATATCCTTAACACTGTAACATTTATTGTTTTTATCTTTTACTAGCAGGTAGACCTGACATTGCCCAGGATTGAATGAGGAACAACAAATGATCCACACTTTCAATATTTTTGTCGTCAAAATCATAGAAATTGCCCTTTTGTTAATTGATTGCCTCCTAGACAAGGACCCATCGTGGTGCACCTGGAAGAATCTCATATGCTTCCCCTCAGTGACTTAGTCTACAATACATTGTAGTCTACATTGCACTGTAAAGAACCTAATGGTGGTTTTATAAAATTATTTATTTGAATTAGTTTAAAATGCAAAAGTCAATTATTGTGGTTCAGTTGTGCTCTAAACAGAAATATTCATTTCAAATGCACTCCCATCTTATCAAAGAGCCTACTGTTGATTTTATACACTGGGCTATTCTGCTTGTGAAGTGATAAGTTCTCAAATGCATTTGTGATGTTAGGCTGTATAATGATCAAAATTGTTCAAAATCAGACTGTTCCTTCTTTAATAGGATTTTTGCACTATCGATGTTAGATATTTATCGAAGGCATGCTCATATATGACATATCTAAGAACACTCCCAGACACATAAAGTACATCTGTGTGAAATTTGAAAAAAATCGGTCTAGCCATTTTGGAATCATTAAGAAATGAACTCTCTCTTTTTGGGGACGGTGGGACGTACTCCCGAGTATATTCAACATTGGTTGGATTGGATGTGAGAGTGTCAGTCCAGTGGCATTAATTGTAATATAATTTTTTCACAAATTCTTTCATGGCATTCTTTTTTATCTATCTGTTGATAGCTCAAATGATAGGGAACATGACTGGAGTGCTAAATGTTTTAGCTTTGATTCTAGTTAATAGCATCCAAGTCATATTTTTTAATTTGTACTATATATTAGGTACAATATAATATTCAATTGAGAATTAGCTCTGTAATAAATACAAAATATGCATGAATTAAAATATATTCAAGCATATTTTATGACTTAGCTAGGCCAAGTGCCTCCCACTAGTAAAAAAAATAAATTAAAAACTAAACCGTATACCTACTTTTAGTTCACTCTATGTAAATTTTATATGACATTTATTTGCTTGGTGTCGGATTATTCCAACTACTATCCTCATCTTAGTTATTATCAACATTTTTTTCTTTTCAGACGAGTTTGCATTTGGAAACTTTCTAGTCAAACTTGTGAAGGTTTCAAGGTTCAAAAAGATGCATCTCAAGAAGGCCAGAGGTTAAATCAGCCGAAACATCGTAAACCTAATAAGCAAGATGGGAGCAGTAGTCAAAATAATTGAAATGATCAATCGTCATGTCAAAAAATGGCAAAGCATATATTTGCTTTCTTTCCTAAATGTGTGCGAGATTTTCAGTGTATGATAGTCAGCAATCTCATTCCAATCTTCTCCCACACAAAAAAAAATAATTTCACAAGTTTGAAATTCTAGAGTCTTATGACTACCAGCAGTTGGCAATGACCCAAAAGTTGGCTTAAGATTTTTTTCGTTTTACTCCACAAACGAAACTGATTCCTAAGACATTATGTAATTTTTATTTTATTTTATCATTACAGTCTAGCAAGCAATCAAGTAATGATCAAACTATTGATTGGCTGGCTATAATTTGATATTAAAAAAAATCACTTGATCGACTTCTTGGGATTCATTTGACTCTCTTCAAATGGCATATTTACTCAACTGTGTTCTGATTGACTTCTCTTGCAATTAATTTTTTATAAAAATTAGGAGAGGTTTTTAATTTGCATACGATTTGATGTAGCTTTACTCTATAAAAGATTGCATAGTCTTCATTTCTTTATAAAACTTTATTACTCATTGGGTGTAATTCTTGGTGCCAGTCGCCATGTGAAAATTTAGATTATACAACATGTCTATTATTATAAATCAAATATAGCATTGCTTCATACTAGCGAAACTACTATTTGATAAAAGAAGTGAGCTATTAATCTAATATTTGATATGAGTTTATTACATTTTATTCAATTTTTGTGGTAGAGTTCAAAGACGTACTCAGCCTTCATTGCAAGGTTTTATTAAATATAGCTAAACGTTATATGATTATCCTTTGCAAAATAAAACAAATATATTAATAGAACGTATGAAATGTAAACCAAATAATGTCAACTTGAGAAATTACGGCAGACATTATATTTTTTTTTTTAATAGTTTAGTGTCCTTAATCTATATATTGTTGATATTTTTTTATACTGTGTATGAGTAATCCTGAATTAGCCTGTAGATAAGAATTTTTTTTTCCTGTCAAATTATTGTGTGTGTGTGTGTGTGTGTGTGTGTGTGTGTGTGTGTGTGTGTGTGTGTGTGTATGAGTTTTAAAACTTAATAGTGTTCATCACAGTTTCATTGTTTTATTTTACTCCAAAGTTCTCATAAATCAAGCCGGACCCCTTATTGGGGCTAACACTTGGAATATCTATGAGATACATAGATATTCCAATAGTCTATTAAAGTTCTTTTATCTCTCAAACACTGAGTAAAGAAGTTGAGAACTTAATTCTCCTTTCCTCAACCGATCATTTTTTTTATGTTATATCTTTCTTGCCATCTCTTGGTCTTACCAGATTCCATGACAAGAATTCATCTAGTTTGGTAGAGTATCCAGCTGAGTACTGTTGATGCACCATCTATATATATAAAAGCGAAAATGTATGTATGTGTGTTCGCTTTTTCTGCATGTCTACAAAAGGCTTCTTTCAGAGAAGCGGTCGCTCGCTTCACAACTTTTTAAAACTTTTTATATCACATATAAATTGTAATATCTCACAGTTAACAACGAAGCTCGCCTGTCTATTTAATTTGCTCGATTTTGGGAAGATAAATATTCAATATTTGTCACTCGCCGCATGTGGGTTAGTCTTTTTCCTATAACATCTTGGGGGAGGGGAAAAAAAGCGTTCAGCAGTAAATACTATCCCGCAGTCAAACTTGACCTCTTTATCTCATTAAAACGAGCACCTGCTAAATCCAAGTAATTAAATAAATTCAAACGTGTTTCCGTAAGCATGTCGCGGTGGGGCAATGGTTAACGTCGCACGTTTTTTTTTTTTTTTTTTTTTTCACAACTTTGCCTCAACGGTGCCGGTTCGATCCTCATTTTTATTTTTATTATTTTTTTTTACCTCCCCCCCCCCCACACACACACACCTCCAAACACCCGGGCAACGCCGGGTACCCCTCGCTAGTTCTTTATAAAAGCCACTGTGCATTAGCCATACTGAAAAGATCTTATTTCAACCGTGAATACGAAATGTGATTTTAAATATTTAGTCATGGTTTACTTGTAAGGTAAAATATCCTCATGCCAGTTTGTCCTGACAAAACTATAAAGACACTCGAGGATTTTGTCTACTTTTATGTATAATTTCATGGTCAGACAAGTTTAATATTGTCTGTGGCAGGGCATGTTTAAATGTAGCTTTATTAATTTTTTTTAATAATGTATTATTCTAAACAATTTTATGCAATTAACAAACAGATAATTTATTTAAACTTCACATAAAAATGTTTTTCTGTTTCTTAGAAAAAAAAAGTATGTGATTTTATAAAATGTCCAATCGATTTGCAAAATCATTTTCATGTGTGACATATTCCTTCAATGAATTATTTTTTCAAAAAAGGTAAATCTAATCGTACATGAAATCTAGATGTTGGAGCAATCAATAAATGAAACGAAAATGACAGTAAAACTATTCCCTGGCAACGCCACGTTGATAATAAAACTTGTTTTCAATAAGATTCATTCACATGTTATGAAAATTAAAAATAAAAAAAAATTGTAATAAAAAAAAACTTAAAAACATGAATCCTACTAAATGCATCGATTTTTCAAGTTGTACTCACATTTTTCATTATTCCGCCATCTATTACGGCAATATGACTTAACCGCGTTGATATCTGTGATATAATCAAGATTTTAAAAATTTTTATCTTTAATCTTTTTACTAAAGAAAAAAAAAGAATCAACTTTTCTCTATTTTTTATTTATGATCTTCTAGACACCATCCTAGAGTATCTAAAGTCTCTGTACAAAAGTTTGTCAGGACAACCTGGCATGAGGATAGTTTTCCCTAGAATAAACCCTGACCAAATAAATATTCCAAATCCGTATTTACAGTCCAAATAAGATCTCCTCAGTATGGTTAATTCACACTGGCTTTTACGAGGAATGGTGTACCTTCGCCAAGTGATGCTACCGCAAGTAACAGCATGAAACTGGATACTCCACCAGACTAGATGAATTCTTATTCTGGAATCTGGTAAGACCAAGAGACCACAAAAAAGATAGACTGTAGCATTTAAAATGGTCAATTGAGGAGAGGAAAATTATGTTTTAAACTTTTTTACTAACTCAGTGTTTGGTAGGTAAATGAAAAAACTTTAATGGACTACATGTATCTCATATAGATACATGTAGTCAAGTGGTTAGCCTCTAAGAAGGCCCCCCCCCCCGCCTTGATTTCTGAAAACTTCAACTGAAGTAAAATGGCTGCTGATTTTTCTTTTACTAGTAGTGCATCTTTTTTTTTTTTTCTGAAAACAGTTGGCCATTCTTAGTTTAAATTATAAATTGAACTGGAAAACATCAGGTTACCCTCCTAGTTTTAATTTTTTGAACAACAAACTATTCTAGGGACATCAAGAAAATTGTAATGAGTTTGGGTGGTATGTGTGTATTAATGGCCTGGCAAGGCCACAGAGGAGACAAGCAAAGCAGCAAAATTGAAGCTGGTCTGCAGGACATTATGTATACGAATGTAGGCAAATTTGGGCATATTTTATTGCTTTGAAAATATTTTTTTTTTACCAATTGTCATAAAATTTTAACCACAGAATAGTATTATAATCTTCAAAAAGCCTGCAAATTTTCACGTCTCATCCCATAGAAGCAAAGATATGAGCATTTGAATATTCAATTTGGCTACTAGTATATATGTGTGTGTGTGTGTGTGTGTGTGTGTGTGTGTGTGTGTGTGTGTGTGTGTGTGTGTGTGTGTGTGCGTGCGTGCGTGCGTGCGTGTGTAATATAAAAAATTCCCCTCAAACCTCTGGCCTGGAGGGGAGACTAAAACTTATTGCTATGGTTTCAAATGATCTGAAATAACAGCAAAGGAAGACTTGATTCCAAATATTTCTCATATTCTCTTTTGGAAATAGGGTACGATTATGAATATCTCCAGTATCAAATAATCCTTATGCACTGTGAAATTTACTTTATGTCTAAAAACCAAAGAAGGGAGATATAACATATGAGAAATATTTGGAATCAAGTCTCCCCTTGCTGTTATTTCAGATCATTTGAAACTATAGCAGCAAGTTTTAGTCTTCCATTCATCAAGGCCAGAGGTTTTGGGGAAATATCAGATAGATTATATATATATATATTACAAAATATCTCACACAGGATTTTTTGAGGGTGGAAAGATACTGCACCTTTACTAATGTTTCAATCAGTCATTTGTTTTCCTAGTTTTGCATATGAATATCTGATATTTCCCCAAAACCTCTGGCCTTGATGAAGAGGAGACTAAAACTTGTTGCTATGGTTTCAAATATGATTTGAAATAACAGCAAGGGGAGACTTGATTCCAAATATTTCACATATGTTATATCTTCTCTCTTTTGGAAATAGGGTACGATTATGATTATCTCCAGTATCAAATAATTTGTATATATAAAGAGAGAAAGTGAGAGATTGGAAGAATATCCATCCGAGCCAGGTAAAATTAATTCTCTGAACAGAAGATATCCTAAGCAGATACGGATACGTGTATGTGCGTTGTTGTCCAATTATGAGGTTTTGTTAATGAAAAGAGTCATCAATATTTTAAACAAGTTGCATCAATAATGAACTTGTTGGACCCATTTTAAAAAGCCGCATTTCAAATGTCTATAAAAAATGTGTTAAAAGCAAAACCATTTATAAGATCATCACACACACACACACACACACACACACACACACACACACACTATCATTATGTAACCTTTTTTAAAATTCCATACAAGTTATCAAGTTTTAGATTTGATCGGCTTCATTCTTAAGAAAACTTTGAAAAACCGATGATCCAGATTAGTGTATAAAATAATGGCAGATGATCTCAACTTGTTCCACTCTTAAAATAGGCTGATATTTTTTGTAGTGTGTGATTTTTTTTTTTTTTTTTTTTCATTCTTGGATTGTCTTTTCTGGGATCTTCCTCCCACCCCAATATTTTAATGTTCTATTCCTTTCATACACTGCTATTTCAATTACCCCACCATACACACACGCACACACCATCATCACAACTGAACTGCTCCGACTACTACTACTACTACTACTACTACTACTACGGAATAATATTGCTGCTACTGCTGCTATTTCAACCAACTACTATTTGTGGATGAGTGACTTGAAATGAAGGTTCTTGTTAGTCTATAACAGCTGTTAAGTGAAGAAATCTTGTTGCTTGTCTACGCGGTGGATACAACTACGAGAAGGCAGCCTCCTTCTATTTACCTATCATGACCAGCTTGCAAGACTAGAGTGAGGATGAAGATGGTGAACATCAGATACACTTCTTTTGCATCTGACTTAGTCGCCGGCTAAGGTAGATAGGGATGAGGGGGGGGGGGCTGGTGCAGAGAGATGGTGTTTATTTGCTCCCCCACTGAGCAAATTAGGCACAAGGCCGTTTTTAATGTGAGGTAAAAACCAGCTCCCCTAAAAGGGGTCACTCTGGTTACCAAAAATAATAATTGTCCCAGTATAGAGGGTTTCCCCTCCATTGACTGGTACAAATTATCTTAAGTGTAGTATCTGCCGGAACAGATACTACACTTTGATCTTGTCACCCGAGCCACGGAGGGCCGGGGACGATGGCCATGTGTGTGTGTGTGCGGGCTGGTGCAGAGAGATTCAAAACTAGCAGCAGCGGTGGTGGCAGACAGAGCCATATACATTTATGTAAAACTGTAGACAGACACATGTGCAGCGTTTGATGACGCTATAAGACATTGGCGCCACATTTTTTATTTATCTAAATATGACAACTTTCATGTGTTTTAGGTTTGTAAAAGAAATCTAATTTTGTGCGTCTATTCGGTTGGTGGTGTTGGGGGGAGGGGGTCCTCCCAGGCATTACCTCCTCCATTCAGATGAGTTAGTTGGTTATATTGTCTGCATTCTTGGAGTGCCAATGAGATTAAACATTATGTTTGTTACTTTTGAGAAGCTGTATTATTCTGCCCCCATTGTGTCTAACTTTGCCCTCGTGTGGAGGAGCAAGTAAATCATCGCAAGTGAACACTTCCTCATTTCTGTATTTCATTAAGACTACAAGCGACCTTAAGATATTAATAGATAGTGAAGAATGTGTCTAATATAATGGTCTGACCTTTTGATATACACATGTCATGGCCGGCGTAGTTATTAGCTCTTAGTTTCTTATATATCAACTTTTATGGCTTTTTTTTTGGGGGGGGGGTTAGGGTAGGAAGGCTGTCATGTCATCAACTTGGTTATCTCTTTAGTTCTATTTTTAAACTTTAAAATTTGACTTGTAATTTTCTTAAAGAAATTTTACACAACACGCTCTTAAAACTTAAAAGGAATAAAATATTTTAAAGATTAAAAAAAAAAACAGTTACAATTAAGTTAGTTCTTTTTTTTTCGGGGGGGGGGGTGATAAGGCATCATTTATTGAAAAAGAATTTACCACTATGTTTGTTTGTTCCCCCCCCCTGTCCCTCACCTTCACATTTTATGGTTTCGCCTTTTCTATTTCATTAGTGTAAACTTTTAATTACGATACCAATTATAAAATAATGTGAAATTAGGGCACCTTTTGGAGAGCTATCAGATGATGAAATATTTAGCAGAATTTGATAGCATGCTATTTTTTTAGGCTTCAGTTGAATTTAGATTGTTAAAAAGAAAAATGTTACAAAGACACAAAAATAAATTGAAATTTAATTTTTTTTTTATTTATAAATAAAATAAAACTATAGTTGAACTGCTGTTTTTAAATTGACATAACTACCAAATGTGTGTTTTAGTTTTTTGTTAGTTTTTCCCCATACCAATGTTATTAGGATTAACTAGAGAGTAAGCTACTAAAACAAACTATTACTGGTGCAGCTAGGTAAAATTAACATGTCTGCTTTCTTCGCTATTGGGCTGGGCCAGAACATGAAAAAAAAAAAAAACAAACAAAAAAAAAACAACTCCAGACTACTAAAAGAAGCAGTGGGGGTAGGGCAAATATGCATAGTAATAGATCTCTCTCAAAGGATATTCAACCTGTGTTCTTTCAGGATTGTTTTTAGTTTTTTCTACTTTTCTGCAGTGAATACCAATACTTATACTAGTACTTAAACACACTGAAAGGTTTTCTTAGACATGAAGTCAAAGAATTTTTTTTTGTTTTCCTTCTCTCTTTTTTTTTGTGTGTGTGTATATGTAGGTATATATATATATATATATATTAAACACAGACAAATCCTCCATAAAGTTTATGAAGCAGAAAAATGACTCAATACCATTACTGGACATAATAAAATCCAACACTGGTCTAACCTTCAAAAGTATATTTCAAAACTACATACAGAAATAATGTGTGTGTGTGTGTATGTATATATATATATATATATATATATATATATATATATATATATATATATATATATATAATCCTCCAAAAAAGATAGATGCGAGTATCTTTGTATTTAGATTTCACACTTCCTTCTGAGGTGTTTTTCCTTAATGGATAAATCAATTTTTCAATATAATTTAACCTAAACTTATTCATCGCAATTCTTTACGGATTAAATCGTAATCTACAGATTTTTTTTTTTCACCTTGATTCACCTTGGATTAAAATAAATAGCAAATGTTTTAATCTGATTATTTTACTATGACAGATTTTCAGAATTCTACCAACTCTTGTTTATAACAAAAATGTCTTAATTTTTTTTTAATTTTTTTTTTTTTTACTGCAGGATAAAAATTTGAAAATCTGCAAAGTTGTTTTGCACAAAGATTAATTTTAAAAAAGGTTACATAATTTTCTATGTATTTTGTGCAACCTTTTCAGTTTTACCCTTTCAAAAAGTTTCTAGTCTGATAAACTAAGGCGGGTGTTTTAAGCAAATGTCTGCTGAGACACATTAAAGTTTTATTATACAAACTTGTCTATTATGGTTCTTATCCAGAGTTCAGTCTAATTAAAAAAAGTATCAAAAATCTTTATGATGTATGTATCCATCACAGAACGAAAATATCATATTCCAAAAATCATGTAAATTTGTCAAGTAGGTTTTTTTTATACATATAGAAATTTTATTATTTTTTTTACAATTGTTAGCGATTTTAATAGTAAATTGCAGCCATTACAAGGTTGATTTTGTTCTCAGTTGTTTGGAGTTGTCTTCCTCTTTATTAAACACTAGCAGGGCTACCCGGCGTTGCTCGGGACCGTATAAACAATGAAAAAACAAAAGCAGATATTGAACATATGTTTTATTCTTAGGGGAGAGGAATCTTTCATCTCAAGTTTTAGCGTTACAAACAAACATTTGTCTTTTATATATATAGATAATGACAGGTTTTTTGGGGGCCCCCCTCGAAGATAACTGATCAGTTGACCAACTTCTAGTGGTCCGTTTGACGTGAAATTTCGATATTTGTCATCCGGGTGATGGGGCTTCGATATGATACCAAATTTATCAAGTCTGGTTGTGTCTTTCAAAAGTTTTAGCGTTACAAACAAACATACATACACACAGACGTTTGGCTTTTATATATATAGACTAGCAGGGCTACCCGGCGTTGCTCGGGACCGTATAAACAATGAAAAAACAAAAGCAGATATTGAACATATGTTTGATTCTTAGGGGAGAGGAATCTTTCATCTCTATGTATTATTTGTTTTATCTACCCTAGGACTGATATTGTTCATGTTTTATCCCTAGCATAGGTAATTTACAGCATGTATATGAAATTGTTTTACCTTAGGGAGAAGAGAACAGGTAATATACAACATAATGTGTCTATATTACATCCCTGGCAACGCCTAGAAACCAGCTAGAACATGTATTTCAGTCAATCTTTATTATATCCTGGGCTATGCCGGGAAACCAGCTAATCTCTTTTTAGTGACTTGACCACCAAAATACCTCCCTAAGTGTGTCCTTTCTTTTGAACTTATTAGATATAGGTATCTAGAAATGTGTGTGAAATTTTGTTGAATGCATTGTTCACTATGATTTTCTTATTGTTCTACACAATATCAACTGTAGCGAAATAACACAGTAAACTTAGTGTAGTGTTAGAATAAAGAGCAAAGGGAAAAATTAGAATCATATTTTGTAATTGCAAATCTAAATTTGCTAGCATGTACCAGTATTGGCCAGGTTGTGGAAATTTGGAACTTATAACATATGTAGTGGCCTTTTCCTAGATACCTATTGCTAAAAATTATACTTTCATTTTGTTAGAAAAATCTCTCTTCAGATGCCCTGCATCATTCAAAATAAAAACAAATATTTTTATAATTGTTTCAGTATATTGCTACACAATGTGAAAGTTTTTAACGTTTGTAAAAAAAATCATGAATGTGCTTATATTGCAAAAAAGAAAATATCAGTGCACAGTATTGAAAGTGTTTGAGATTCAAAAGTCTGTAACATTTCTACTAACTTCATAAGATGTCATGTGAGAAACTGAATTGAATATCAAGACATTATCTGAAGCGTTTTTATTTTGGTGTAACATATGTGTTTACAGTGAACCTTAACTTTTAATAAACAGATTGGTATGCAATGACATAGGCTAAGAATCTTTAAAATATATATAAATTGGAAAAATGTGTGAACAAATGAAAAAAAAATGATCCGCTCCACTTGATGACATCAAGCACAGTAATATTTTAGTGAAGAAAATATGAAATTGATGTTCAGTGATTAGTTTGGATGAATGAGAAAATGTAATTGTTTGATGCATAAAAATAACTCAGTTGCTGTATTTGATATTAAGCAGCAAAATATAGTGATTTGAATATTTGGGAAAACATCAAACCAGATTATGTAAAAAGAAAAAAAAAAGATGAAATTAGAAAATATATATTTTATGTTTATGAGTTCTGCCAATCAAAATTTTGTGGCAGAAATTGGGTGATTACCATGCAATTTTATTTTGGTAAAATTCTTAAATTATTAGAATGTTTATTATAATTTCTAATTAGTGACTTGTTATAATCAAAATCCGCCCTAAAGAGTGTCCTTTCTTTTATTAGGTATCAGAGTAGGTATCAAGATTTCTACTTCTATACAAATGTGATATTTCAGATCTGTACATAAAAAATTTGTTGAATATATAGGTTGAGAATTGTTCTGTGTCGCTCTCTCTCACACACACACGCATTCTCACTTTTATAGATATAATAGATAGATTACTCTAGATATATTTCCATATGTCTGAATACCCTATATACAAATTTTCAAATCTGTAGATAAAAAAATTTGTTGAGTATATAGGTTGAAAATTGTTCTCTCTCTCTCTCTCTCACACACACATTCTCAATTTTAGAGATATAATAGATAGATTATGCTAGATATATTTCCATATGTCTGAATACCCTATATACAAATTTTCTAATCTGTAGATCAAATATTTGTTGAATATATAGGTTGAAAATTGTTCTTACTCTCTCTCTCTCTCTCTCTGGCTACCTCACACACACATTCTAACTTTTATAGATATAATAGATAGATTATGCTAGATATATTTCCATATGTGTGAATACCCTATATACAAATTTTCTAATTTGTAGATAAAAAATTTGTAGAGTGCATAGGTTGAGAATTGTTCTCTCTATCTCTCACACACACACATTCTAACTTTTAAAGATATAATAGATTATGCTAGATATATTTCGATATTTCTGAATACCCTATATACAAAAATTTGTTGAATGTATAGGTTGAGAACTGTTCTCTCTCTCTCTCGCTCACACACACACACATTCTCACTTTTATAGATATAATAGAAAGATTATCCTAGATATATTTCTATTTGTATGAATACTCTATATACAAATTTTAAAATCTGTAGATAAAGAATTTGTTGAGTATATGGGTTGAGAATTGTTCTCTCTCTCTCTCTCTCTCTCTCTCACACACACACACACATTCTCACTTTTATAGATATAATAGATTATGCTAGATATATTTCCATATGTCTGAATACCCTATATACAAATTTTCAAATCTGTAGATAAAAAATTTGTTGAGTATATAGGTTGAGAATTGTTCTCTCTCTCTCTATCACACACATTCTCACTTTTATAGATATAATAGACAGATTATGCCAGATATATTGAAATATGTCTGAATGCCCAATATACAAATTTTGAAATCTGTAGATAAAAAATTTGTTGTATACATAGGTTGACAATTGTCCTCTCTCTCACACACACACACATTCTCACTTTTATACATATAATAGATAGATTATGCTAGATATATTTCTATATGTCTGAACACCCTATATACAAATGTTCAAATTTGTGGATAAAAAATTTGTTGAATGTATAGGTTGAGAATTTTTCTCTCTCTCTTTTTCTCTCTCTCTCTCTCGCTATCTCACACACACGCATTCTCACTTTTATAGATAAAATAGATAGATTATGCTAGATATATTTCCATATGTCTGAATACCCTATATACAAAGTTTCAAATCTGTAGATAAAAAATTTGTTGAATATATAGGTTTAGAATTGTTCTCTCTCTCTCTCTCACACACACATTCTAACTTTTGTAGTTATAATAGATAGATTATGCTAGATATATTTCCATATGTCTGAATACCCTATATACAAATTTTCTAAACTGTAGGTAAAAAATTTGTTGAGTATGTAGGTTAAGAATTGTTCTCTCTCTCTCACACACACACACACACAAGTTCTCACTTTTATAGATATAATAGATAGATTATGCTAGATATATTTCTATATGTCTGCCTACCCTATATACAAATTTCCAAATCTGTGCCCAAAAATGTGTGGAATATATAGGTTGAGAATTGTTCTCTCTCTCTCTCTCTCTCTCTCACACATATTCTCACTTTTATAGGTTATATAGGTTGAGAATTTTTTGCTCTTTCCATCACTCACATTCACACTTTTATAGATATAATACATAGATTATGCCAGATATATTTACATATGTCTGAATACCCAATATACACATTTTCAAATCTGTAGATAAAAAATTAGTTGAATATATAGGTTGAGAATTGTTCTCTCTCTCTCTCTCTTTCTCTCTCTCTCTCACACACACATTCTCACTTTTATAGATATAATAGATAGATTATGCTAGATATATTTCCATACGTCTGAATACCCTATATCCAAATTTTCTAATATGTAGATAAAAAATTTGTTGAATATATAGGGTGAGAATTTTCCTTCCTCTCTTTCTCTCTCTCTCTTTCTCACACACACACAAGCTGAAAATTGTTCTCTCTCTCTCTCTGACTCTCTCTCTCTCTCTCTCTCTCTCACACACACACATGGTCATTTTATAGATATAATAGATAGGTTATGCTAGATATATTTCTATATGTCTGAATACCCTATATACAAATTTTTAAATCTGTAGATAAAAAATTTGTTGAGTATATAGGTTGAGAATTGTTCTTTCTCTCTCTCTCACACACACATTCTCACTTTTATAGATATAATAGATTATGCTAGATATATTTCCAAATGTCTGAATACCCTATATACAAATTTTCAAATCTGTAAAGATAGAATTTGTTGAATATATAGGTTGAGAATTGTTCTCTCTCTCTCTCTCTTTCACACACATTCTCACTTTTATAGATATAATAGATTATGCTAGATATATTTCCTTATGTCTGAATACCCTATATACAAATTATCAAATCTGTAGATACAAAATTTGTTGAGTATATAGGTTGAGAATTGTTCTCTCTCTCTCTCTCTCACTCACTCACTCACTCACTCACTCACACACACACATTCTACCTTTTATAGATATAATAGATTATGCTAGATATATTTCCATATGTCTGAATACCCTGTATACAAATTTTCAGATCTGTACATAAAAATTAGTTGAATATATAGGTTGAGAATTGTTCTCTCTCTCTCTATTCTCTCTCTCTCTTTCACACACATTCTCACTTTTCTAGATATAATAGATAGATTATGCTAGATATATTTCCATATGTCTGAATACCCTATATACAAATTTTCTAATCGGTAGATAAAAAATATGTTGAATATATAGGGTGAGAATTGTACTTACTCTCTCTCTCTCTCTCTCTCTCTCTCTCTCTCTCTCTCTCTCACGCACACATTCTCACTTTTATGGATATAATAGATAGATTATGCTGGATATATTTCCATATGTCTGAATACCCTATATACAAATGGTCAAATCTGTAGATAACAAATTTATTGAATAGATAGGTTGAGAATTGTTCTCTCTCTCTCTCTCGCAACCTTACACACACAACCACACGCAAACATTCTGACTTTTATAGATATAATAGATCGATTATGCTAGATATATTTCCATATGTCTGAATACCCAATATACAAATTTTCAAATCTGTAGGTAAAAAATTTGTTGAATATATAGGTTGAGAATTGTTCTCTCTCTCTCACACACTCACATTCTCACTTTTATAGATATAATGTATAGATTATGCTAGATATATTTCTATATGTCTGAATACCCTATATACAAAGTTTAAAATCCGTAGATAAAAATACGTTGAGTATATAGGTTGAGAATTGTTCTCTCTCTCTCTCTTACGCACACACACACACACACACACACACACATTTTCACTTTTATAGATATAATAGATAGATTATGCTAGATATATTTCCATATGTCTGAATACCCTATATACAAATTTTCAAATCTGTAGATAAAAAATGTATTGAATATATAGGTTGAGAATTGTTGTCTCTCTCTCTCTCTCTCTCTCTCTCTCTCTCTCTGGCTACCTCACACACACACACATTTTCACTTTTATAGATATAATAGATAGATTATGCTAGATATATTTCCATATGTCTGAATACCCTATATACAAACTTTCAAATCTGTAGATAAAAAATTTGTTGAGTATATAGGTTGAGAATTGTTCTCTCTCTCTCACACGAAACTGTGCGCTCGGCTTCTTCCCCCCCTTCCCACCCCAAATGCTTGGGAAACTGTGCACTGTTTTTGTTGGTTTTCAAGCTGCCTCTTCCCCCCCCCCACACACACACAGTTTAACAGTAGTAGGAGGTCAAGAGAAAGAGGGTGAGAGAGAGAGAAGAGTAAGTTGGTGAGAGAGAGAGAAAAGAGAAAGAGGGTGTTGGTTTTATATTTTTATTATCGTCTAATATTTTGAAAGCTGAATTTCTAATAAAATGTGCATCTATAGGAGATAATGCCTGGGAATGTGTTCCCCCCCCACAGTTTAACAGTGGTGTGACGTCAAGAGAAAGAGGGTGAGAGAGAGGGAAGAGTAAGTGGGTGAGAGAGAGAAAGAGAGAGAAAAAAAAGAAAGACGGTGTTGGTTTTGTGAAAAAAGTTGTTATTTACAATTGTTCGCATTCTTGGCCTTTTGGTCAAGATCAAAGTGTAGTATCTGTTCTTCAGATGCTGCACTTCTATTTCTTGTTCTCTTTCGGTGGAGGAGAAATCCTCCACGACTGAGACAATTTTTATTTTTGTACCTTTTCTCCACGTTAAAAAACGACCCTGGTGTCTAACTCTGTCCCGTGGGGAGGCATAGTAAATAGGTACAATTGTTCGCCATTAGTGGATGTTGATGTCACGTCACGTGACATGACTAAGCGTTTTTTTTTTTTAGTATGAATAACATTTTTTGTTTTAATTATAAAGTCTACACTTAATTTTATAGAAAATGATGTATATATAATAGAAAAAAAAAGTTACTGGTTTTGTTGGATTCAAGTGGATCCCCCCCCCTCCAGTTTAAGAGATAGCAGGTCACGTGGTAATATACAAAATGGCTAGCGTAAATATAAAGATCGGTTTTTTTATCGACGAATATTTTGAAAGCTGAATTTTTTTTTATTCCTGTACATTTTTTCCTGATATTTTTCGTTAAAACTCTTGTATAAATACTATTTTTAACCAGTTAAATACGTTGGAGACATTGTCATGGAGTTTAATAATCTCTAGAACAAAGCAGAAGAGAAATTACAAAAGTATCGGTAAAACAAAGTGTTTGTTTACATTTGTTCGCCATTACTGGATGTTGACGTCACGTCACGTGACATGACTAAGCGTTTTTGGATTATGTAATATTAACATTAAAATGACAGGTTTTTTTGGGGGCCCCCCTAGGAGAGAAATGATCAGTTCACCCCCTTTTAATGGTCCGTTTGGTGTGGAATTTCGATATTTGTCATGCGGGTGATCAAGGTTCAATATGATACATAATTTGTCAACTTTGGTTGTGTCTGTCAAAAGTTTGAGCTGACGTCACGTCACGTGACACGTATTGAATAACGTTAAAATGACAGGTTTTTTGGGGGGCCCCCCTAGGAGAAAAACGATCAGTTGACCCCTTTCTACTGGTCCGTTTGACGTGAAATTTCGATATTTGTCATCCGGGTGATAAAGGTGCAATATGATACCAAATTTGTCAACTCTGGTTCCGTCTTTCAAAAGTTTTAGCGTTACAAACAAACATACATACATACATACATACATACATACATACACACCGATTTTTGCCTTTTATATATATAGATGGTAGATTAACACACTATCTCTCGCTTTCTCATAAAGTTTGATTTTCTTAGTTTAAAAAGAAACTGATCAGTTCATTCAATTTTTGGGATATGAAATTTTCATTCTGTAACAAGTATGTACATCATAAAGATTTTTTGTTCTTGTAATTGCTTTTTAATTAGGTTGAATTCTCTACTTGCACTGATAAAAAAAATGAAATTTTGTCTGTCCTTAATCATGTCATGTAACAGCTAAGAATTAAAATCCTTTTTGTTCATATTTAAATGAAATATTTTTTTGTGTTCAGTTTTGAAAAGTTTGTCAAAGAAAATAACTTTCATAGACAATTATAGTGTTAAAAAAAGCTTCAACCAGAACTTGCTCCCATACTTACGAAACTATTTAAGCGCTGCCTTAAGGAGAAGTGCTTTCCGACTCCCTGGAAGACCTCATCAGTTTGCCCTGTATTTAAGAATTGAGGTGATAAGTCATCTCCCTCTCAGTACAAACCAATAAGTCTCCTGTGTGTTATGAGTAAGTTGCTGGAATCCATATTAAATAGAGAAATAGTCAACCACCTCAGCAGGAATAACCTTAGTGACACACAATATGGTTTCCGCTCTGCAAGATCTACCGCAGATGTGCTGACAATTATATCCCACAGGATTAGTGAATCTCTTGACAAAGGCTTCCTTTCTAGGACAATTGCTCTTGACATATCAAAGGCCTTCGACAAGGTATGGCATAAGGGTCTACTTCACAAGATTTCCAGCTACGGTATAACTGGAAATGTTTTCTCAATCATTAAATCAATTCTCTCCAATAGACTCATAAGAGTAGTGGTAGATGGACAAAAATCGGAGGCCTGCAATATAAATGCTGGAGTCCCTCAGGGGTCAATCCAGGGCCCAACTCTCTTCCTGATCTACATCAATGACCTCCCTAAACACATACTTAAATCATTCGTTGACATCTATACTGATGACATGACCATCTACGGCAATACATTAAAGGCTGTAAATGACAAAGTTCTCTCTGATTCTCTCTCCTCTGATCTCGAGCGCGTGGTTCAGTGGGGGAAGATATGGCTAGTTACCTTTAATGCATCCAAAACCAAACTCCTATCCTTACATCATCAACGCTCTGATCCCCATCTGGCATCAATTGTGATGGATGGCTCTCGTCTGGGTGAGGCCCCGTGTTTTGACAAGCTTCTGGGTTTGACCTTTACTCCTGATCTGAAATGGAACACGTACATCAAGTCTGTTGCCAAGGTCGCTGGAAAGATGGTGAGATTCTTCTACCGCTCCAGAAGATATCTCACTACTGATGCAATTCTCTATCTATATAAAAGCCAAGTACGTCCAAGGATGGAATACTGTTGCCATATCTGGGGAGGAGCTGCTAAAAACAGCTTATCCTACCTTGACAGAGTACAAAATAGACTTCGTGGCTTAGTGGGGGATGCCCTTTTCTCTACCCTGCAACCTCTCTCCCACAGAAGAGACGTTGCAAGCCTATCCTTGTTTTATCGTTATTTCCATGGCAGGTGCTCGTCTGAACTCCAATCTCTGGTTCCCCCTCGCCAATCTTTCATGAAAAACACCCGTCTAGCTGAATCCACTGTGAAAAATTTCCCCCACTCTATATCTGTGCCTAAATCAAAACGCGGATTCCATGAACAAAGCTTCTTTCTTAGAACTGCACACCTGTGGAACTCTGTTCCGTCTGCCTGCTTCCCACCGGACTACAACTTGGATGTCTTCAAGTTCAACGTTAACAAATTCCTAATGAACCGCCCCCTTAAGTAAACACTTCATCAAATCTCCACACTAACGTAATGTAGTTGCAATAACCCTTCTCCCTGAGTGGCTTCCGGGCCTTGATAAGTGGTGATCACTGTGTAAAAAAAAAAGGACACAGTTGAATATTAAAGTAAAAATAGATTTCAAAATGAAACCAAAGTGAATTATGAGATTAAAATTTTTTTTTTTTCTTTTTTCTTTTTTTCTTTAGGGAGGCTAAAGTACTGTTAAAATATTATCATTCATATTAAATAGTACAAAAAATATTATATATAAACAAACTCGAACATAAATTATCTTGTCAGATTTTCTAAATCAAACCGAAATAGCATTTAAGTTGAAAAAAAATCAAACATTACTTCTGACTAGTCAATTTTCATTTGTTATTGTTGTACCAGATTATTGGCAATATAATAACTTAGAATATATTTAAAGAATTACTTAGTCAGGATCAGACAACTAGTAATATGGAAAAATTTTAAATAATCACCTAAAAATAAAAATAAGCAAGGGGATAACTCATTTTAACTTTGGAATATAATAGGTGGTGTCTACCTTTTAAATTAAAAAAAATTTGCAAACAAATAAAAATAAGACAAAGAACTACTTGCTAAACAATGTTTTCTCCATAAGTTGCCATTTCCTGGGTATTGTTTATATCAATCCAAAAATAGGGACTAATATTTTCCCATCATGACATTGATTTTTAGGTTTTTGGTTTATTGAAAACTTGTCTAACTAGCATTTTCGTCAGTTTGTTGCATTTAAGTTTGAAATAGCATTTTTGTTGCTAATCACAAAATGTTTGAATGCACCTTAAGAATATCGGTTTTGGTTATTTATTGTCTTTTTTTTTTTTTTAATGTAATTTTTCACTATTTTTGTATGTTGAAGGGGGGGGGGATATAATTGCAGATTTTTCAATTTAATTCTGAGTTGTCCTTTATTTATTTTTCACCTCACTACGTTTCAAAAATTTTAAATAGGTTTAAGTGTTTTACTACTATAGAAATCACTACCACGATTTGTTTTGGACCATTATAATTTAAAATGGACATAACATTTTTTTCTTTCCTTCTTTTCCTGTCCACCAACCCAAGAAAATGAGCAATTCGATCACTCACTCTGGTAAACATTGGATTTTCATTGTACCTGGTGCTGGAGCATGTCGAAAAAGTAAACAAATTTTAAGAAATAGTATGGATCAATTTTGTCATAGCATAAAGCATAGCTTGCATTGACAATATCAGAAGTTTTTAGATCTCATAAGAAATTTCTGAAGAATCCTAATTCAACTGATTAGATTACCAAAGTTAAGCAATGTTGAGATAGGTGGCCATTTGGAATATCAGGGTGTTTATGTAGGAGGACCTCGATGCCCTCCTACAAGAACTGCATTGTCATCTCCTTTTGACTTGAATATACATGTGATTGAGGATTGCTTGTGAATTTAATATCCATATGACATGTCTTGCTTCAAAAGAAGCCGGTTCAAATCCCCTGTGGTGAATGTTGTCTACCATTGTGATAGGAAAGTACAAACAGCAAATAAAACTTAAACGAAATAATTTTTTTTTTGTTTAAATAATTTCTTTAATAAATTAAAAAAATCTTTTTAAATGTTGAAATGGCATTGTGCGTTTATTTTCTTTTATGTGCTTTTCGCAAATGAATGAATAGATAAAAGAAAACATTTCAGACAAACGTATATGATTCAAAATGGAGTTTTTCATTTTTTTTTTTTTTTTTTAGTACAAGTCATAAGCATTCTCAATTGAAAAATGTTTTGCTTTGCACAGATGAAACGCAGCAATCGTATGTGAGAATCACGTGATCTCATTTCATATTCAAAATCGTTTCTATCATCAACAGGCATGGTTGAATTGAAGCAAGTTGAGCATCTTGCTTCAATTTAATGTTTGTGTCAAACAATTATTAGTTTCAGAAATATCTTTTCTTTTTTTTCTTTTTTTACACTATTATTATTATTATTATTATTATTATTATTATTATTATTATTATTATTTGTTTTTGCTTAAGGTTTTTATTTATGCATCTTTAATCTTCAAATAAAATTACATTTAAAAATAATTTATTTTTTCACTTGTGAAGACAAAAAAGTACTTTTCGACAGATCCTTGCAACTCTCTGAGGAGCTGTGTCTGTTGGTCAGTCTGTCACACTTCAGTTCAAAAATTTTTTTTTGTTGTTTTTCACTCTTATCCCAAACTAGGCATATTGCCACTTGGACATAAGGGACTACTATTTGGAACCATATCTAAAGGGATACTATGTAAGGAGTTTAGCAGTAAGATGTCTGTTCACATTGCACTTATTTTTCTGCATGTCAGTATAGGTAGGGAAGCAGAGACCCAAGAGGGAATTGCCAAATCTAGCAGTTTGAAGGGAGAAACTATTGGAGTTTTTTTTTTTTTTTTTTTACAAAGGAGTCGCCACTTATCAAGGCCCAGAGGCCACTCGAGGATAAGGATTAATGAATCTACAGCGGTTAAGGGGAACATGTTGTAGTCATATTTAGAAGTGGAAATTTGGTAAATTGGATTACTTAAGGGGATGGCTCATCAAGAATTTGTTCACATTGGACTTGAAGACAACCATATTGTAGTCAGTTGGAAAGCAGGAAAACAGAACAGAGTTCCACAGGTATGCAGTTCTAAGAAAAAAAGCTTTGTTCATGGAATCTACTTTTAGGTTTAGGCACAGATAAAGAGTGGGGGAAATTTTTTTGTGAAAGTCAGGACAGGGTGGACCATAGATTGGAGCTCAGGTGAGCACTTGTCATGAAAATAACGATAAAGCAGAGACAGGCTCACAACATCTCTTCTGTGAGAAAGAGGTTGCAGGGAAGAGAAAGGAGCATCCCTCACTAGGCTACGAAGTCTATTTTGCACTCTGTTAAGGCAAGATAAACTGCCTCTGGCAGCTCCTGCCCAGATATGGCAGCAGTACTCCATCCTTGAACGTACTTGGCTCTTATATAGGTAGAGAATTGCATCAGCAGTGAGATACCTACTGGATCGGTAGAACAATCCCACCATTTTCCCAGCAACCCTGGCAACGGATTTGATGTAGGTGTTCCATCTCAGATCAGGAGTAAAAGTCACACCTAGAAGTTTGTTAAAACATGGAGCCTCCCCAAGACAAGAGCCATTCATTTTGATTGATGCCAGATGATGATGGAAAGATAGAAGCTTGGTTTTACATGCATTAAAATTAACCAGCCACCGCTTTCACCATAGTACCACATGATCAACTTACTCATGACGCACAGGAGACTGATTGGTCTGTATTGAGAGGGAGATGAACAATCACTTGAATTTTTAAATACAGGACAGGATGAAGTTTTTCAAGGTGTTGGAAAGCATTTCTCCTTAAGTCAACGCTTAAATAACTTTAAGTATGGCGGCTAGTTCTGGTTGAAGCTTTTTTTAACACTATAATAGGAATGCCGTCAGAGCCAGTTGCTTTACTGGAATCAAGATTTTTGATAAGCTTGGCCATATCATGCACAGATATTTGTAAATCACATAGCATGTTTTCAGACACAGGAGGAAATACAAGTGGTTCATGGCCCTGATCGCATAGGGTAGTATTAGCTGCAAAGTTTTTGGCACAGAGTTTGGCTTTGTCCGATGCTGACGCGATTACCTTAGGTCCATTGATGATGAGTTGAAGGCTTTCTGGCATCTAGGTACCCCAACAGTGAAGTGGTGGGATTTTGATGCTTGTTGGGTTATCGGGGGGATATATAGAGGGCACAAATGCGAGGAGTTCATCAGAGCACATTCCATTAAAATACTGATAAAACAGGTACAAGGATACAACATTGCGTCGAATGGACAGAAGTTTGAGTTAAATTGAATGTACACTTTATTTTAAACTAGCAGGGGGTACCCGGCGTTGTTCGGGTGTTTGTAGGTGTGTATGGGGGTGGGAGTGAGTAATAACTCTGTTTAAATATTATAAAAAGACGATGTTAAAAAAAATGGGGGGGGGGAAATGGCATCGGATCCAACCTGCAATCTTAAGATAACGACGCTGTGTGTATAGAGGGGGGGGGTAAACTAAATAATAAGTGAAGTAATAACCCTGTTTAAATTAAAAGAAAAAAAAACGTTGCCCGGATGTTTTAAAGGTGTAAAAAGAAAAAAAAATAGTTTTGGTCAGGAGGCGGGATTGAACCTGGAAGCCTTGATACGGAGGTGGAAACAAAAACCAACCACTTAACCGTCTTGGCCACGAGTGAGAGTAATTGATTAGCGTGTTAAGTTAAGGCTTATAAAGCGAGTGAAATAGGTTTGCTTGACAGATAGACGCTAAATGAGGTCATCACGGGAGCGTTACGATAACGTGGTAGTATTTTTAGTTTTCGCTTCCCCAAGATGATGGTGGGGGGGAAAGCAGCTCCCCATTTAAAGGGGATTGTGCAAATCGAATAGCAATTGTCTGATATAAGGAGAAACTCCACATTGATCAAAAGCTGATTACTTTCTGGATATTTCGGCGCGAAAGCCGAGAACACGAACCGTTTGAATTTAGTTTCACTTTATTCATACTAAAAAGCCAAACAAACAGGCGCAGAGCGAAATAGCGTAAATATTATAAAAGTCGATGTAAATAAATCTAGACGCGACGCGCGTTCGCAAATTGTAGATATTATTATTCAGATGGTATATAAAAAATTCTAAGACATAGTAAGCCCATCGAAAATGCTGGCGAAAAAATCTTTTGCGAGACATACATAAAATGATCACACACATTTTGCCTTTTATATATATACTAGCGGGGGGTACCCGACGATGCCCGGGTAGGGGGTTAAATAATTTAAAAAAAAATGTTTTGGTAGGTGAGTATGAGAATCGAACCCGTACCCTTCAGTTGGAAATTAATGTGTGAAAAAAAAAAAAGTGCTACGTTAACCATTGAGCTATGGTGACAGGTTTGAAATTATTTATTTAACTATAAAAACAGGCGTGCGCAATAAAAGTTAACTCTGCTGCTTCCATTTGAACTAATTAAGAAGGTCAAATAGTCACGCTGGACGTTTTTCCCGGCGCAATGCCGAGAACGTCCGTTTGAGTTTAGTTTCAGTTTATTTATACTAAAAAGCCCAATCAACACGCGAGAAGCCAAAATAGCAATAATTTTGTAAAAGTCGACGTAAATAAATCTATAAGCTACATGCGTTCCCAAATCCTACATATTATCTAGAACCTATATACACAGTTTTAAGCGATCGTAACGACCTCGGAACCGTGTGCGAGAAAAACCTTTTGAAGACATACACGAAATGGTCACACACATTTTGCCTTTTATATATATAGACTAGCGAGGGGTACCTGGCGTTGCCCAGGTGTTTGTAGGTGTGTGTGAAAAAAAAACGGAAGCCTTGACGACGCGCATAGTAAAAAAAAAAAAAAAAAAACAGGTGCCTGTGAAAAAAAACCAAAGCCTTGACGACGCGCAGTTGGAAAATAGTAAAGTGTGAAAAAAAAACAGGTGCGCGTTTTTGATTGACGTGACTGTGATATGTATTCAGCAGTTACGATTTTGTGCTGGACAGTTTTTAAATAAATAAATAAATCGGTTTGTTTGTTTTAACTAAGTTCGGGGAAAACCAGCTTCCTGTTTATTAGGGGGAGTGTCTCGTCTCGAAATGAAAGCTACCGTCTGATATGACGAAGTCAACATTGAACAAATGTTACTTAGCTCTCTAGAGACCACTGGCTCTGGGCCGGTGATTGGAGTCGAATTTCGCTTTTTGTTTATACCGAAAACCGAATGTAACGCGTGCCGATGCAGGAAATGTGGAATAATTAACGTTTGAAAGTCAATAAAATTAAATAGACAGGCGAGCTCCGTGGTTAAGTGTGAGCTATTACAATTTATAGATGATATAAAAAGTTTTAAGAAGTTGCGAAGCGAGCAAGCGCTTCTCTGAAAGAAGCCTTTTGTGGACATCGAGGAAAAGCGTACATACATACATACATACATACATACATTTTCGCTTTTATATATATAGATAGATATATAGATGATTAAATATCTTTAAGACACTTCAAACTCGTATTTTGCCCATCTGTCATACTTAAGATTGAAAAAGTATTTTTGTGTATGTCCATGTATCTCTTACTGAGGTTCTGTCTGTCTGTCATATTTGAGTTTAAAATAACATCTTCTTCCCTAAAACACATGGATTGGTTGAACAATTTTTCAACACTAAACATGCAGATTTAATGGACAACATATCTTCAGAATTACCATTCTTTATTGTTGCAATTTAGCCATTTTGAGTATTAAAATACTGATCATCTCTACTTGTATATAAAAGGCACTTTGTCTGTGGGTGTTTGCGAGTACCCTATAGACTCCAAAATGGCTGGGCCAATTTTTTTTAAATTTTACATAAATGTACTTTATGTGCCTGAGAGTGTTCTTGTTCTTCTTTTGTGTTGGAATACCTTTAATAAGTATTAAAAATCGGTAATCAAAGAAATCCCATCGAAGAAAGAACAATCTGATTTGGACCAAAGTTGACACTTTTATACAGCCTAATAACATCACAAGTGCATTCAAGTTTTATCACCACAAGCAGAACAGCCCAGCATATAAAATCAACAGCAAGTTCTTTGATAAGACAGGTGTGCATTCAAAATGAATGTTTATCTTGAGGGCACAATTGAACCATGATACTTGACTTTTACATTTTAAATTTCAAAATATATATATATATATATAGATATATATATGATTTTATAAAATCAACAGTAGGTTCTTTACAGTGCAATGTAGACTACAATATATTGTGGACTAAGTTACTGCGAGGAGGCATGTGAAGCTTCCTCCTGGTGCACCGCAATGGGTCCCCAACCAGAGCAGGCAATCAATTGATTTGATTGATGAATGGGTGATTTCACTGATTTCGATGACAATAAAAGTATTGGAAGTGTGAAACATTTGTTAATCCTCATTCAATCCCGGGCAATGTCAGGTATTCCTGCTAGTTTTTTAATAAAATTAATTGAAACTTTGAAATTTTTATATCTTTAGAGGAAATAAGATTTGAAAAACTTGTATTTAAACGTTACAGAAAATCTGATGATGAATTTTGACCATGTTTTAAGAATTTTATGTGTATGTGATTATTTTGAAAAAATTTAAATGTATTTTTTTTTTTCTTTGCAGCATCATTAATGGCTTTGCTCTCCCCCTGAAACAAGAACATAAACAATTTTTAATCAAGGTTCTTATCCCATTGCATAAAGCTCGCAGTTTGAGCTTGTATCATGCTCAGGTGTGTATATCATTCCGAATTAGATTTTTATCTTTTCAACATTCTTTTGAATGCCAGTTTTTGTTTTAATTTAATATTCAAGTTTAAGGAAATTATCCCCTTTAATTCCCATCATAATTGAATTTGATTATTGTTCTTATTTTTATCAGCAATGATTGGGCAGAAGTGTTAACATGAATTAACGCTTCTACCTAGTCCATGGTGCTGTCAGATCAGGCTGTCTGAAAGTATTGGTTTCCTGATCTAAAATGCACCAAAAATTGATAGTTTTTTTTCCTTTCCTTTGTAAAACTCAATCATGTTCTCAAACATCACAAATATTTGAAGATATAAAGAACTTGAAGTATAAAATTTTAATAAATTACAAATTCAGCATTAAATAACTTGAAAAGGGTTGATATGTTGTAAAACAAAACCACTAAATATACCCGTCATGACTGAGAGAATGAGAACAATATATTCCCGTGGGTTAAATAAATGATTCAGTTCAATATTTATACTGGTTTCAGAGTTCAATTAGAAGGTTCCTAAGTTTGAAAAGATGCACCTGAAGAAGATTATATAAGAAGCAATCTTTTAATTTATTCCTTCGGTTCAATACCTTTTAGAGGACAATGTTCTATTTTTGTTGTTTCTTTCGAATGTTTTTCTTTCTTTCTTTTTTTTTTTCTACATAACATTTTGCTGACTTTTTTTGAAGAACCGCTGCACCTACAAATTATTAAGAGTTCTTTTCTTACACTATTATAATTGATCATATTATAATTAGGGCTATGACAACAGAATATTCTTTTCCTTGTTTTGACTCTCGAGTATATATCCGACACAGTTATTCAACCAAGAACCACATCACTCTATATAAAAGCATATAAGATATCAAAAGATACACACTTGAGTCAAAACAATGAAAAAATATGCTGTTGTCATAGCCCTAGTTATTATACTTATATTTGAAAATGAGGCTACATCAGAAGGAGGTCACTCATCTTGTCAAGGATTGCCAGATTGTCCTTTTTAAAACCAAATTTCATGAATTTGGCCTTTTGATTTTTTATAAAGCAGAAATTCTATTTGGCCTTTTTTCAAAGGGTTACTTACTAAGGAAACAACAAGCAGAATTATCAATCATCTCCAAATTTCTGAAGAATAATGAATCTTTCTTCGAATCATATTTTCAAATACATATACTTTTTAGTATATGTTCCACACATTTTTTTTAACAGCAACAACGTATTTAATTTTTAGTGAGTAAATAAATCTCTGTATTTGTGTTTTTGTTTTTCTGTCTGGAAACAAAAACGGTGTAGCTATTTTGTTGGGCAATATCCAAAGGAATTATTTGGAACAGTCATTTACTGGTGAAAATTAAATATTTGTGGCTGAGAACTTATCACAACGAAAAACAAGTTTTTGAAAGAAACAATGGTAATATTGTTAAAGTATTTACAGTTGCCTCAATACATGTCTGATAATTGTAATTGTTTGGAAATCCAGCTGCCGCCAAGCAGCACCAAAAGAATGTTAAGATCATCATAGCAGCACAGGAAAACAACCTGAGCTAAATGGTTAGGATAATGGTTGCAAAGTGAATCTATCTATTGTTGGTTTTCATCTGCATCTCAAGCAACCTATACATTAACGTAATTGCAAAGAGGTTCACAAAGGTGATGCATTGAATCGTGTTCTCCTGTTCAGTTGGACAGCAGTTTCAAGGTAGGCTAAGCTGTATTACTTGTTGGGAAAATTGGGAAAAATCTGTTTTTTTTGTTTTTTTTGTTTTGTTTTTTAAACAAAAGATTTTGTCCAACCTGCTCGGCCTTGCTTCATTTGGAGAAAAAGGTAATCCTGATGTGACCACAAATTATGGCAAGTTGAATACTGAACAAATCAGATTTTTACAACATTCTGCCGAGTAAGAAAAGAACTTGGTGAATGAATGGGTGAATGAAGTGGACGCAAGATGTATATGGCTCTATCTAATCTGTGCTCTGCGACATTGAGCGGATAGATTACATTCTCACCAACATCTGTTTGATAGTTCACCCTAACAAATTATCATTCTGAACTGTTCTATTAAAGAGTCTCGTTATTAATGGTCTTTGATCTACACTGAAAATCATCTTCATAACAGAACTGCAGTATTGTGTTAATCAGCTCAAATGAAATAGTTGCAGCTCTAGAATGAAATCATCTAAACTTGAATGGCAGTCAACATAATTGATGCTCATCAACTTTGAACTTAGCATCCATCGTGTCTCATATTATCATTTATCTCAACGCAATGCCTATCCTCGACTCGTGCAGCCAGGTTTCATTTACATACTTCATAACACTTTGCACACTTACCTGACTCTTTCCTTGATCGAAAGTGATAACGCATCTGTAAATTTAACTTGAAGTTGTATTCATATTATGCGATTATTTTTTTGTACAAAATGTTTACCTGTGGACATTGTCCGATTAGAATAAAACTCTCATTCCTTCAGCCAAAGTTCAATGGCAATAATGATCTCGCTTGATTTCACTGCCAGAAAATGTCTAATCATTGTATATGATTAGACTTGATTTCTTTTTAAATGTTCACAGCAAATTTTGAATATGTTGATTTCAGTTTTCTGGGGGTTTTTTTTTTTTTTTGCAGCTTGCATATTGTGTGGTACAGTTTTTAGAAAAGGATGCTTCTCTAACTGAAGAAGTAAGTATCATTCTTAATACACCTATTTTGTCCTTTAGTCTTCAATTTCCCTGAGCAATGTTTCTGACAAAGGGGGAAGAATTGGTGTTTTCCTGGTTGGAAACTATTCACCTCACACTTATTGACTTTTTTTTTTTACCTTGAGGCAGTATTTTTTATTTATTTATTCTTTTTTAACTTCTTACATCAAGTGGCTTCATGTCTTGTCTGGGTCAATTTCTATTAAAAAAAATTAATAAAAAAATTTTTTAACTAAATTGTTTCAAGAGAAACTTGAATTTAAACTTTGTTTTGGATTTCATTTTAATTCTTGAACTTTTGTGCAAGGTGTCATAATTATCTCTAAAAGGGGTGGATGCTAAGAAGTGCAGAGTTCAGTTAGAAAATATTTAGTTAGAACGCTCTACTAGAAAATTTAATGAATGCTGTAATTTATCACAAGGGAAGTTAATTATTAAAGTTGGTATATGTTTCGGTCTTTTGACAAAACTGACAATAAACTAAATTTACATTGTTATCTGGATTTCAGGCTAAGATCAAAGTGGACCTTGTGCTGAATGTGTTTTTCTTCAAATAAATCCTTTTAGACATTACTCCCTCCCTTTTATTGGAGACAGCAAATAGTTTCATCCCCTTTCAGAAAAGGGATGGGTTCATTGCTTGTCACAATGAGAAAAAGATTAATGATTCTTAATAAAACAGTGAAATATTGATGCCAGATGGGATAGGTTTCATTGCTTTCAGTTTGTATAAAAAAACTTTGTCTATTGGGTGTTGTCATATTTGGTTATGGAAAAGTTTGTGCACATTTCAAAAATAGTCTGATCTATCGTGCAAGAATTTATTCAGAAGATTCTTTAAAGGCACAACCGAAACAGATATGATCTTCTTTCTAAATTATTTAAACACAACAAACATTTTGCTCAAGCTGAAGTATGAAATTTAATTTGAACAACTCTGATTGGCTTAAAACTGTCATTCCTTGTACACGTAAGACTACATTCGGTTTATAATTGCGCATGCAACTTTTACTGCCAAAACTGATTTCAAATCATTTTTATTCTTTTGCTATATTGTTTTCTTACCATAAATAATAGATGTGTCAATTGAATTAACCTACGTCATCTTAAAATGTACAAAAAAAAATGTCTGATTCTTAGATGAAATATTTTTCTTTGAAATTTGGCTTGTTTATTTTGGATGGGGAGGGGAGGCAATGTTTGGTGGAGCCTATTTTTCGACAAGCATGTTTTGTATTTTTGAGATTAAGATTGACTGTTTCGATTATTCAAACTACTGTTCTTATCTTGAATGTTCTCAATATTTCAGTTGATATAATCTTTGAACTTCAAGTGTCTTATCGAACTTGGAAATCATTTTGTCAAACTTAGGGATTTGTGTGAAATTTCCAACGGAACCGTTTATTTAATCCACAAAGGTAACATCCTTACATTCTTTCAGCCAAGTAGTTCACAATTTTATTCTTAGTATGGCTGACAGAATGAGAGCATGCTCCCCCGTAGATTAAGTAAAAGATTCCATTCGAAATTCTGTACAGATTCTGAGTGCAACAAGATCCACCTGAAGAAGGGCGGATGTTAGAGCAATCCGAACATTATGAGAATAACACTCAAGATGAGAACAGTGTAATGTTGTTGTTACACACGTGTTAATATGTAGACACTTGGGGCCCAACACGTTGTAGCAGAGTATGCCGCATGGAACAGAAGACAAGTAATAAATCACTTTTTTCCCTTGAACCATTTATTTCTTGGTACAATTTCCCAAATAAAATGTGATCGTGCTCCTTCTCTCTGACTTCTGTCCTCTCGAACGCTATCGTTGGTCTATGCATACGTTCTTTTTATAGTATTTTTCCTTACCGTGACATCACTTCGCAGATGGCTCAGCATTTGCATATAGCCACCATACACGTGTCCGCATTCTGTTACAACAGTAATCCAAATAATACAAGCACTAATCGGTATTGCAATGGTCTCCCCATAAGACTACAAATGCCTATTTTTACGTCTGCAAAGGGTAAAGTCAAACAAAACTAAGTTCAAAGCCTTCAAAAAATCACTGAATTGTTTCATTATTTTCTTTTATATGCTGGATTGCGGAGTTGAGTTTTTAGTTGAATTCATAAACTCATTGTGAAGTTGATTCCAACAAAAGATGTTAAAAATAACTTGAGTGCCTCATCTAAAATGCAACACCATCATGTTGCCTACATTATTCAAACAAATTTCAAAGTTGATTGCATGAAATTTCTGTTCAATTAGATTATCTAGGATCATTTTGAAAACATTTTTAAAGCTAAGACATGATCATATGGTGTAATAACACATTTCATAATTGAAATAACATTTAAAAAACATTTGTTTTAAATTAAAATGATTGAAGATAATAAAAAATATGGCATCTTCCGAACAGCACGGAATAAGATTTTTTTTTAAAATGTGTTCAATTTTTGCTCATACATTTTTAGCCAATGTCATTAAAGTTTGTTTTTAGTTTTATAGTCAAACCTAATATTTCAGTGAGTTAATATTTGTTTTCAAAGCTAATCGAGATATCAAGAGAAAGGCTTACAACTATATTTATGCCATGCATAAGTATTAACAAATGGATGAAACAAAACTAAGACAAATCAAACGTTGTCGTTTTCAAGTTCAATGTTAAGAAATCGTTGAACTGTCCTCTTAAATAATCAAATTTGTCCAATTTCGACTATTCTAATCCTAAAAATGTTGCCATCATCCATTTTTAACCCTTACCCATAAGTTTTGAACCTTGATAAGCAGTGACTAATTCGTACATTAAAAAAAAAACGAAATAAGACTGTGTAATATGCACAGTTCTATCTGATATATAAAAGTGTTTGGGAGTTCATTAATGAAGTTTTTGATGAAGGTTTTACGTTCCTTTATGCTTATGCATTCATGAGTACATAATTACATGGAATGATGAAATTATGGTTCTATTTCGATGAACCAACAGTTTTAAATTTCATTGCCATGTTAGTGGATACTGACAAATGAAAATGCATCTAATCTTAAAAGCAGGTAGAAATTACATGACATGACCCTCCCCCCTCTTTTTCTCCTTTGCTGTCTATAAGCTGTCATTCCTGTAACAGCGTTAAATAATGTTGCTCTTAACACTTTTTGTGAAATTTATGGATTCAGTGAGTGCGACTCCCTAACTTTCCTGATTGTTCAATTGTTGAATGGCTGCCATCAATCTACATTGCTATTCAATATTGAAATGGTGGCTGCAAGCAGAGACACATTCAACAATAGGCACCACCTTTTATCATTATTTTAGTTTTCTTATGTTTCTTGCTTTTCTGTTCGCCATTGCATATCCTCCTTCTACATCTCGACTCACAGCCTGCCATCCCCTTTTCCTTCTTTACTCCACATTTTTAAACTTGTAGATGAAAACTTTTAAACTTATAATAATATTCATTAATACAAAATTCATTGTGGTTTCCTTGTAAATATCAAATATCATCAAAATATACAAATCAACTGCGTTGAATGCAACAAAAAATGTCAACATAGATGTTTTTAAGTTTTCATTTTCTCTTTATTAATTGAACTAAAAATAGAATGAAACGATAAGTCTTGAACAGTACGTTTTCATTATTACGACAAATCGGGTGTTGTTGCTATTTCCGTTATTAAAGTTTTCTTTCAGGTTTTTTTTTTTTTTTTTTATAAACAATTTCAATAATTATGTCATACAATTATGGATTTATCTGATAATTGCAGTGAATTGTAATAAGTTTTTTATTTAATTATAGTGTTACAATGCGATTTTCTATTTAATAATAGTGTTACAATGCAATTTTTTAATTATAGTGTTACAATGCAATTTTTTTTAATTATAGTGTTACAATGCCATTTTTTTTAATTATAGTGTTACAATGCAATTTTTTTTAATTATAGTGTTACAATGCAATTTTTTTAAATTATAGTGTTACAATGCAATTTTTTTAAATTATAGTGTTACAATGCAATTTTTTTTAATTATAGTGTTACAATGCAATTTTTTATTTATAGTGTTACAATGCAATTTTTTTATTTATAGTGTTACAATGCAATTTTTTTAATTATAGTGTTACAATGCAATTTTTTTAATTATAGTGTTACAATGCAATTTTTTTAATTATAGTGTTACAATGCAATTTTTTTAATTATAGTGTTACAATGCAATTTTTTTAATTATAGTGTTACAATGCAATTTTTTTAATTATAGTGTTACAATGCAATTTTTTTAATTATAGTGTTACAATGCAATTTTTTTAATTATAGTGTTACAATGCAATTTTTTTAATTATAGTGTTACAATGCAATTTTAATTACAACATATAGTCTTACAATGCAGTTTTAAAAAATAAATTATAGTGTTATAATAAATAGCTTAAGAAAACATAATTTCTGAGAATCATGATGAAGCATTTATTTTTTGTCCAAGTAAATTCTTCATAAATGCATCATTAGAAGATATTTAATGTTTGGATGGAATTTGGACATTTTTTTACAATTTTATAAAAGAAAAACTTGATATGAGGGGGTAAAAAAAGTGATCCATTGACTCATCCATTGAGCTTGGTTATAACGAGTTTGTAAAGCCAGTTAAATGTTAAAAGAAAAAAAAAAAGAAAGATGGCATAAAATGTAAAATTAGTTTTTCTGCTTCCTGCACCCACCACTTCTCTCTCTTTAGCTACAGGCTCAATAGAATTACTACTTGTGTATTCACTTTTGTTTATAATGGACTATTCCAATATTTTTGGTCTTTTTTATTACCTTTAAGCAGTGAGATTGATAAAGGTTGATAGGTATAGAATAAGAGGCAGGGGGGGGGCTTGAACAACATACTGTGAGAGATCGGTCAATTCCAAATTACAGCTAATTAGAATAGTTAGGATGGAAGCTTTGTTAAACATAAATCAATTCCAGGACAGGAATATTGTAACATGTATTTTGTGTGATTAAATATATAGGTAAAAAAAAAAAAAAAAATGAAGAAAGAAATGTTTAATAACTCAGTTTCAGTATAATAATAGATTCTTAATTTGACCATATTTTGTTTTTGTTTTGAATTCAGGTTTAAAAAAAAAATTAAAAACTTTAAGTAATACTGGATACTGATAAAAAAAACAAAAAACATCATTTAAAGAAAGATGAAAACAATTTAAGAAATTTTATTTGGGACAGACTGCATTTCTCAATCACCACCTGTCAATCTGGAGACTTGTTACATTAAAAAAAAAATGTATCCACACCATTGTCATTATGAATTTCTAGAGATTCATTCCAAAATATGGGTTCGGCTCTTCAATGGCGTTATCTCCCTTGATCATAAATATTAATTTCAATTTTTGGCACTTGTACAGTTTAATCAATACATTAAAAAATGAAAATATTGAAAAAAGGTTACATTGTATGTATTCGTTTTGAACTGAAGATATCCCCCAAAAAAAATTTTTTACAGCAGAAAAACATTTTTATGAGAGCACGTTGAAGGCAGACATCTTGGATTTGTTTGAAATTTTTGTTTGAATTTTAGAAACGGCACGGGAGATAACTCCATGTAAAGCGCCGACACTACCTCCCCGTCTTTAATTCTAGCTTTTCTTCCGAAAAATCGAACCTTTTGCTCGGTATCATAACAAACTGTATTTTTGCTGTAAAACAAAAACTACTTGATGAAATTAAGTGAAATTTTTTTTTTGGAGAACTTCATTCCATAATGGATACGTACAATTTAAACTTTTTTTTCGATATTTTCATTTTTTAATGTCTTGATTAAACTGTACAAGTACCCAATTTTCTATTAAAATCTCTTTACATTGTCTTCAAGTATCATTTTGTTTTAAAGTTTGTGTTAAAGCAAACGATCATATTTATGAACCTTTTAACATATTTTTATTTAAATTTAAATCCGGTTTTCTTTCCTCTCCATACAATTCAATTCAATTATTCTTTTTCAGGCTGTGAAAGGACTTTTAAAATTCTGGCCTAAGCAATGTAGTCAAAAAGAGGTAAGAATTTTTCAAAGAACAATTTTACGTACTTAAAAGGGAAATCAATTTTCTCTTTCAGGTTGTGAAGCTTTTATTAAAATACTGGCCTAAAACGTGTAGCACGAAAGAGGTAAGGATCTTTTTGTGCTTAGCTGGAGGGTAATGGAGATAGGGGTGTGCCTCTTGAGTGTTGTCATGTAGCTCAATGGTTTCTGACCCTAAACGTACTGCCAAACACCCACTCACCCCTTTTATTATTGCTGGATACCAGTGTCCAGTGTTAGTTGCACATCGTCTATCCCAACTATTGAACCCTGCTTCAGTAATTTTGATTTTTACAGTCCAACATATTTTGTAAGTTTTTTTTTGTTTTGTTTTCTCCCTTTTTCACCTGGCTTTGAATCTGTTGATGAATTTGTTTTTGTATACATGTAGACCTTTTTTTTTTTTTTTATTTATTTGAAGACTCTTTTAAGATTGTTCAAATTAAAACAAGATAAAACTTAGTTTAAAGTTGCAACATTTATTCATACAATGTACTTTTTTTTCTTTTTTTTTTTTCTTTTTTTCAAGATTTATGAAAAAAATAAAAAGATGGAAAACCTAGTGGAATGAAAAAAAAATGCAATAAAATAAAACCTTTGATTTTTCTTTGTTTTATGAAACGTCATTAGTGATCTTAAGATTATCTTAACATAATTTTTATAAAAGATTTAATATTTAAAAAATGCAGTTAAAATTAATAATTTGATATTAATAAAGCATATCAACATATAAATTAGGAAATTATGACTTTCATAAATTTTTTTTATTTAAAGTTTTTTATTATATTTTTTCTTTTTTTTCAAATTGCTAACTAAACGAATTTTAATGCAGTAATTTTTAATAATATGCAATTTACACAAGTTCAATTAAAATATATTAGCATTTTATTCTTGCAAAAAATATATTAGCGAACATTTTCCATTTTAGTCTTTCAAATTTTTTCTGTAATAAAGAGCTTATCACTTGAAGTTTATATCCGGTTCTTAAAGTTGTACCACTATGGAATTTGGAAATCTTTAGGAACTAACTTTTTTTTGTTGTTGTTACCGTCAAAGTTTATACTTTTGTGGAGTAGGTTGAAAGTTTTTTTTTTTTTTTATATATTAAAGAAAGAATCCACTTTACAATATTCTAAAAAAGAGGGAAAGAAAAGCAAAATAAATTCTGTTTATGAGATCAGATTCAATAAATATATATCCGTTCTTTTATCTGAGATGAGGTTCATACTGGATTTTTCCATCCAGATTTGTTTGCAAGCAAAACTTATACTCTGACCAATGAGTCCCATCATCTGTTGACAACCAGAGCTCCAAACAGATTTTTACATACACCAACTGGTATACCCAAATGGTCATCCATTAAATGCTGTCCAGGTTCAATGTCACTTAACTCGAGTGATCTGGAGAACCGGAATGCCAATGTATGTTTTATATTTTTTATATGTTCATCTAAATAATCTAGGTTTCACTGAGTTTTAATATACCCCCATCTATGCTTCTGCAATATGCAATCAAATGTTATTCAGTTACACATTAACATATATTTCAACGTAGTTGATTGTATGCTTAGTACCAAATTTCTAAGATAATGAAACTACATTCCAAAAGTTCATAATCCACAAGACATTTTGAGAATACTGTTTAAAGGCTAATAATTATTAGCAGCAGTTGTCTACTGTTTTAATTTTTTTGTGAATGATATAGAGTGACTATATAGTTCCAATAGAGTGCTCAATTACAAAGGTAAGAATAAAATATTAATGTAAATATACAGGCCTTAGGGCATAATGAAAAGCAGTTTCATAAACAGATATAACCCAACTTTGAATGTCTAGGGAAAATGTGCCCAGTCGATTGTCAATCCAAATCCTCTGAAAGAAACCTTAGAAGAAAAAACAGAACTCTCCTGTTGGGAAAAAAGGCAAGTAAAAGTATAATTTCTACTTTTGGTAAAACTCATGTCTTTGTTTTCAGTTACAATCTAACAGGAGAGCATTCTTTTTCTTTTCTTTTTTTAGAGAGAATTTTAGATTGACAGTAATTTGGACAGATAAGATATATACCATTATACCCTACGCTTTGTATTTTTACATGTACACACACACATAAATACACACATCCATACACACATCCATACACTAGACACGTATTCATGACTTGTTTGATCATGATTCATTACCACTATTTTTTCTACTGTGATTTCATTTGAAAATTCATGAACTGCAATATCTGTTAAGAAATTCTTGTTGCATCACGAAATATAATAATTCTCTTTACTTTTCTATTATCCCTCTGAATAATATAGAAGTAAAGAGTCTTATTTGCTATTCAATTTACACATGTGTTTATGGCGTGTACGGATACGATATGTAAATTTGATAAGAGTTATAACCTAGCGCGAACATGTGTATGCAAATGCATTCGAAATGATGTCACTGTAAAAGAAAAGAAGACTATAAAAAAAGCAAAAGAACAATCACGTTAGAGAGGTGCAGCACGAAACGAGATAACGTTCGAGATCACATGAGTGACACCATGGCCGTAACAATGAGGAAACGTTGTTACAAAGAAAAAGTGAGTTCTTTTCTGTTGTTGGTCTCCTTTGTAATGTGTTAAGCTAACGTTACAGAGTTACTTTAAATGCTGTCAAACCTTAAGAAATGTTGAAGAGTTGTTGAACCAATATTAAAAAAAACGAAAGAAATACAAAAATGAGTGACTTATTTAGTCATTTACAAACTACAACTAATTAGAACAATTAAAGTTAAAGTTTCTTTAAAACATAACTCAATCTCAAGACTAAGGTATATTTTAGTATATATTTTGTGTTAATAAAGTATACAGGAAAAAAGCTTTAGGTAAAAAAAACGTTGATGAACTCACTTGTAATATATTTAGTTATTAATATGCAATTATCTCATTTCGTTTCAAAAGTTAATTGTATTATTTTTGACATTCCAACAATCCCCTTTCCTCCAAAAGACTGCATTCAAGAACTGTGCCAAAAGAATATAAAAAAAAAAAGATAAGACAAATGGATGACTTATTTAGTTAATTACAAATTACGACTAGTTAAAACAATTAAAATTAAAGTTTCTTTAAACATAACTCCATCTCAGGACTAACATATTTTAGTATGTATTTTGTGTTAGAAAAATATACAGGGAAAAAAATCCTTAGGTAAACAAATGTTGATCAACTCTCATTTAGCATGCTAATAGATGATAATAATAATAATAGATAATAATAATAATAATTAATGATAATGATAATAATAATAGATGATAATGATAATAGATAAGATATATCGTTTGAAATAAATTATTTCTATAGTGTATTCTTCTAGTCAGATAAAAAGTAAATGTTTAGTAATATTCTAAAACGTTCTAGAAATCGATGCATGTTTTTCTTTTTCATTTTAATCGTCAACTTGTACGTTCAGTCAAATGTGTATGTGTCTTTGCAGATTATAAATATTGTCATTTTTTTTTCGATTTATATTTACTCTCGGATTTTTCGTTTCATCCATTGCATGTTTTTTTTTTATAATCTCTCCATTTAATATATATTCTTGGAAGTTTCTTTAAAACTAAAAAAAAAAATGTCCTTTGTTGGAAAATTTTCTCAATAAGTCAATAATTTCCTGCATTGTTGAATCATTTTACTTACATGAACAAACAATAGTACCAATGTTCTTACAGGGATCATCAGTTGCTTACTATGAAACACTGTTTCGAGGATTTAAAAATAAAACAGTATATTAAATCATGGCTCCTCAGCAGTGTTGATCAAACACCACCACATTCAAAACACATGAACAAAAAAAATATTTTGGATACTGGATTTAGTTTTTTCCCTCCAGATAAATTTAGGCTAACCAATTTATATCATTGAAAAAAATATTTCTTACCTGTGTCATCCGTCCTTTTCTCCACAAGTGCATATTATGTACAAACTATTATTTTTATATTGTGTTTAGTTGAATCCATTCCACTACTTATGCCCCTCCGTTTTTTTGTTATTAGTTTTATTTTTATATATTTACATTCTTATTTACTTGTCCCATCTCTACAATTATTAGTTAATAAAAATATGAGGTGTGTATAAAATATGTATAAAATTAAAAATATTGCCCGGGTGTTTGGAAATGTGTGTTGAGCAAAAAAGAAAAAGAGGTAGTAAGAAAGCAGGCTCAAACCCGTTACTGCCAAGGAGGAAAAGAACAGAAAAAACCTGACGTCTTTGCTGTTATGATCACCGCCAAACCAGAAGTGACGTAGGTTTAAATTAAGGCTAGACAATCGAAAAGAGGGGATGACTTTCGAAAATATCGGTGAAAAAAGCGACTCCTCCCTGTAGAAAAGTGCCCAGTTGAGGGTTAAGATATTAATGTTTTTAGCCAATTTTTCGGTATTTACCGTCTGAAGGATGGAGCTTCAAAACGATACTGATCTTGTGAAAATTCGTCGCCTCTGTCGAAAGTTTTACGCAGACATGCAAACATACATACATTTATGACCCAAACTAATTAAAAAGCTTGACCTATCTCTGAATACCTTTTATGTAAAATTTCAAATGTTTAGACCAGAAATTGTCTGAGTAATTTGGTAGAGACCACAGAGGTCAAATTTTTAATTTTAACCCCTATTATGACCCCTTAACATTTATTGTTTTGGGCTCAAATAAAGTTATTAAGTTGGATCCATGTCCAAGGAACCCTTATCTAAAATTTCAATTGTTTATACTCAAAATTGGCGGAGGAGTTTGCTAGAGTTATAAAAAGTCAAATCGTTGAACTTTAACCCCTTAACAGTCAAATTTCTGGCCAAAAATGGATTACAAAGATTTTCCCGAATCTCAGTACCCTATATATCAAATTTCTAGTCTGTAGACTGAAAATTGACAGTTATTGCATAGGGAAATGTACACAGACAGACCCTTTCACTTTAATAGATGTAGATTGGGACATGTTATCATGAATAAAATGTGTGCGTTCTTGCGTTCAAATTCATTTTATTAAATCTATTTTTGAGAAAATGATGCAAATTTATTTTCACCTTCATTTTTAGTGTTCCATATCAGTTGTAAGATATCAGTGGATGATTAGGATGCCAATTACAGAACGATTAACTGACCAAAGTTTTGCAAAATCCAATTCAATCAGATTTAACTACTATTACATTTCTCATATTTTGCATTATTGTATATTTAATACTTATGTTCAGACAACAAGAAAAAAAAAATTATTTTGATAAATTTTTTTTCACTCCAAACAAGGCATATTGTCATTAGGAATGTAAGGGGCTATTATATTTGGGATTGTGTCTGACAGGGAATTGTGGGGAGTTGAGCAACGAGATGTTTGTTCACATTACATTTAAATTTCTGCAGGTTAGTACAATCAAGGAAGCTGGGAAACAGAGGGAATTCCAAAGTCCAGCAGTCTGGGGGAAGAAGTAGAAGGCTTTCCAGCATCTACAGACCTTCAACAGTGAAGGGGTGGGATTTTGCTGCTTGCTGGGCTAGTTGGGAGTATGTATGATGAGAGGGCACAAGTGCAATGAATAGCATAAAGTATAAAAATAAACATTTTTGTAATCCTATTTAAAAAAAATTAGCAAGAAAAGCCCATGTTTGTCTAGAATTCCCTGCCTATATTTAAAAAAAAAAAGAAAAATATGTATGATGTTACATAAGTTTGACTGAAAGAAAATATCGTACACCAAAAATCATGTAAGTTGATAAAATAGTTTTATTTTTAAAGTCAAATTTTGTGTGGGAACTGTGAGAGATGATCTCGTGACACCATATTGAAAATATTCTGAAATAGGGAGTTAATTCCAAAAAACTTCAAACTTGTGATATTTTAGAAAGCCATTCTTAACATGTGTGGGGGTGCATTGAAAAAAAACCTCAAATTTACTTAAAAATAATTTTCCTTATAAAAAAAAAAAAAGAACTACTGGATCAATTTACGTGTATTTTAGTGGATGACATTTCTTTTTTGTCATGGGTACATATATCAGATTTTATTTTTAATTTTGTTTTGTAAGATGGGGTGTTCTGGTGAAAGGCTGCAAAGAGATGTTTAGACACACAAAAAGATGCATTCACGTTAGACATCTAGTGATAGAAATGATATTTAAAGTGAAGTTTGACCGACTGATGTATCTGAAAATAAACTTTTTTTTAAAAATTGTCTGATTTCTCAGACTTCCAGGTATTTTAAAAAATAAATAAATGTTCAGTTTTTGGTAAATGTTCAAAAAATAAAATTTGCAACAGTCTCTCCTACAAAACCCTGCCAATTTCTTTATTCTCGAAACTTTTGTAATTTTACTCTATTTTTTTTTTATTTTTTGTCATCTACGCAAAATTTCTTTTGCCATTTTCATTCACTTTCTAAATTAATTCTTGTAAAATGGTTACTTTACTTCCACTTACAACAGACGTCTTTTGTAGACCGGCATTCATAGATAATGAATACAAAACATTACAATTCTTCGACGGAACATCTATTCAAGTAACAACATTAGAATTTCAAATGAATTCTCAAGATGTTTCATTTATTTGCAATGAAAGCTAAAGTTTTTATTCTCAAAACTAAAATTCAATTTTTGTTATTTTTCAAGTATGATCTCCTTGGCAATTGTGAATCATTTGGTTCTTGTTCTTTTCAATTTGATCATGTTGAGTCGACTCCTTTCAATTTTACAAGATCCCATATTGTTGACGATTCTTTGGCCTAAATTGCGATTCACTGCCTATTTCACCTGTGAATTCTATAGATTTTGGGATCTGGTACTAATCCAAGATCTACTCTGATCATCGAAAGCCACGTCTTCAACTAACCATTTTGTTTTTTCACCAACACAATAGGAAGCTGCAGAGTTATTGAGTCTGTGCTTGGTTCATGAAGTTTTTCATGATTGAAGGCTTCCCCTTTTTTTTCCTCTCATAGTCAGGTGGACGATTTCAGAAGTCTTAACCCTTTACCTTTTTTTTTTTTTTTTATGCAATAAATTTTTTTAATCATGAAACCCACACGACAGAAGTTAGCGTGCAACTGGCGCATGAACATAAAGAAACCCTCATTCACTTGTTGAACCATGCATAGACCTGTACTTTGAAGACCAGTTGTGCTGACAAGCCATAAGAATAAGAAATTTTTTTTTTTTTTTTGAAAGGCAACTTTAATGTACAATTTGTCAGTAAAGGGTTAACAGTTTTTAGTTCACTTTCTTTTTTTATATAGTTTTTTTTTTATAATTTATACTAGTTTGTTGGGAGGGAGGGGGGTCAAATTTATTTTATATATAATTTATGCCAGTTGTTATTTTTTGTTTTATATAAATATGATTTTCAACGTAAAATGAATTCATTAAATTATTAATTGAACTAAATTTTATAAAATTATTGCATTTAAATTGCTTCCAAAATTTTCAAATTTTTATATAAAAATGATTTTGCAATTTACATCTCATTAAATATTAATCATAAAGCAAAATGTATTCAATATGTTTATGATATAATCTTGAGAAAACGGATTTTTTTTTTTTTAGATCTGAAGTAATTATGTATGTAAAAATATATTTATGTATATATTATTAATCAAACTTTCAAGGTTTTAGCCTCAATATGTACATATATCTAATGAAGTAAAAGCGTTTTTTCTTTTTTTTTATATATACAGGTTACAGCTGTGTAAACAAGCAATGTCTAAAATTTGACTATGAGCACGCTTTAGGCTGATTCTTGATATGTTTTCAGAAAATATGTTCTCATTTTGTCCGCTTTCAGTAATTTCTACATTTTTTCCAACTCTCCTAATTCTCTTAAAATAGACATACATACTGGAAGTTGAAGTGATTTTTACTCCCACGCAAAATTTACTCCCACCATCATCGTAGGATACTTGATATCATCATTTCATTTTTTTTTTATACTTTCTTGCTATATTTTTCTGACTTGAATATGGGTTGCTCCTTTGTTTTTGCATCAATTTCATTAGCTATTGACAAGATATTTTTTTTTATACATTCTAACAAAATGACTTGATTGTTCATTACCATCCACATTCATTATTTGTAACTGTTTGCATACATATTTTTTCTTTTTTTTTTACTTTCTATTTTTCTCTTCATGAAATAAATTTAACATAACTTTTCTTCCCCAGGGCGACAGATATATTCAGTTTTGTGTTTTCATACTTCCATTTGCGTTCATTTACACATTTTAATAATATTTTTAACATTCATGATTATGGCCTCCACTTATGAGAAATGAAAATAAGGAAAAGTTTTTGTCACCGTCGTACAAATATAAGTGTTAGTTTTTATTTCCAATGTGGAATAGCATCAGATCATCCGATGTGGCAGAGCATCGAATTATCTGCAAACAACTCGTGTGTAACAGCAATATTAAAAGAAAGGAATTACTCGGTTTGATTGAAGTTTAAAATAGCATTTTTATGTACCCAACCAATACTATAAGAAACACTGTTAATTTTACTTATGTATTTCCATTGCTAAACATAGAGACAGGATGGTTGTATGTGAAGAATCACATTAACAAGATGTAAACAATGAGAATATTTCGAAAGTATCAGCGTCTTCAATCGACTTTGCATTATTTTTGTTCTATTTCCTATTTAAAACAATATTCCGTCTCATCATCTTGATAAATATGATGCATTTTTGGAAAGTTGAAATTTGGTTTGCAGATTTGTATCAATAAGGTGATGAAAGTGATGTAGCTGCGGACGTCAGCAATGATGAAAGTGATGTAGCTGCGGACGTCAGCAATGATGAAAGTGATGTAGCTGCGGACGTCAGCAATGATGAAAGTGTAGCTGCGGACGTCAGCAATGATGAAAGTGTAGCTGCGGACGTCAGCAATGATGAAAGTGTAGCTGCGGACGTCAGCAATGATGAAAGTGTAGCTGCGGACGTCAGCAATGATGAAAGTGCATTCTGAGAGAAGCAAACAAGATGATTCAAGTTGCTAGAATTAACATATCTTGGACATTTTTAACAAACAGTAAACCGATTTTTAGGTTTTAAAAAAAAAAGGGGTTTTTTTTTTTTTTTACATTACAGCTGTATAAACATAAGCAATATCTAAAACTCGGCTGTGAGCATGCTTTTATAGGCTGATTCTTTATATAAAAGATATGACAACTAAGAAGACGAATATAAGCAACCAAATTTAAAATAGGCTTAGGAGTAACAGAAATATTAAAGGAGAAAAGGAAAACATGTGGCTGCCATGTTTATATTTTTTTTAATCGTATTCCTGTATTCTAGAGTAGAAAAGTTGCATCCTAATAAGAATTACTGCTGTTGCATCTGGTGAAGTGATGCTGCTCACACTTTTTAACTCATTTGTCCAAAATCGACTATGCAGGGGGGATGTTCTCTGCAGTCCCATTCTCATGGAGGAGGCACCTTCTTTACTCAGTTATTACTATAGAAAGTGCTCACTGGCTTCAGTCTCTGGTTCCTCATAAAGCATTCACAGCAAGAACTCATTTTCTACCACTAATGCAAATAACTTTCCTTTCTCTATTTGTAACATGAAACAAAATTTCTATAATTTTTCCAAGAACTTCACTTCTGTAGAAACCTTGCCACAAAATTGTTTCCCTCAGGAAGGCTACACAACATGGTCATCTTCAAATCCAGTATCAATAAACAGAAGTCATCAAATTTTTTTATTCACTGCATTATTTTCAATCCTCTCATAACATTCCTCATCATTCCATTAACAGTCCTCTATTACATTGTTATAATGTTATGTTTTTGTTTGTTTTTTTACTCATGATAAAAAAGCCATTAGTAAAAAAAAAAAAAAAAATTAAAGACGCATTTGTTTTATCTTTGCTTTCTGCTTTTTTTTGGGGGGGGGTCATATGTACATGACGTCATCATAATAATAGAAATAGATCAGCAGTTATTTATTACCATTGCCGTTACACAATCACTTATTCATTCCTCGGTCCTGGATATGACCTTAAACTATATCCAATGGTGAGGCCTTGTGAGCTTTGGGGAGTATGGAGCCACCCTTTAATTGCCATTGCTCCCAGGTCCACTCTGACCCGGACTGGTAGTACCTGTTAGGGTCTCAACTATGGGTTGAATAGAAACCGACTTGAAAAAAAACAAATATATTCTATAAAAAATTTTTTCTTCAAAATCACTGGATTCGGCATTAAATAACCTGAAAAGGGTTGATAGGCCGTAAAAAAAAAAAGCAACCAACCATTATTCATTCCTCGTTGTGATATTCTCTTTTGGTTAAGTAATGTCATTTACAATCGATATCGAATACTAGCAGAGAGACAACAAATGTTCCGCACAATATTTTCATTATCATCAAAATCGGTGAAATTGCACATTTTTTAATCAAATCGATTGTCTGCTCTTGTTAGGGACCCACTGTGGTGCACCAGAAAGAAACTTCACGTGTCTTCCCACAGTGACTTATTGTATAATACATTGTAGTGAACATTGCATTGTGGCGAATCTACTTTTGACTTTATAAAATTATTTTTTATAAATAACTAGCGAGGGGTACCCAGCATTGCCCGGGTGTTTGTAGGTGTGTGTGAAAAAAAACGGGTGCCCATAAAAAAAAAAACAAAGCCTTTACAACGCGCAGTTGGGAAATAGTAAAGTGTGAAAAAAAAAAAACAAAGCCTTTACGACGCGCAGTTGGAAAATAGTAAAGTGTGAAAAAAAAAAACAAAGCCTTTACGACGCGCAGTTGGAAAATAGTAAAGTGTGAAAAAAAAAAACAAAGCCTTTACGACGCGCAGTTGGAAAATAGTAAAGTGTGAAAAAAAAAAACAAAGCCTTTACAACGCGCAGTTGGAAAATAGTAAAGTGTGAAAAAAAAAAACAGGTGCGCGTTTTTGATTGACGTGACGGCGATAGTTATTCAGCAGTTAGAATTTTGTGCGAGACGGTTTTTAATGAGGTCAATAAATCGGTTTGTTTGTTTTTCAAAACCCGCTCCCTCGTCTGATATGACAAAGTCGACATTGACCAAACATTCACTGCCTCTCGGCCTGTGATTAGAGTTGAGTTTCGCTTTTTTTTATATCGAAAACCGAATGTAACGCGTGCCGATGCGGGAAATGTGGAATAATTAACGATTGAAAGTCAATAAAATTAAATAGACAGGCGAGCTCCGTGGTTAAGTGTGAGATATTACAATTTATGGATGATAAAGAAAGTTTTAAGAAGTTGCGAAGCGAGTGAGTGCTTCTCTGAAAGAAGCCTTTTGTGTACATCGAGGAAAAGCGTACATACATACATACATTTTCGCTTTTATATATATATAGATGGTTTGAATTAAAGTTTAAAATGCAAAAGTCAAATATCATGGTTTAATTGTGCTCTAAACAGAAACATTCATTTCTAATGTGCCCCTGTCTTATCAAAGAACCTATTGTTTTGCGCAATGATAACACTTCTCACATGCATTTGTGATGTTAGACTGCATAACGGTGTTAACTTTGTTGTTCAAAACAGGACTGTTCCTTCTTTAATCCAATTTTTTGATTATTGATTTTCAATACAAAACCTATATAAGAACATTCCCAGATAAATAAAGTATATTTTTGTGAAATTTCATAAAAATCAGCCCAGCCATTTCAGAGTCCATAGGAATTGAACTCTCTCTCTCTCTCTCTCTCTCTCTCTCTCTCACACACACACACAATGCCTTCTAAATACCAATAGACTTCATCAGAAATTGGTGGGGCAGTATTTTTTTTATGCAAAATACAAGGACACTATATTATGTAAGGGGAGGGGGAGTGAAATAATTTTGTTTAGACTTGAAGAATTCAAAATTGTTATTTTTTCTGTGAATCTTCTCTCCCTCCCTCCCTCCTTCCCTCCCTTCCTCCCTCCCTCCCTTCTCTTTACCTCTCTTTGCCTTTTTTCCTCTTTTCTCGCTTCCTCTTTATTTATTAAATTTTTCTTGTTTTTATTCTCTGAAAAAATATACCAATTCAAATCAACATTGGAATAAAATGTTTGTCTTCTCATTCTGTGTGTTCCATAAAAAAGCAGGTGAAAAATGTTTGTGCCTATGATATAATCGTTGGGTTTTCTAAAGGAACTGACTTTATTAAAATCATGACGTTTTTCAATACTTTATAATTGTTTTTTTACAATGAAGATTATGAATATGGAACTGAGAACAAAAGAAATTGATCAAATCAAATTCTTTTTGTCTTATCCTCTTGATACATTTGGGGAAAAAAAAATTCAATATTCATAAATTCGGTTCATTCCACTTAACGCAAAAATATCATTAGTCAAAATGTAGACTAAAAGAAACTTGAACAATTGGACTTTTTTTTAATAACTTGTTGGATATCTCATCCATTGAGATTTAATCTATTTTGTTTCATATGAAACTTTTAGGGGCATCTTTTGTCATGATTTATAAGCATTGCTGAATTTTAAAAGTGGGATCTTTAAGCTATCACAATTAGATCTTTTTCAATCTCTGCCCTGGGAGGATGCTTCAAACAAAATTGAATAAAGATTAACTGTACATGTCGTAATTCTTACTCTTAATTGCATAACATGTTATCATAAAATACTTTCATTGCTGACAAAATAAAAACCTTCAAGAATCTATTTATAAAAGTCAGACTTTTAACCCCCACTTACTCTCACTAGTATTTTCGTGTGCCAAACATAATGATGAGCAAATCTGATGCAAATGATAATCAACAATAATGATAAGATGATGCTGGTAAGTAGAGAGTAAAGGATGACGTTTTGTTTGTCCAATAAATCTATCATCCGTTTTCTTGTAAGCGATGAACATCGCATACAGATTGTGTCTACCATCTGTGCATCACTGCATTTGTAATGTTGTATGTTTTTATGTTTGTTGTCGCCTCAGTTGCAAAGTAGACAAAGAATAGAAAAAAAAAAACTTCAATTCGCTTTTTCTTTGTGACGACATTTATTTCCTCATTGTTACGGCCGTCATCCACATAACATGATCTTGAGCGTCATCGATACCTCTTACAAGATCTCTAATGTGATTGTCCGCTTTCTCCTTTTTATAGTCTTTTTTTCTTTACCAGTGACATTATTTTGCATACATTTGTATATGCGTGTCAATGGCTATCGCATTTGGTTTTTATACACTGGCAGCCTTTTTAGCATGAGAGCCAATCTCCCATTGGTTGTCCAAGTCAAAGAAGCAATCTTAAACGTTAGCGTTATCCCAATATATGCACCAATACTCAGCACATTTGAGGAGGACAAAGTTCAATCTTATCACTACCTTTAAGCAACTGTAGATTGTATCTTGTCAAATGACTATATGACAGTTGCAGGCGATTGAGGTTGGCAGATATCGAGGCATATACCAAGACATTTTGGATATGCAGTGTGAGAATAAGTGACTTGTCAACCTTTCGACTACACGTTGTCTGCTCATCACAGCACCCTTGTTCCCATCACATGACTATTGTGCATCCAATCAAATAGATTATATCCTGGTCTTCATGAGATGAGTGAGCTCAGTAATCAACTCTCACATATATTGAGGCGGGGGGGGGGGTATAGGCAAATAGCTGTAACCATACACTACACATGCTGTATCAAGTCTGAATTTGTGACTGTAAAGTTCTCTGCAGTTCAACATAGCCAGTCTGAAGTGAATTGCTTTGGACAAGCTTAAACTCGTTTGAAACTCTTTTCCATGTTTCCAGCCAAAGGTAGAATGAAGCATGTTAGTCTGCCACGGTAGGGGGACAGCATAGATGCAGGTTTCTACATTCTACAACGACAAGCCTCTTATGATCCGGATGAACTGTAATGCATACTGACAAGCATTTGCTGAAAAGATGGAAAGAAATGCATCATCCAAGGATGCACATAAACTTTATCAAATGCTGAAGCAAACAAGTCAAGGAAACTCAGATTAGCGAGGGGGGGCTGCCCAGGGTGATATGGTGATCGTTAATCTGACTGTACATCACCTCCAATGACAGAAATTTATGCCGAGGTGTATGACTGCAAAATGGTGCCACTGGCAGTAGAGGAACTTCAACGGATACTGCATAACAATACTCTCTACAAGGATTTCTGCAAAAGTATACAAGGCTATGATAGACATCTCATTGAATTGGTGGCAACATTACAGTTCTGAAAATCTTTCAACAAGTCTGCAGTCTATGTACACATCCAACCCAGGACGGCTATCATATAAGAAAATTCCCACTATCCTCTACTTTATTGACTTTGCAACTGCCTTTAACTCTGTTTACAAAAACTCCTTCTGGTGCATCATGCGGGCAGGTGGTGCACAACTTCATCTATGGCAACGAGTCGGACTTTATTGGTGAAGATCAATGTTTCATAAAGATGTGCATTATCAACTCTCTCTTGCTGTCCAGGTCTGTCTTAGCTTGTTGGTCAGCTTGGTGAGCATTTACTGCGTTTGATATGGCTTATGCCGACAACATTTTATTACAGGTAACAAGGTATAAGTTGCACTAGACGAGCTGCCAACCATATTTGAAATGCTGTTCTTCGTCAACACCTCAACCTGAAGTCTCTATCATTTGTTTTGTTATAGTGATGTCTTTGATGACTTAGTCATGCAACTTGTCACTTAGAAGCAGAATTAATTGATGGTGTAACCCTATCTACCTTATTGGTGGTGCAAGCATATAGGTGAACAGCTTGTAACCTTGCCAGCAACAATCAAACAGTGAGCTCTCTATATTTCACAGGTTAACCTTTTACTGTGAAATTGTGATTGGTTGACCATCTCGTGTGCCTTGCATTGGCCACAATGGTTCGGATGTAAACCAGAGAATGACATAACAACAACTAGAGATGCTGATGCTGAAATTTGACCCATTTAGTTGTTAATGCATAAAAGATTCACACTTGCATGAAATTCTTTATAAACGCATTACACATCTGAGTGACCGTTTCTGATGAGTGCCTGTTGTTATTTTAAAGTTTGTTCTTTCTCCTTTTTCTACTTACAGGTGATGTTTCTGGGTGAGATTGAAGAAATTCTTGATGTGATAGAACCTGCCCACTTTCAGAAGATTATGGATTCACTGTTCAGACAAATTGCCCGTTGTGTCTCGAGTCCTCACTTCCAGGTAACAAAAAAAATGATTTTGTATGGCGTAAAGATCTCACACATTTTTAAATAGATGTAAAAAGCAAAATGGATTATGAATTGCATTATAAATAGTTTTGTTTTGAAATGTACATCAAATGACGATCATTGTTGGAATAACTTGAAAATCTTTTATTTGACGCAGAAAAGATATCTTTTCTAGTTTCTATTTTAAAAACCAAAGAAAATGTTTACTGTTTTGTGCATCCATTTTCATTTATCACTTGTGTTTCAGGTTGCTGAAAGGGCCCTTTATTACTGGAACAATGAGTATATCATGAGTCTGATTGAAGAGAACTCTAATGTGATAATGCCCATCATGTTCTCGGCCCTTTATAAGATCTCGAAGGATCACTGGAATAAAACGATCGTGGCTCTGGTATATAATGTGCTCAAAACATTCATGGAGATGAATGGAAAGCTTTTTGATGACCTTTCAGCAAATTATAAAGCGGAAAGGCAAAGGTAACAATTTCATTTTTTTGTTAACAATTTCGAATCCCAACGGTTTTTTACCATCTCAAATCCAGATTTTTTTTTTTTTTTTTTTTAACTTTCATTTAAAAAATATAAAAGATGAATGTTTTTTCCTCCATAAAAGCAAAACTTTATATTGTTCGGAAATTGTTGCAAAACTTGATGGGACAATTTCAATATTTTTCCAATACAATTACCAATTCCGTATAAAATTTCCGATTCTTTATAAATCTCTAAATATTTAATTATACAGTTGTTATTGTTTCCCGATTACCATTAAAACATGTTAAATGTGTAGATATTTTCTTAAATGTAAAAAAACACATTTGTGGAGGGGGGGGGTTCTATAGATTTTAGTTTTAAATCAAATATTTATTTCATTATTACTACCAGCAGTGGAAGATTTTATTTTTAAAAAAGCAAAGACAAATATAATTAAAGAAACCAAGTTTGGCATCCAAAAATAGGCACAATATTTTTTCTGATACCAATTCCCCCAAAAGTCCCGATGTTTCCAATTCCGATTAATCTTCACAACACTAGCAAAAATGTTTTGAAACGATTCAAATTGACAGCAAATTAAACTTAAGACAAAGTTTATCTTGGAACCTGAAAAATGTTAACCATCATAATTTACTAAAGAATGTATGCTGTGTACAGAGAAACAGGTTTACTCAAAAAATGTTCATAAATTGGTTTAATTATTTAAAAAAAAAAAAATGGGAGCGGATAGTCTTAAAGATGAAGACGAGGCAGCTTAACAACGATACGTACATCTGAAATGGTGGATTCTTCATTTTGACTGAAACAAAAGTTAGAAAAGAAAACATTGTTGTAAAACTGGATTTCTGTGGATTGGAGTCAACAGAATTGTCTTTTCTAAAGTCAGTTATCATTGTGTTTCCAACATGAACGGAAAAATACTGTGTGCAAATGCCTCAAATTTGACACAATGACAATGGTGTCTATCTGGAAGAAAAGTAATAGCTTGTTGGAATTAAAGCAACACTTATTTCCTACATGAAATAAGTCGGTTTATTATCGAAATGAACCTTATTTTATGTTTCTGAATTTTTTAGGTGAAAACTGATTATTTGGATTATTCGTATTGTTGTCATGAGTTTTATTTTTTATATTCTTTCGGTTGATGTAACCTCCAACCTTCTTCAGGTGTATCTTGTTGAATTTGGGGAATCTTTCTGTCGAACTCCAGAATCTGAACAGAATTTCGAACATTGGCACTCTTGATTTAATCCACAGGAGTATGCTCTCGTTGCATCATGACTGGGTGGAAGTGCTAAGTATTTTGCAATTTTTTTTTTTTTGAGTGTCACCTGCACTGAGGATTGAACCTTCAACCTCTAGAAGAGTGTAAGTTTACAGCAGAATCACATGACCTTCATAATGAGCACGATGTGTTCGCATTGATGCCCTTGTCAGCATAGTAACCAAGTTTTCATGAATGAATAGAATGTAAACATTTTTACTTAGAGAAAAAGTCAATTTAAACTTAGGATTATAATATTGGCTATCACAAACTTAGGATTATAATATTGGCTATCACAAACTTAGGATTATAATATTGGCTATCACAAACTTAGGATTATAATATTGGCTATCACAAACTTAGGATTATAATATTGGCTATCACAAACTTAGGATTATAATATTGGCTATCACAAACTTAGGATTATAATATTGGCTATCACAAACTTAGGATCATAATATTGGCTATCACAAACTTAGGATCATAATATTGGCTATCACAAACTTAGGATCATAATATTGGCTATCACAAACTTAGGATCATAATATTGGCTATCACAAACTTAGGATCATAATATTGGCTATCACAAACTTAGGATCATAATATTGGCTATCACAAACTTAGGATCATAATATTGGCTATCACAAACTTAGGATCATAATATTGGCTATCACAAACTTAGGATCATAATATTGGCTATCACAAACTTAGGATCATAATATTGGCTATCACAAACTTAGGATCATAATATTGGCTATCACAAACTTAGGATCATAATATTGGCTATCACAAACTTAGGATCATAATATTGGCTATCACAAACTTAGGATCATAATATTGGCTATCACAAACTTAGGATCATAATATTGGCTATCACAAACTTAGGATCATAATATTGGCTATCACAAACTTAGGATCATAATATTGGCTATCACAAACTTAGGATCATAATATTGGCTATCACAAACTTAGGATCATAATATTGGCTATCACAAACTTAGGATCATAATATTGGCTATCACAAACTTAGGATCATAATATTGGCTATCACAAACTTAGGATCATAATATTGGCTATCACAAACTTAGGATTATAATATTGGCTATCACAAACTTAGGATTATAATATTGGCTATCACAAACTTAGGATTATAATATTGGCTATCACAAACTTAGGATTATAATATTGGCTATCACAAACTTAGGATTATAATATTGGCTATCACAAACTTAGGATTATAATATTGGCTATCACAAACTTAGGATTATAATATTGGCTATCACAAACTTAGGATTATAATATTGGCTATCACAAACTTAGGATTATAATATTGGCTATCACAAACTTAGGATTATAATATTGGCTATCACAAACTTAGGATTATAATATTGGCTATCACAAACTTAGGATTATAATATTGGCTATCACAAACTTAGGATTATAATATTGGCTATCACAAACTTAGGATTATAATATTGGCTATCACAAACTTAGGATTATAATATTGGCTATCACAAACTTAGGATTATAATATTGGCTATCACAAACTTAGGATTATAATATTGGCTATCACAAACTTAGGATCATAATATTGGCTATCACAAACTTAGGATCATAATATTGGCTATCACAAACTTAGGATCATAATATTGGCTATCACAAACTTAGGATCATAATATTGGCTATCACAAACTTAGGATCATAATATTGGCTATCACAAACTTAGGATCATAATATTGGCTATCACAAACTTAGGATCATAATATTGGCTATCACAAACTTAGGATCATAATATTGGCTATCACAAACTTAGGATCATAATATTGGCTATCACAAACTTAGGATCATAATATTGGCTATCACAAACTTAGGATCATAATATTGGCTATCACAAACTTAGGATCATAATATTGGCTATCACAAACTTAGGATCATAATATTGGCTATCACAAACTTAGGATCATAATATTGGCTATCACAAACTTAGGATCATAATATTGGCTATCACAAACTTAGGATCATAATATTGGCTATCACAAACTTAGGATCATAATATTGGCTATCACAAACTTAGGATCATAATATTGGCTATCACAAACTTAGGATCATAATATTGGCTATCACAAACTTAGGATCATAATATTGGCTATCACAAACTTAGGATCATAATATTGGCTATCACAAACTTAGGATCATAATATTGGCTATCACAAACTTAGGATCATAATATTGGCTATCACAAACTTAGGATCATAATATTGGCTATCACAAACTTAGGATCATAATATTGGCTATCACAAACTTAGGATCATAATATTGGCTATCACAAACTTAGGATCATAATATTGGCTATCACAAACTTAGGATCATAATATTGGCTATCACAAACTTAGGATCATAATATTGGCTATCACAAACTTAGGATCATAATATTGGCTATCACAAACTTAGGATCATAATATTGGCTATCACAAACTTAGGATCATAATATTGGCTATCACAAACTTAGGATCATAATATTGGCTATCACAAACTTAGGATCATAATATTGGCTATCACAAACTTAGGCTGGTGCTACCAGATCAGGCTGTCTAATGGCTTCCTGAGACGAAATGCACCTACATTGATTTGTTTTTGTTTTCTATTCTCTTTTGTAAAACCTAATTATGTTCTACGAAAAACAAAAACAACAACCCTCCTTCCCTCCTCCCCTCCTTTCTTTTTCCTTCCCTACTTCCCGGTTGACTCTGTCGGTGGGGCATTAGAATATGCCGACTGCCCCCCTGCAGAGGGTATAAGTCCCTCAATGGGGCCACCTGTTGACCGTGGGTGGCATCCCGTAAGGCTTACGAACAGAATCCTGGTGGTTGAGTAGATCATGCCCAGGATATTTTAAGGACATGAGATGCAACACACCTCTTTGGCCCTTACTTAAGCTAAGACGGACGGTTGGATAGGCCCGATCCAATCAATCGGTTGGTCACGCCTAGCCCTAAATCAGACAGACATAACAAGAAAATATACTTGCACTTCCCACACTATACAATAAACTGATTTAGTAAGCGGTGGCTGGAGGGCCAATTAACTTGCTGAATAATGGACTAAACACGACTGAAAAACTGAAATTCTTACTGAAAACGAGGCCTTCAGAAAGAAATTGAAGAGCCACAGGTGCTTGAATCCACCAGCAAAAAGAGTATACTTTTCCTGTATCCCTGTTGGGTTGGGGCGAATGGGTATCCCCCCCAACACTTCCCATATAGGACTCCGAGGTGGGTGGGGAGCATGAAAAATGAAACAAACCAAATATATTTATGGAATCCAGAAAGCCTCAAAAAAAGAAACCACACCGAAGTATCTGATGCCAGTAGTTCTGACACTGAAACAGAGCTTCATCAAAAAAAACAGAATGTTCCCCGCTTCATAGTTATAGAAGCAACTGAAGGGGAACCAATAACCAAAATATCCCCATTCAAAATTGAAAAGATTCTATCTAGCATCAAACCTAAAATGGTTAAAAAACAAAATAATGGTACATTACTTCTCGAAGTAGAAAACCAAAAATATGCTGTTGAAATCTCCAAATGGAAACGTTTTAACAATCAAAAGGTAAAAATTTACCCTCACAAATCTCTGAACATTAGCAAAGGCGTAATCAGGAGTACTGAATTATCACCGTGCCCCTTGGAAGAAATTCAGACTAACCTACAAAAACAAAACATCACTAACGTTAAGAGTCCAAATTAATAAACTTGGCGAAATAATAAAAACAAATACTTACATTTTAACATTCAATACTCACCAAATTCCAAACAAAATTAAAATAGGGTATGAAATGGTAAACGTTGAACACTACATACCAAACCCACTCAGGTGTTACAATTGCCAGAGATACGGACACCATCGAGACCGGTGTACCCGCCCTCCAATATGTATAAGGTGCGGAGATAATGAACCTCATACAGATTGTAAAAAAGAGCCAAAATGCATCAATTGTCAAAAAGGCCATAGCGCCAATTCAAAAGAATGCGACAAATGGAAGAGTGAAAAAGAAATCAACAAAATAAAATATACAAATAATATTACCTTCCAAGAAGCTTGCAAACTATCAGAAAATGCAAAATATTCTGAAATAACAAAAAAAAACATACAGCAAACTACCGAACCAAATAAACAAACAAAAATAAATTCACTCAACATCAAATCCGAGGACATTATTAAACTACTTAATGAAATGAAGGAACTTATGGAAGAATTTAAAAAAATTATAAAACAATTCAACAATGAAAAAAAGTTCCTATAACTGAACAAACCTCTCAAGCTAAAACTAAATCAAATAAACCCATAAAACCCCAAAATACAACACCCATAGAAACATCTCCACTTACAGAGGGGAAAAAACAGACACCAAAATATGCCCATGAAGAGAAAAGAAATAAACCTCCACTCAAAAAAGAAACTAAAACAAAACTAGACAGATCACGCTCAAGTTCCAGACCAAGAATCCCTACACAAAACAGATTTGAAGAAATGGACATAGAAGACCGAAGATCTGATACCAATGACTAACAAAAAACAAAAAATAATCCAGTGGAACTGTCGTTTAAAAACAAACATGAATGAACTGCTTCTGCTACTAGCGCAGGAGCGCCCTGCAGTGGTGTGTCTTCAAGAAACTTTTCTGAAACCAGGAGACAAAATTAATATTAAGCAATATGAAATTTTTAATTTCACTCATAACTTTTGGGGCAGGGCCTCCGGGGGAGTAACAATTCTAATCAGAAACGATATACCCCATAGCAAAATAAACATAACAACCAATATCCAAGCAATTGCTATTAATGCCACACTACATAAACCAATGACAGTATGTTCACTATATATACCTCCAAACGATGACATAGATAAAAACGAGATTAAAAAATTGATTGATCAATTACCCAAACCTTTCGCCCTATTGGGAGATTTCAATAGTCATAACATACTATGGGGATGTAAAGACACCAATAAAAAGGGCAAAACGTTGGAAGAATTTATCAATGAAAACGATATATGCTTCCTCAACGATGGAACACCTACACACATCAACCCAACTGGTGGAAACCATTCAGCCATTGACCTTAGCTTGTGTGATCCATCACTATATATGGACTTAACCTGGAAAGTATATGATGACACTTGCTGCAGTGACCATTTTCCATTAGTGATAGAAATTCCAGAATTCAACAGCGAAAAACTTCCCAGATGGAAGCTAAATAAGGCCAACTGGCAATTATACAAAGAAAAATGTTGACATAAGTTGAATGATTCAGAGACAAACAACACTGTAGAATTTTTTACAGAAACACTAGTGGAAATTGCAAATGAATGCATCCCTAAAACTTCAGCATCTAATCGGTACAACAGACCCTGGTTTGACAATAAATGTTGGGAATCCATCAAATTGCGAAAAATTGCACTGAAGAAATTTCAGAAACAACCTACAACTTCAAATTTGATAGAATACAAATTAAATAGAGCTAAAGCTCGTAGGGTAATAAAAGCAGCTAAAAAAGAGAGTTGGGAAAAGTATGTCAATAAACTAAATTCCTCTACAGAACCGAGAGTAGTATGGGAGATGATTAGAAAAATTTCAGGTAAACATCAATCAACACCAATTAAACACCTGCTTAAAAACAACAACAGAGTAACCGATGAAAAGAATATAGCAGACCTACTAGCCGAAACTTTTTCTCAAAACTCATCTAACCAAAACCATAACTTTAAATTTATAACAATTAAACAAAATATCGAACAATACAAACTAAACTTTAAATCAAAAAACCTAGAAGATTATAATAAACTACTTACATTAACTGAATTAGAAGATTCTATTAAAAGATCCCACAACACAGCCGTAGGACCTGATGAAATCCATTACGAATTCCTGCGACAACTCCCTTTGGAATCATTGAAGTTGCTACTAAAAATTTACAACAAATTATGGACAGAAGGTGAATTTCCTGACTCGTGGAGGCAAACCACAATAATAGCAATACCAAAACCAGGAAAAGACCATTCGAATCCACAAAACTACAGACCAATCTCACTGACTAGCTGCTTGTGCAAAATAATGGAGAGAATGATAAATGATAGATTGGTTTGGTACATAGAAACCAACAACCTTATCTCCACCCTACAATGTGGATTCCGTAATAAGAGAAGCACAACAGATCACTTGGTTAGATTGGAAACAGCCATAAGGGAAGCCTTTATTAGAAATGAGCACCTATCAGCAGTATTTTTTGATCTGGAGAAGGCCTACGACACTACGTGGAAATATGGAATTATGAGAGACTTGCACGAATTTGAACTAAAAGGCAGACTCCCACAATTTATAAAAGGATTTTTATCTGACCGAAAGTTTAGAGTCGGCATTGGAACTACTTACTCAAACACCACAAATCAAGAGGAAGGAGTACCTCAAGGTAGCATTTTATCTGTGACACTGTTCAATATTAAAATGAACAGCATAGTGAAATGTTTGGACCCTGGTGTTGAGGGATCTTTATATGTAGATGACCTACTGGTGTTCTGCAGATCAAAGTATATATGCACCATCGAACGCAAACTCCAACACTGCTTAAATAAATTAGACAAATGGGCAATGGAAAATGGATATAAATTTTCCCAATCAAAAACCAAATGCGTTCATTTCTGCCACATGAGAAAACTTCATAATGATCCTACATTGAAGCTTGGAAGAACAATAATCCCCACCGTAGAAGAACACAAATTCCTGGGCCTTATATTTGACAAAAAACTGTCATTCATCCCCCACCTGAAGAATCTAAGAAATAGTTGCAACAAAAGACTGCAACTACTACGGGTAATAGCCCATACAGAATGGGGAGCCGATCAAGAAACACTAATGAAATTATATAGGACTTTGATAAGATCAAAACTCGACTATGGTAGTTTTATATACCAATCAGCCAGAAAGTCCTACCTAAAGATTTTAGATCCAATCTGCCATGGAGGACTGAGGTTAGCTTTTAGAACATCCCCAGTTGAAAGCCTCCATGCAGAGGCCAACGAAATCCCTATAAATATAAGGAGTCAAAAACTGGGTGCACAATATTACACTAAATTAAAAGCACAACGAAATAATCCAGCATATGAAGCTACATTCAATCCGAGATATAAAGAGGCATTTGAAGCAAAAAGAAAGGCCATAAAGCCCTTTAGTCTTAGAATGAAAGCAATACTGCAGGAATCAGAAATGACTGTAGAAAATATCCAAGAACATATACTACCTAAAACCCTACCTTGGATACTTAAAAAACCAAAAGTAATCTTAAACTTGAATGAACTCCCAAAAGCAAAATCCCACCCTAATATCTACCACGAAAAAGCCTATGATATTCTCCTAAAATATCCAGACCATCTACCTATTTTCACCGATGGCTCTAAAGACCATAATAGAGTGGCATGTGCTGCAGTGTCGAATGAAAAAACTCTTTAAAAAAGCTCTTCCAACAGAAAGCTCTATTTTTACTGCCGAAATATGTGCCATCGACCTCGCACTCAACATTATAGAAAAAGATGAACATAGGAAATTCCTAATTTTTTCAGATTCACTTTCCGTTTTGACATCTCTGAATAACAAAAAACTTGAAAACCCACTAATCATCAAACTAACAAATAGAATTGATTCACTATCCGTACACAAAGAAATATTTATATGTTGGATCCCAAGTCACATTGGGATAAGAGGAAATGAAAGAGCCGACTTAGCGGCCAAATCAGCTCTAAACTTAAAACCAGATACAATAAACATACCATATACTGACTTCAAACCCAAAATTAATCAATTAATTCATGCAAAATGGCAACGACAATGGAATAACAACACAAATAACAAATTATACCAAATCAAACCCATACTGGAAAAATGGAGACAAACTCCCCCCAAATCCAGAAAAGAACAAGTCGTTATAACTAGAATACATATTGGCCATACAAAACTCACACACTCCTTCATTCTAAAACAAGAACAACAACCACAATGCCCATTCTGCCAGAAAACTTGCACCATTAAACATCTTTTTGTGGAATGTAGAGCTTTAGATAAAGATAGAAAACAATACCTCAAACACAACAGCATGAAGAAACTTTTCGAAAACAACTGTCTAGAGGAAATATTATCCTTTTTAAGAGTAACAAGGATCTTTACAAAAATATAAATCACTCTCTGAATCAACCCAACTAAACCTTATGAATGAATATATGAGGATATATAAAACTTAAAAAAAAAAAAAAAAAAAAAGATCGTTAGATATTAAAACAAACAAAACTATTGAACTATACAGAATTGATTGATACTCGACATCATAAAGTTCTTTGAATACATAATTTTTTTTTTTTTTTAATCCTGAGTTTGACATTGAATAACCTGAAAAGGGTTGATGTGCCGTTAAGCTAAAACAAAACCAAACCAAACCAAACCACAAACTTAGGATTATAATATTGGCTATCACAAACTTAGGATTATAATATTGGCTATCACAAACTTAGGATTATAATATTGGCTATCACAAACTGAGTTCATAGTGCAAAAACTGGAAAATGTAGGGAAATTCACTAAAATTTTAACTTGCAATATCTCGTTTATTTTGGGGTATTGTGATAAAAATTTGGATGTTAACAAAATTAAAATTTTTCTCTTCATAAATATTTCTCTGGTGTCGTTAATAGTTTAAGTTAATATTTTTGGTGACAGGCGATTTTTTATGTGTAAAAACGTGTGCTTTTCCAATTTGTTGTGTGTGATAGTGTTTCTTAATGTATATAAGGATAGTGGCATGTGAAATAAAAAGAACCACTCATCAATATAGAGGTTTAAAATGTCTTTCACAAAAAAGATCTAAGTTAAAAACTTTACTGAAAATTAATGAAAGTAATTTTATGCGATTAAACTAACCTAACATTTGATTTTGTTTACTTACTTAATTTTTGTTTTTAATCAAAGAATATTTTTGTTAGAAGATGTCACAAGCGTTAAATTCCATTTACTTTGTTTCCTCATATCTTTTAAATGATAAAAATTTCAAAGGAAAATTATGAATTGTGATTGTAGTTTGATTTTTTTTTTTTTTTTATATATGTGTTATTGGATACATCATTTTTAAACAATCTTTTTTTTGTTTTATTAATGAAGATGCTTTGTAATTGTTAGTCAAAAAATTATTGCCAGAATGTTATGTGTTTTCTTTTTATTTTCTTGTGCAGAGAGAAGAAAAGAGAAAAAGACCGAGAAGAATTATGGAAGAAGTTGGAAAAATTGGAGGTTAACAATAAGACAAAATTTCTCACCAAAACGCCATCTTAACGGCTCGAACATCTACGTTAGCAAGAGAGATGGTGTGGTTTTAAACTTGTCGTTTGTTCTGAGGAGCATTTAGACCACTGTTAAATGTTTGCAAGAAAACAACAAAACAACAAAAAAAAAACACCAAAATCTGGAGAAGAATTAAAAAATGAAATAAACAAAAAAAAAAATTTAGAGGGACTGTAGTGCCAAAACTGTACAGCTTTCTTGTACATAGCCTGTGGAGAACAATGTCTGGGGGCATGGCCGTTGTAATTTATTCTTTTGTGTCTTGTAGGCCTGAACACAACACTCTTCCTCCTCCTCCTCCTCCTCTCCTTCCTCCCTCCCTCCTCCTATATGATTGACAGCTGATCCCAATTGTTTATGGCCTCTCTACATCTAATTCTCTCTGTCAGCATAGTACACAAACAACAACAACAACAACAATCACCATCAAAACAACAACAATGAGGAGAAATATAAAAATACAATCAAAAACTGTTGATTGAGAAAAAAAAAAAAAAAATTTTCACCTGCGTAAATAATTAAAGAAAAAAAAAAAACAGGTCTATTTGGGAAGAAGAAGAAAGGAAATTTTTTTATTTGATTTTTTTTTTTTTTTTTTTTTTTTTTTTTTTTTTTCTTACCTCTATAGTTTGATATTTTGGTTGGCAGCCCTTATAACTACAATCTGGAAAGATTTTAATCTGAATAAAATGTGTATTTAAACTGCTTTCCCTCGTCTCTCTTGATCGCCTATGTTTTTAATAGTTTCGGCAAGTGTGACCCACTCACGACGGAGGTGGGCATGTGGTGAAGGGACTATTTTGACTTCATTATAATTATTTGCTTCCCTCCCCCTCTCACGGACATTATTTCTTTTTGATTCTCTTCCACCCCCACCCACTCCATCCCCCCAAACTTTTTAAAGATCATGTAAAAAAAAAAAGTGCATAAACAGACATGTATAAATGTATTTTTGTGTTTGTGTAAGAAACCCCCTCCCCCTTATCTCTGTGCGTGTATGCATACGTGTCAGGGTGTGCTTATAAAACTATTTGCATATTTGTACATAAGAATGAATACTTGTTAGTAGACGTTATTGTTTTTCTGTTGCCCTATTTAGTACACCTTTTTTAGTACCAATATTTCTATTGCTTTGGTTCTGGGGTGTTTCTTTTTTTGGGGGGGGGTACTTTTGTTTTTTACTTAACCTGCCAAACTTTATAGATCAAAATAATTTGAAAATGAATTTTTTTTTTTTCTTTTTTTTTTTTTTTTTTTTTTTTTTTTCTCACCGTAATTTTCTTAGCTAACAGACTCCCTAGATCTTGTCTCCTACCTTCCTTTATTCAACTTCCCAAATGTGCAACTGTTAAAAGAATACTGACCCTCACTTGCTTTCATATTAGTTGATCAAATATCGGCTGATACTCAAATAAATCTTGGACAATATCTATTTTCCTCTTTGCTTCACTCTTCTAATATATATATATATATATATATATATATATATATAAAACCAACCTAACAGAACGAAATAAAAACAGCAAATCTTGGACAAATGGCTTAATAGCCACTTGGATTGAGCTGGATAAATAATGAATTGTTTTGCTTAACAATTTACTACGGTCTCACTCCTCATCTAAATTATCGAATTGGCATAATTCAGTGATAATATGAAACTGTAGCAAAATGTTAAGTATATTTTATATATTTATATATAAAATATCTAACGTCGACATTACCATGGTTTGGAACTAATGGCCTCTTTAGAGCTAAAAAAGAATTTTTTTTTTTTTTACTCTATGGAAACCATTTTATCTAAACATTATCGATGTAAGTCGCATACAATAACTGCTCTACTTTTCATAGTATTGAGCATGTATTTTTTTTTAATTTGATACTATTTACTACATTTGATAGTATCGTTAAAAAAATGTCAGCAGCGTATCATGATAACGCACACGTGATGATGCACTGACAAGTTTTGTTGTTGTGATAATTTGCATTGTTTGAAGGAGAGAAAGGGGGGGGTTGCTACAGATTCAACTTAAAACTGACCACAAATTCTTCACCGTCGAATTTTGACAAGCGTCATTATCAATGTGCAAACATGCTACAAAAGCGGACAACCCCCCCCCCCCCAAAAAAAAAATGTCAGTTTAAATGAAAAAGAAAAAAAGATGTGCGTTTTAGGAAGAGCATTTTGCAGCATCATGATGGATTTTTTGTCGTTTTGTTTTTCTTAATGTAGCTGCATCCAGAAATCGGACTTTTCAACTGATGTCCATACACACCGCACACGTGTTTGTACGTGTATCGATTCGTGTGGAGTTAATGAATATGAACTCGATAAGTAATTTTTATTTTATTTATTTTTTTTTAAATAATTTTATCTGGGTCTTTTCATCTGTATATAAAATAATAATGCTGCTGGTCAGGGAGGGAATTAAATCTTAGCAAAGTCTATTAGCCTTTCACACTTTTTCTCCCTTTATAGATTAAAAATTGTTAATGAATCCCACCCCCTCTCTAAGGTGGGGAGGGGTGATTTTGAGCTGCAGGTGTGATCTTTTGTTCACTCTCCTTCACCTTGTTTTTTTGTTGTTTTTTTTGTTTTTTTCTTTGCTCTCCTTGCTTAAAACTAAATTCAATATAAAACGTTCAAGATGCCAGTGTGACAGGTGTTTTGATGATTCCTTACAAATTTTGTAGATTTTAAAAAATAAAAATATGTTATCCCCTCCCCCTTCCCTGTTCTCTTTCTCTCTTTCCTTCTAAGGTTTTCATTAAAGTTTTGAGGTTAAATTAAGTTATATTTGTTATTGAGAATACGTTTTTTTGATCATTGTCGGATTGTCCATTCAGGTAGGAGCCGTGTAAATGACCACCAAATGTGGACAGAATTTTAATGTATTTCATGAAAACATTCATCTTTCCCTCTCCCTCTCCCATCTCCATTTCCTATTTTCCTCTGTAATTACTGTTTTTATCCCCCTCCCCCTCTCGTTTCTCACAAACAGCAAAAGCTTTCTGGTTTGACCAAAAGAAAGAAATTGGAAAAAAAAAATTTTTTTTTTAAATTTGTATTTTCTAAGCTATTGAAAATGATACACAATCTTTTTAAGAAAAAGAAAAAGGAAAAAGCCTTATCAAAAAAAAAATGGGGTGGGTGGGAAATAATTAAGTGGGGTTTGGGGACCCAATGTTCTCTCTCCAATTCTGCTTCTTTTTTTTATTTTTTTTTATTATTATTATTATTATTATTATTATTAGTCCAATTTTTTTATTTTAACTGACTGAAGAAAACCCACATTTCACTGGGGTTAAATTTATTGATTTTCTTTTCTTTTTTTTTATTGCTATTTTACGATATGTAAAGATGATTGGTGTTCTGTTTTTCTTGATGACAGTGTGTAAAATAAACCTAAATAAAACCTGATTTGTGAAAAAAAAAAAAAAAAAAAGATAAATGTCGGCTGTAATAATTTTTTGTGGATTTTTTTTCAGTGTGCATGAATGTCATTTTTTTTTTTTTTTTTTTTGTGTACGATTGATTTAATGAATAATACCGTAGATTATGAAATCCAATATGGCAAATCTTCTTGGATGCGTGTTACTATTTCCACACTCGTCCTGTGAAGAATATTGCATGTATACTCTCTTCAAAGCTGTTAGTAAAATAGCAACTTGTGTTTGATTAATTGTATACAGTAAGGATTTTGTTTCAGCATTTTCCCCATTTAAAAAAAATTTTCTTTTTTGTTTTCAATGATACAAGGAAAGCAAATTTTTATTGTTACGTTTTTTTTTTTCCTCTTTAAAATATTTATGAGCAAACGTTTGTTTTTCATTTCATAAATCATTTTTTGATTCGAACGACATAATAAATAGCATTGGAATTTTATACAAAACTTCCATTTCATATCTTTCTCTTTCTCACATATCCAAACCAATAAGAATCCCTTATAATGAATGTTTATTTTCATTTCAGCCAATTTCACAGGTGGATGACACCAAGGGTAGCCTTTTTGCTTTGATGTAAATCAACGCTGAACATCAAAATAGAATTGGGACTTTGTGTTTCGATATCTAAAATCTATTGTGGAACTTGAAAATCCTAGAAAGGAAATAAGTAAAAATAATTTGTCTACAAAACATATTCGAAATATTATTTGAGCTAAAATAAATAAAAACTAGCATCAATCACCAGACTGGGTTTGGGGGGTGAGGACGGCATACTCAAATGTTTATAGACACATTATCTAATGAGTCAATTCACCAATGAACATTGACTATACCAGAGTATCTGAAGACGGCGCTGATATTCAACTGAAATTCTGCCATAAATACTCTGACAGACACATGCACGGACTTGGAGTTTACATTTGTAATACCCTTCCCTTGACTAGAGAAACAAACCTAGAATTGGATGATCAAGCCTTTGTGCTTTAGACTAAACTTGCAACACAACATTAGCTACTTTTACTTTCTCTACAGCTCTCCCTCGACCCAAGACTGCACCATAATAAACAAAGTCTCTGACAGCGTAGACACAGCACTCTCCCTCGACACTAGCGCACAAGTACATGTATTTGGTGACTTTAATGTCCACCACAAAAACTGGCTTGGATTCTCTGCTTACACAGATGCAGCGGGCAGCACAACTCATAGCTTCTCTATATCTCATTCCCTATCACAAATAGTTACATTTCCAACCTGTTTCCCTGACCAGGAAGAACAACATGCATCACTTCTAGATCTGTTTTTGACCACAGTTCCCGATGATTGTATAATGAATGCCGACAGCCCACTTGGGAACGCTGATCATGCAGTGATAATGGTTGAAATTGCTCTAAACTCTAGAGCCAAAACTGAAGGCCAGTGCTCAAAACAACCAGATGTTATAAAAAGGCTGACTGGGAAGCCATCAGAGATGCCCCATGGGGAACTATTTTCTTTTCCTGCTGAACAGTGCATAAACGAGACCACCAAATGGTTCAAAACTGCAATCGAAGCGCATGTTCCCATGCGGAAATTTTATAGCAAGCCCCACTCTCCCCAATGGTTTACTTCGACTTGCGCTACTGCCATTGCTCAAAGGCAGCATGCATACCGCAGATTTAACCGTTCAAACAGATAGAAGTACATAGAAGTTCAAACAGATAGAAGTACATAGAAGTCCAGTTCAAACAGATAGAAGTACATAGAAGCTAGACGTAACGTTAAGAAAGAAATAGACAGCTAAGAGAGAATTTACGGAAACAACTAAAAAACGCATCGAAGCACAAAAACTAGGAACTCGTGACTTCTGGAAAATCTACAACAGTGTAGTAAATAATGGGCAATCAACAATTCCCCCACTAACCAAAAATCACGAGGTTGTTTGCTCAGCAACCGAGAAGGCTAACATGCTTGCCAGTCGGTTTGCCTCAAACTCCACACTGGACCCTTCCAACCATCCCCTACCGGATAGACACTACGCTAAACGATCTGAAAACCACTCCTGCTCAGGTGCATGCTATCATAAAAAACCTTGACACTTCAAAAGCATGTGGACTCAATCTCATCCCAGCTGTGCTATTAAAAAAGTGCTCAGCCGAAGTAGCTCCAGTTCTCTCCAAACTCTTCAATAAATGCCTTAATGAATCTTGCTTTCCAGGCTGTTGGAAAACTGCTTCTGTGGTACCAGTATTCAAGAATTCTGGTGAAAGAACTGACCCATTAAATTATTGCCCCATTAGCCTCCTCCCACTTTTTTCCAAAATATTTGAGACCTTAATTAACCATGCTCTAGTCCATCACCTTACAGATGCTAAACTTCTGACTGACCAACAATATGGATTTAGACAAGCCCGTTCCACAGCAGACATCCTAACTGTAATCTCTGAACGTATATACCATTTACTAGACAAAGCGGGAGAGGGCAGAGCGGTAGCTCTAGATATATCTAAGGCTTTTGACAGGGTATGGCATGAGGGTATCCTCAGGAAAATTAGATCATACGGTATCACTGGTAGAATACTTAACATAATTAAATCCTTCTTAGATAAGAGAAAAATCCAGGTTGTCCTCGACTGTCGTACATCAAAACAATATGATATAAATGTGGGAGTTCTCCAGGGGTCTATCCTTGGACCTCTCTTGTTCCTGATATTCATAAATGACCTCCCCGACAAAATTGCCTCTGAGATGGGCTGATGACACCACACTCTATAACAGGCACGACAGGAAAACAAATGAACACATATCTAAAGAAATGGCAGAAACACTAGAGGATGACCTCCAATCTGTAGTGGAATGGAGACAAAAATGGATGGTCACGTTCAATGCCGCCAAGACTAAACTAGTTTTATTCAATAATTACAAGAAACCTTCTCTACCACCTAAAGCAATGGCCAACGACTCTTTATCTGAGAGTACATCTTTCAAACTCCTTGGCCTAACATTCACAGGAAACATGAGTTGGAACAATTACATTGAAATCATTGCCAGGGCTGTTGCAAGGAAGGTAGGCTCTCTCTACTGTGCTAGAAAACTACTAACAAAAAGTATCCTGTACCTCTATAAGGCCACCATGTATGGAGTATTGCTGTCACATTTGGGCTGGTGCATCTGCTACTAGTCTCTCGCTCCTTGACAAGGTTCAAAAGAGTCGCAAATCTGATAGGCCCTGAACTGGCATCTAAGCTTCAGCCTCTGTCTCATCGACGAAACGTTGCATCCCTCTGCCTGTTCTACAAGTATTTTAGTGATGAATGCTCTGACGAACTACAAGCACTTGTGCCCCCACGACGTGAGCACCCTCGACAAACCCGACAGGCTGCTAAATCCCACCCCCACACTGTAGAGATCCCTAGATGTAAAAGATCTTTCTACTCCAGTAGTTTCTTCTCCAGAACCGCTAGACTTTGGAATTCCATTCCAGGTCACTGCTTCCTCAACTGTACTGACGTGCAGATGTTCAAGTGCAACATGAACCGACATCTTGCTTCCCAAATCCCAACATAGTACCCCAGTAATTGTTGCCCCTTATAGTAGCCCCCTACACCAAAGTGGCAATCTGCCTTGTTTAGGGTGAAAAATGTAATAAAAAAAATTTTTTTTTAAATCAACCGGACCTATACAAATTAAAAAAAATACTGTCAGATTAGTTTTAAATTATATGATCTTGCAGCAATAATAGAATCTTATATCACCCAGTACAAGTTCAGCCTTGATAACAAATAACAGATGAGAATCGGCGAACTTGAAGAGATTTACAACTTTGAACACTGGAACAATATGAACAAACTAAGGAATGGCTCTCGAATCTCAAGAAATAACACTACCTTAAATGCAAACAAATTATAATTAAAAAAAACGGAAAAATCTATCTGATCCCCAAGGACATTGTATTAATCTTACTGAAACTCAATTAACTCCACATCAAAAAGAATTGCTGAATTTAGGTCCTAATTGTCATCTCAAATAAAAATTTAACCTGATCCCCAAAAAGTAGAAATAGAAATATATCAAAATATCACTAAAGTAGCAAACAAAAATCTTTTTTTGATTGGAATTCATTGAGAAGAGTATTATTGATATTAATTTATTTCAGACTATTATTCTCATCTTTCTTAGATGTTGTTTCACAACGTTTCGGCCAACGATTCCTCTGGCCTTCGTCAGGTGGTAACCGCAACGGAATAGGAACTCTGAATCTCCTAACTGCATTATCAGCAAGTACTGCCTTCCATAGTTGTCGTCTCATCACGTTTTTGGTCAAGTAAGCCTCTGGCTAGCTTTGGGTAGGATTGAAACCGCTATCTTCAGACAATTCTCACCTGGAACGTCTCTATCAACTGCGCCACGGGCCCCGAAGTAAGATGAGAATAAGAGTCCGAAATAAATAAATTAACAAAAATATAATCCAAACGCATCCAGACATTCGTGATCTTCTAAAGACAGAATCTATTAAAAACACAGTTTACAATTAATCTAAAAAGGCGCTACTAATGAAATAAAAGAAAAAAACAATCTGGACATAATCATTAAACGAACTGACAAAGCAAATACCTTCATAATAAATACAGAACATCATTCAAACTTTGAGGAAATTTTATCACACTTCAAAATTTAAAAGAAATACGAAAAAACCTTATTGATCAACTTTAAACACAAATTAACCCTTTATGACCTGAATTATGATGTAGATAATTAAAAATATATTTATTGTTAATTTTAATTAGTTTAAAAGGTAATGATACTATGATTGTCTTCAAACTGGAAAATTTATAAAGTTCAATAGTTAAACTACTACTGAGAATTTTTGCATTTTATAAACTTACCTTGATTATTATAACCAGATGAGTATTGGAGAACTTGCTGAGGAGATTTACAACTTTGAACATAGGATCGGAAACTACACCGAAACAATACATGCTTGAAAAAAAAGTGTTTATGACAACAAATGAAATCCTCCACTCTGTGAGACAGATGGTGGCACACTTAATGTAAGCAATGGGCAGTTGCAATCTGAAGGTATTTGGCATCCACCCAGATCTAAACTAAAGCGTGTTTGAATCAATTCCCGCTTTATTTATGCCGTTATATTCATTTATTTACGACTGAACGAATTAGTTCAACCAGATCATAAAAGGTTAATAAACTAATTTCAGAAAATAACGCACACATTTATTCTATAAAAATAACCAAAATTATACACCAGGTTATATATATATATATATGGCAATGTTGAAACCCATAAACCAAACTATTCCCTATGACCCATTATTTCACAAATCCCCACTCTTGAACACAAATTAGCAAAAACTTTAATTTCACAATATTTATGCCCAAGTTTTCGTTTTAAATTCTCCTGACTATTGTTCGATTCACTACACTCTGTATAACCTAAGGACAAGCTTTTAGTTTCATTTGACGTGGAAAGTCTTTTCATCAATGTATCAGTATATGAAACCATTGAAATAATTATAACATATATAAAAATCCCACCTTTACAGCAATTAAAATAAACTCTAATATTCTACGTAAATTACTAATTTACTGCATGACTGCTGTTCCCTTTTATAACCCTGATGGTTCCGAGTGGACAGAGTTGCAGTGCTATAAGCTTTCACCTCATTGTTGAATTCCATGTCTAATCTTAAAATTAAAATTTTTAATATCCCCAAACTTTTGCCTATATGTTAAATATGTTGACGACATCCTTCTATTAACCAAAACTTTAGAAATGCTAATATTAATTGAAAAATAAATTTCAAAATAATTCCGTGCTAAACTTCATATATGAACTAAATAATGAATTAAAAAAAAATCCATTTCTCGATATCGTAATTAAAGCTGACACAAATACATTCATCACCTATGCTTATAAAAAAACAAATTGCCCATAATAATTCTAGCCTCCTTAACTTCAAAAGTGAGTGCCTTCGCAAATACAAAATAGTAATAATAAACCTCATTTACCGAGCCAAACAGAATTGCTAACAATAAAATATTTTATGCAGCACTTACCGATGGTCCCCCCTCACCAAACTTTCACAAGAAACACCCGTCTAGCAGAAAACATTATCAATAATTCCCCCCACTCTTTATCTGTGCCTAAACCTAAACATAGATTCCATGAACAAAGCTTCTTTCTTAGAACTGCACACCTATGGAACTGTCTTCCGTTTTCCTGCTTTCCAGATGACTAGAATATGGTTGTCTTCAAGTCCAATGTAAACAAGTTCTTGATGAGCCGTTCCACTTGTTAACAAATTTACCGAATTTCCATAACTGACGATTACTATATTGTCCAATTGACTAGTGTGCACTCTTTAACCCTTATCCTAGAGTGGTGATGCCTATGTAAAAAAAAAAATACTCCTAATCACAAAATCGATTATTAAAACTTTCATTAGTAAAAGCTCTATTACTCCTAATACTAATTTTATTTTATTTTCTAATCCTATTGCAAGCAAATGCACCCAACTATGAAATAGATGAAAAATATCATTCGTAAACATACTTCTCCCATCGATAATAACTATAAATTAAAATTCTAGTCCTTCACTCCTAGAAAAGGTTCAAAAGAGTCGCCAACCTGAACTGTTATCTAAGCTTCAACCTCTGTCCCATCGACGAAATGTTGCATTCCTCTGCCTGTTCTACAGGTATTTTAATGGTGGATGCTCTGACAAACTGCAAACACTTGTACCCCCTCGACGTAAACACCTCCGATAAACCCAACAATCAGCTAAATCCCACCCCTTCACAGTAGAGATCCCTAGATGTAAGAGAGCTTTCTACTCCAGTAGTTTCTTCCCCAGAATCGCTAGACTTTAAAATTCCCTTCCGGGTCCCTGCTTCGCAACTCTACTGACATGGAGAAGTTCAAGTGTAACGTGAATTGATATCTTGCTGTCCAACTCCCCACATAGTACCCCTGTAGCTTATGTCCCTGATAGTAGCATTACATCAAAGTGGCGATGTACCTTGTTTGGAGTGAAAATGTAATAAACAATAAAAAATAACCTTGTCTGAAAAAAAAAAACTTACTTAAAACGAGTAATGCTATATATGAGTTTAAATCCCCATTAGGGGAGCGTGTCTCTAAAGAAAACACATATATCGACATGACCTGTATCACCATTTGCTGCCACCCTATCCTATCCTCTAAGCGCAGTCTATTAACACTTAACTACACGCAAGCCACCCAAGAAAGAATTTAAAAACTTCTTACAGAAAACATGACCATCCTTGTCTCATTTTGCAGCCTGAATCTACTTATTGACATCTGACAGTGTTCTGAGGTTCCTATCATCTACATGTATCTGTGGTGTGTGTGAGGTGGGGGTTCTATCATCACCGCTCTGATCCCCATCTGGCATCAATTGAAATGAAAGGCTCCATGTTTTGACAAGCTTCTGGGTTTGACCTTTTAAATGGAACACATATATCAAATCTGTTGCCAAGGTCGCTGGAAAAATGGTAGGATCCTTCTACTGCTCCAGTAAATATCTCGCTACTGATGCAATTCTCTATCTATATAAAAGCCAGGTACAGCCAATCACAGAGTTCAAAATAGACTTCATAGCCTAGTGGGGGATGCTCTTTTCTCTTCCCTGCAACCTCTTTCTCACAGAAGAGACGTTGTGAGCCTGTTTCTGCTTTATCGTTATTTTCATGGCAAGTGCTCGTCTGAGCTTCCATCTATGGTCCCCCCCCTCGCCAAACGTTCACGAAAAACACTTGTCTAGCCAAAACAACTATCAATAATTTCCCACTCTTTATCTGTGCCTGAACCTAAACGTAGATTCCATGAACAAAGCTTCTTTCTTAGAACTGCACACCTGTTTGCCTTCTTTCCAGCTGACTACAATTTGATTGTTTTCAAGTCCAATGTAAACAAGTTCTTGATGAACCATCCATCTAAGTAATCCAATTTACAAAATCTCCACTACTTATGATTACTACGATATAATCCCATTGACTAATGTATACCCATTAACCTTTATCCTCAAGTGGCCTGATCTTTGTAGTAAAAAAAAAAATCATAGGTTTCTCTTTTTTATTTATTTATTTTTATTTATTTTTTTATAAACCAACCTAACGTTATAAGAAATGATGGTGATAACTCCATTCTTTCCTCTCATTTTTAATCGGTTACGGTGAAATGCTGTTTTGAACTTGGTTCCTTTTTAACAAGTTTCTGCCCAAGTCTGGAGTGATATATAACCTCGACAAAGCTTTTGTTTTCTGCATTTTAATAAACAAATAGACAATGCTATTTAGCATCATCTTTCACCATGGTAACCATTAGATCAGAATCACTCCTTTCCTTTTTCTCAGGTTTGAACTCCTCAAAAACTGATGTTTTCGGGAGGGAGACCGCCAATCCAGTATCAATCTGCACCAGGATTACAAAACCTATTTCAAAGTCCTGCTTTGAGAGTTTTTTTTTTTTTTTTTTTTTTTTTTTTTTTAGTTTCGTTTTTTGGTTTATTTTTCTTTGGCCTGCTGTCACCACCTTCCCTGACATCATGTCCTCTAAGCTTCATATTTCCACACAATTTTTCTGTCTTCACAGACTTGATATGTTTGTATGTCCATGTACCTGACATCCGATGAAGCCTGTTCCTTCTTGTGTTCATTTTGGAGTCGCACTTGAGCCTTTTGCTCAGTCTCACAGCAGACAAGCCCCTTGATAATGCATTTGATTGAGCTACATTTTCATGAAAGGGTTAAAGATAGCATCTACGAAGAATTTAGCTAACAGCTCTTACATAACTGAACTTCAGTCCTGCTTTATTTTAATTTATGTTCTAGCAGCATTTCTAAACTGGCCATACTGGGCCAGTAATCGACTGAGCAGTTCTTTACTGGTGCTTTTTATTTTATGATCAAGATAATTCTCCGATCCATTCCGATGCTAGACCATTAAGTGTTGTACACCAAGTTTACTAACTCTGGGTTTGTTCAATGGTAAACCCTTCTCCCCCCCCCCCAACTCCCACCAAAGTTTTCCAGTAAAGATTGGGATCCACTTGAGAGAACATATATATAAATAACCAATAATTTTTATAAATTCTTTAAACCAACAAATTTTTACAGCATTGTTAAAAAAAAAATTTTTTTTTCTACTTTCTTAGATGCTTGTGAGAATCGTTCAGTCGATGTGTCTGTTCTTTGGATGTCTGTATTTACATTCAGTGGTTTATTTTTCGGTTGTGACCATCTTCGGGATATCTTTGATACACTTTTATCTAGTATAGTTTGTCCACACCGTGGGAACGTTTCTGGAATGGGTTTTACCTCCTCAGCATAGCATTACCATCTCCCCAATTGTAAACGCTCAACACATTAATTAAGGAGTAATCCCATCCATAGGTGTTAATTAATCTAGACTGGGATGATCTGCTGAAAATTGAAAGTTTGCATTTTTTTTCTATACAAAAAAAATCATTTATTTTTATATTTCAGCTTCCAAAGAATCATAATTCAAAAGTTGGCAGTGCTGAGCCTCTATATGATCACCTGCAAAATCTCAATAAATGACTTCTCTGACACATCTATCCCTCACAACTAACACCAGGTGCATCTTGGTCCTGGACTGTCTTCTATAACGCTGCCCTATCCTGTACATGCTCATCGAAGTGCAGGGTGGAAGGGGGATATTTTTTCTTTAATTGTGAAATCACCTAGCCGTACTTCTGCTCTGTACGAATGACTTGTATAAAAACTAGCAAATGATAATGATTTACTAGAACTGTTTTCTCTTTTATAAAATAGTAAAAAACAAAGGAATTATAGTAAAAAATAAAATTGAACTGAGGCATAAACTTTTTCACCCTAAACAAGTCACAGTGCCCCTTTGATGTAGGGGACTACTATCCGGGACACAATTTGCATAGGGAGTTGAGCAGCAAGATGTCTGTTTACATTACACTTGGACTTCTGCATGTCAGTACAGTTGGGGAAGCAAGAACCCGAAGTCTAGCAGTTCTGGGGAAAGAAACTATTAGAATAGAAGGCTTTCTTACATCTAGGGATCTCTACTGTGTAGGGGTGAGAATTTGCTGCTTGTCGGGTTTGACAGGGCATTTTACGTTGAGGGGGTACAAGGGCTTGTAGTTCGTCAGAGCATCCACCATTAAACTACTTGTAGAACAGGCAGAGGGATGTAACATTTCATTGATGGGACAGAGGTTGAAGCTTGTATGACAGTTCAGGTCCTATCAGGTTGGCGACTCTTTTGAACCCTGTCCAGGATTGAGAGACCAGTAGCAGGTGCAGCAGCCCAAATATGACCATAATACTCCATACATGGGAAAATGGTGTTCTTGTAGAGGTACAGGATACTTTCAGGCATAACTTTCTAGCACGGTAGAGAGAGCCCACCTTCTTTGCATCGGCCTTGGCAATGCTCTCAATGTATCTATTCAACTCATGTTCCCTATGAACATTAAGGTGAGGAGTTTAAAAGTACTTTCGAGTAATGTATCTTTAGCCATAGCTATTGGTGGTAGAGAAGGTTTCTTGTAATTATTGAAAGAAACAAGTTTAGTCTTGGCAGTATTGAATGTGACCATCCATTTTTGTCCCCATTCCACTACAGATTGGAGGTCTTCCTCTGTTTCTGCTATTGTGTTTATTTTGTTTTCCCCTCATGCCTGTTATAGAGTGTGGTGTTATCAGCAAATATACCCATCTCAGAGAGAATTTATGAATATTAGGAATAGTAAAGGTCCAACGATTGACCCAAAGTATACCTACATTTATATCATATTGTTTAGATGTACGACAGTCGAGGACAACCTGGATTTTTCTCTTATTTAAGAAGTATTTAATTATGTTAAGTATTCGTCCAGTGATACTGTATTATCAGATTTTCATTAGAAGACCATCGTGCCATACCCTGTCAAAAACCTTAGATATATCTATGGTTACTGCTCTACCCTACCTTGCTTTGTCCAGTGTATGGTATGTACATTCAGAGATTACAGTTAGGATATCTGCTGTTGAACGGGCTTGCCTAAATCGATATTGTTGGTTGGTCAGAAGTTTAGCAACTGTAAGGTGATGGACTAGAGCTTGATTAATTATGGACTCAAATATTTTGGCAAAAAAGGGAGGAGGCTACTAATGGGGCGATAATTTAATGAGTCAGTTCTTTCGTCAGGGTACCACAGAAGCAGCTTTCCACTAGTGAGGAAAGCAAGATTCATTAAGGCATTTGTTGTAAAGTTGGGAGAGAAATGGAGCAACCTTAGCAGTGCATTTTTTTTAATAGTACAGCCGGGATGAGATCAGGTCCACATGTTTTTGAGGTGTCTAGGTTTTTTATGATATGCATCTGAGAAGGGGTGATCATCTAGTGTGGTGTCAGTCTGCAAAGGGAAATCAGGGAGGGAGTGGTTTGCTGGGTCCAATGTAAAATTTGAGGCAAACAACTGGCAAGCATGTTAGCCTTCTCAGTTGCCGTGGATAGTGGGGGAATTGTAGATTTTCCAGGAATCACAAGTTCCTAATTTCTGCGCTTCGATGTGGTTTCGGTGTAGTCTCTCTTAGCTGTCGCTTTTCTTTCTTACAATTAAGTTAACACTATGTCAAATGTTTAATATTTTAGTTTTCATGAATTATCTTCAAATGTTGTTTTGATATACAGAATAGAGAAATGCTTAAATATAAATCTTTATTAACTCTGATTTTTTAATGAAACAAGCCAAGCATGGAAGGGGACCCCGCATGAGTGAAAAATTTACTTTCACCATGACTAATGTTTGTGCAAAATTTCAAAAAACTTCAAGGCGTGATTATTGAGAAAAGTACAAACAACTTTGAGGCAATTTTACGCCTATAATGCCCCCTTGGGGGCAACTAGAGTTATCCTGAAAAATCGGTTATGGCAAAAATTTACTTTTGCTATGACTAATGTTTGTGCAAAATGTTTAAAAAATCCAAGGTGTGATCATTAACAAAAGTGCAAGCAGACAAATTGGAATGAATTACTAGGTAGTTATAACCTCAATACAGACACTGAAAATTACAGTTGGAAACGTGTTAAAAATTTACAGAACAAAAATAATTTGATGAAATATCTACCGTGTAAATAGTCACTTGTATGTTTGAATTATTGACAGATAAGTGATTACTGCCACAATAATAGTTTTGCAACGTGAAACTCGAAAAAGATAAGAGCCTTCCCACTTTTCATAAACGACATGCATATTGCTTTTCGTTATTTTTTACTTCAGTCGAATTTCTCAGAAATGAAGGAAACCGCTTCTGGGAGGCTAACATTTGATCTCTATATTAGAAGATAGATATTTGATCATTCCATTAAAGTAACATAATTTTCCCCAATCGACCGTTTAAATACATTAAATCTTTTTGTTGTCTCTTGGTCTTATTGGATTCCAAGACAAAAATTCATCTAGTCTGGTCGAGTATCCAGTTTAGTGCGACATCACTTGAAGAAGGTGCACCATTCCTTATATATAAAAGACAAAGTGTGTGTGTATGTGTGTGTGTGTGTGTGTGTGCATTTTTGTGTATGTCCGGCAAAGGCTTTTTTCGCTGGGCTTCTCGGTCAGCTCGCTCTTTCTTAAAACTTTTTATCAAAATATCTACGACTTAAGAACGGGGGTCGCGGCTATCTTTAATTTGCCCGACTATTACCAGCTATTTTCAAGATAATTTTCGATCGCTGCGAATGATGGGCTAGGGAAACAGAAACTGGCTTGCAGCGCAAAACTAGGTCAAACATTATGCGACTTTCTCGTACCTGTATGTTTCACTTCATAAACATTAACTTATCACGTACTCTCCCCTCATGACCATAATGGTTAGGTCTCAGGTTTTTTTCCATTTCGTTTCCATCTTTGCGTCAAGGCTTCGGGGTTCAATCCTATCTTTCTACTAAAACTTTTTTTTTTCTTTTACACCTCCAAACACCCGGCCAACGATTTTTTTTTTTTTAAACAGGGTTGTTTTATCTTGATATATATATGGCAATTAGGCTACACAGAATATTCCACGTTCATCCACGCTAGGATTCATTAGGCTTATGCTGTGTAGCTTAATTGCCATATGTATTTTATAACTTACTACCTAGCTCTACCTACATATTGAGCACTGTTGAAGGAAATACTTAAAGTTTACGCATAAATTTATACTTTATTAATTTAGATTTATTAATTTATGTGATTAAATGATGTAGTCATATATACAGTGATGATCATATTTATTGGCACGGTAAAATAAAAGTTAAATTTTGTCTAATAAATTCTAAAAAAGGGATTAAATTAAAGAAAATAACAAAGTATATTATGTATTTTTAACTGGCCTTTCCGATGCAGCAATCGGATTTTAGAAAAAATAAATAACAAAGGAACAACAAACATAATTGCAAAAAACCCTTGTTCAAAATTATTGGCACGGCTTTGTTTTTCTTTTAGTATCAGTATAATATCAATCAATTTCCGGTTTACGTGCTTTCTGAACTTTTTTATAGCCATATTATGCTTGTTTAACGCTAATTCAGTGAATAATTTTTTTCAGATAATTTTTAGATAGCGATTTATTTAAACTATTATAAGTGACTAAATTATAATTTTCAATCGCCATGGTTAAAACTAAGGAACACAGCGAAGACGTCAGGAAGCTTGTTGTAGCATGCCATACCAATGGGGAGGGCTATGATAAGATTTCAAAGAAGCTAAACCTTCCCAAATCCACTGTTAGAGCCATAATAAACAAGTTCAAATCGCAAGGCCACGTTATGAGGGTAGAGGGAGAAAAAGGATTCTTTCCCCAAGAGATGAATGGAAAATTGTTCGACAAGTAAAACAAAACCCAAGGATCTCTGTTGGGGAGATTGTTGATGAACAGAGCACCTCTGGAGTGAATGTATCTCGACATACAGTTGGTAGAGTTTTGAAGAGAGCTGGTTTAAAAGCATGTCGTCCGAGAAAGACTCCTTTATTGAAGCCTATGCACCTCTGAAAGCAAGGCTAGCCTTTGCAAAACGTCATATTGATAAAGATGTTGCATTCTGGAAACGTGTTCTATGGATTGACGAAACGAAAATAGAGTTATTTGGCCATAATAAAGTGTCTTATATTTACAGAAAATCTGGCGAAGCTTTCCTGCCTAAGAACACCATACCCACAGTGAAGCACGGTGGAGGCAGTTTGATGTTTTGGGGATCCTTTGCTGCCTCTGGACCAGGGCGACTTGTTAAGGTCACAGGTAGCATAAAAAAGGAAGATTATGTTAAAATATTGGATGAAAACCTGAAAGACTCTGCTAAAGAGCTCTCACTTGGTCGTCGTTGGTGGTTCATGCAAGATAATGACCCAAAGCATTCGGCTAAACTGACTAAGAAATGGCTTGAGGACAATCATATTAATGTTTTGGAGTGGCCATCACAAAGCCCAGACCTTAATCCAATTGAAAATTTATGGAGAACATTAAAATTGAGGGTAATGCAAAGGAAGCCTAAGAATCTTATTCAATTGGAGGATTATTGTCAGGAAGAGTGGGCTAAAATTACTACTGAAGAGTGCAACAACTTGGTTGTAAACTATGAAAAGCGACTGAGGAAGGTAATCAAGGCCAAAGGCTATACAATTGATTATTAAATAAATCGTGCCAATAATTTTGAACAAGGGTTTTTTGCAATTATGTTTGTTGTTCCTTTGTTATTTATTTTTTCTAAAATCCGATTGCTGCATCGGAAAGGCCAGTTAAAAATACATAATATACTTTGTTATTTTCTTTAATTTAATCCCTTTTTTAGAATTTATTAGACAAAATTTAACTTTTATTTTACCGTGCCAATAAATATGATCATCACTGTATATATATATATATAACACACACACACACTCCTATAATTTTTTTTTTTTTTTTGTATTGATATTCATATTAAAAGCCCCTTTTTTCTATTTATTTATGTTGCAATATTTCATAATGGGGTATGATCCTGCAGTCGGGAGATTCCATTTATAAACGATGCTGCTAGGAACTGACGAATCGAATTAATTCACATTCTGCTACCAACCAATCAGAAACCAGAATTGCTCCATAAATATTAAACCTTTCTGTAGCAACTTCGCATCAACATGGGAAGAATCTTTTGCTCTGTGGATTCCAACTCGAGAACTGTCTACTGCAAACCAGTCACCTCCCAGGACTTGTGTAGAACAACGAACCATCGGAAACTGTTCTGAAACTAAGCATGGCTTACATTTCTAGAAGTTATGGGCCTAGCATGCGTCTTTATTTTGATGGATCCGAATCAAAATTCGAATTGTGGCAAGTGAAATTTCTAGGATATCTACGAATTCAAAAGCTCCACAAAGTACTTCAAACACAACCTGAAAACAGAAACGACCCCGACTTCATTGAAAAGAACGTAACTGTCTTTACGGAATTAATACAGTGCTTAGATAACCAAAGTCTATCACTAGTAATGAGAGAAGCCCTGGACGATGGCTGCAAAGCATTGAACATATTGAGAGAGCATTATTTATCGAAAGGAAAACCCAAAATTATTTCTTTATATACTGAATTGACCTCTCTAAAACGAATGGAAGCCAAAACCATTACAGATTATATTATAAGAGCCGAAACCATTGCAAATTCTTTAAAAATATCGGGTGAAGTTATTAACGACAGTCTGTTAATTTCTATGGTCCTCAAGGGATTACCGAGTTATTTCAAGCCATTTACCACCGTGATAACCCAGAAAGAAAAACCCATGACTTTTAGTCAATTCAATGTGGCACTCAGAAGTTACGAAGAAACTGAAAAAAAAATGATCACAAAAAAAAAAACGAATCTACAAATATCATGAAATTAAAAAATGCATAAAAAAACCAAAATTAAATTATACCCATACCGGGAATAAAAACTGCAACTTTGCCAAAAACAATTTTTCTCCTAAGAAAAGTACAATTATTATTTTTTTTTTTTGTTTACTTGACTCCTCACGAGGGCAGTTAGACACAAAGTCGGTTTTTAATGTGGGGAAAACCAGCTTCCCAAAAAGGGGCACTCTGGTTAGTAACAAAAATAAAAAAAAAATCTGTCATGAAGG
>NC_136503.1:5395012-5640012 GCF_053919585.1 Euprymna scolopes | reverse complement strand
GCAGATATTTATTTTGGTCAGGATTTCTTGGAAAATCTTCTGAATTGCTTTCTACTTCAGTTGGAAAGAGTAGCACCATTTGCCTGACGTAATTTCAAACGATTGGCAGATCATTTAGATGCAACAGGTGGTGGTGATGATACCCCACCACCTGTTGCATCATCGTGGAATGATGATCCGTTGGGTGTAAATTGTGAAATCAAAACTGTTGCATGACTCGTTTATCAATGGCCGCATCTCTTCTCTTCCTTCCGGTCGGATCAAAGATATGGTCTTCACATTGCATATATTTTTTTTATTGGGATTATATAAACAAGAAAATATTTTACATGTTTTAAAATTTTTTTCCCAGCATATACAGTATTGAGCACTTTTGCTATAAAATACACTGCTTACTAAGTTCAATACAAGATCATTACTCTTATTTCTCCTGGGAAACACCAAATACCTTTTCTTGTGTACACCAGTACAACAAAACAGTGGATTTCTTTCTCCTGGGGAAACATTGTTTGACCAAACCAGCACTATCTCCTATCTTCAGCACTTTCAGATGAACATATGCCACTAAAATTAATGAAAATAAATAAATAAATAAATATAAATGCATGAAACAAAAATTAATGTAAAAACAAAAAATAAACTAAATGTGAATGAATGCAAAAAACATGTAAAAAAAAATTGATAAAATGAAATATGTGAAAAAAAAAAATTGATAAAATGAAATATGTGAAAAAAAAAATTGATAAAATGAAATATATAAAAAAAAAATTGATAAAATAAATATGTAAAAAAAAATTGATAAAATGAAATATGTATAAAAAAAATTGATAAAATGAAATATGTATAAAAAAAATTGATAAAATGAAATATGTATAAAAAAAAATTGATAAAATGAAATATGTATAAAAAAAATTGATAAAATGAAATATGTATAAAAAAAAATTGATAAAATGAAATATGTATAAAAAAAATTTGATAAAATGAAATATGTATAAAACAAAATTTGATAAAATGAAATATGTATAAAACAAAATTGATAAAATGAAATATGTATAAAACAAAATTGATAAAATGAAATATGTATAAAAAAAAATTGATAAAATGAAATATATAAAAAAAAATTGATAAAATGAAATATGTATAAAAAAAAAAAAAATTGATAAAATGAAATATATAAAAAAAAATTGATAAAATGAAATATGTATAAAAAAAAATTGATAAAATGAAATATATAAAAAAAAATTGATAAAATGAAATATGTATAAAAAAAAAAAAATTGATAAAATGAAATATATAAAAAAAAATTGATAAAATGAAATATGTATAAAAAAAATTGATAAAATGAAATATGTATAAAAAAAATTGATAAAATGAAATATGTATAAAAAAAATTGATAAAATGAAAGAAATATAAGTTATTAAAATTATTTATGACAACATTATTTTGTGAAGAAGGTAATAAGAAATATTATCAAAATGAATGATAAAAAATGAATATGACGAGCAATTATGTTGATAATAGAAATAGTCTGAAAAGATTTAATAATACTACAACCTTACATTTATTGCTCCTTGACAACACTTAGTAAAACAAAATGCAATAACCTCTTGCTCCCAGGTAATTCTGCTTCTCCCCTTTCACAATAATAGAAAGATGCACTTTTATTATTTCTGATTTTCATAAATGACCTCCCTGATTCAATCATATACAAGAACTGCTGATGACACCTTGCTCTATTCTGAACATGTAGACAAAATGAACATATCCAACACAATGGCTGAATCCTTAGAAAATTACCTCCAATCTGTGGTAAAAATGGATTCATAAAATGGACGAAAACATTTAATGTTTCTAAGATAAAGCTCCTTTGACGTGAAGAAAAACTAAATAAAAACAGAAGAAATCTTTTTTTCAACCACTAATTGCCATGGCTGATTTGTCAAGAGTTCAAACTCCATGTTTTTACATTCTGGGCTCCCTCTATCATGCTAGAAAACGTTCACACCAGCAAGTCCTATATTTTTATAAAGCCACCAATCGCCCACGCATGGAGTCTTGGTGTATGGACTTCTCGTTTCTCCCTCTTGGATCAAGTACAAAAAAATCATCTCTAACCTAAAAATAGGTTCTGCACTGTCTACAAACGTCAGCTCCTGTCCCATCACCACAATGTTGCATCCATCGGCTTATTTTACAAGTACTTCGACAGAATGTGCTTTGACAACATTATTTCACTTGCACCCCCTTAACATAAATACAATCAACGATTGCTAGCAAAATTTCACCTCTTCAATGTAGATGCTGAAAAATTTTCTATTCTAATGCCTTCCTGTTTCTGGCATACAAACATGCAAAAATTTAAATATAATGTTAACAAACATCTTGTTGCACGATTCCCCACTTAGGATTTATCCCCTATAAATGTGGCCTCTAATCAAAGTAGTCTACTCCTGTTTCAGTGGCAATATGAGTAAAATAAAAAAAAAAAAAGAAAAATTTTTTTTTATTAAAGAAAATATTTCTCTCTAAATTCACCATGGATATGTCACAAGGAGAAAATCAATTTAATGAAGAATTTTCTTTGAAAAAAAAAAAAAAAAATCAATTTTGATCAAAGATTTGTTGTGACAGTTTTGACCGTAGGAAATTCAATCACAATCGTTTTAAGAAAAGGTCACAATGTCAACATTTGCAAGTAAACCAAATACATCATCATTTGAGATGGAGGAAGTGGGCGTCTTTTGATCATCATAGTCCCCCCCCCCTCCAAAAAAAAATGTTTCTGACAAGGTCAAATCTTAACATTATTGTATAAAATATCATCTTGTGTGTTGTAAGATGATCTTTTCAATAATATGGAAATTTTGGAATGGGATGCTGGCAGAGTAAAAGTAGAAAATCGTGGACAAAGAACTCAAGAATTTGATTTATTTCTAAAAGTGTTTTTCAAATACTGATTCGGCATTATGCAATTTTTTCATTTTGTTTAACAGTTTTTGTAAACTTTATAATTTATTCTTTTAAAACATTTTAATATTCTTTGTGTCCAGAATTTTAAAACAGTTTTTTTTTTTGTAAATAGTTTTGCAAAATTTTATCATTTATTCTTTTCAAATACTCAACTTCATAAAATTTTAACAATTTACCATAACTTTATATCCATTTTTTTTTTCACCGAAAGTAAAATATTCACTCAATAATTATGACGTCATGAAATTTTAAATGTTTTAAATGCAGTAAAGTTTATTGCTTTTTTAGGTGAAGCTTCCATCATTCGAAACTTCCACGTTCAACAATCAATCATATGTGCACCTGTCACCTGTGGAAGTAGAGGCTAAGCTCTCTGTGCAAGGGACGAGCATAATTATACCTCTTCTTAAAGATTTATATAACACTAGCAGGGAGACCTGACGTTACCCAGGATTGAATAAGGATCAACAAATGTTCCACACTTCTAATACATTTTTGTCATCAAAATCTGTGAAATTGCTCATTAGATTAGATTGCCTACTTTAGTTAGGGACCCACCATGGTGCACTGAGAGGAAGCTCACATGCCTCCTCGCGGTTAGTTTACAATACATTATAGTCTATATTGCACTGTAAAGAACCTACTGTTGATTTTATAAAATCATTTTTTTTTTTTTTTTTTTGCTTGAATTAGTGTAAACTGCAAAAGTCAAGTATCTTGGTTCAATTTTTGCCCTTTTTTTCCTGTTTTTTTAATACCTAAACCAGAGGCGTAGCACCACTTTAACATAAGGGGCTACTATTTAGGACAGAAATTGCAGGGATACTATGTAGGGAGTTGGGCAGCAAGATGTCTGTTCACATTATACTTGAACTTCTGCATGTCAGTACAGTTAGAGAAAAAGGGATCTGGGAGGGAGTTCCAAAATCTAGCAGTTTGAAGAAAGAAACTATTTGAGTAGAAGGCTTTCCGGCATCTCGGGATTTGTACAGTGTAGGGGGGGAATTTTGCTACTTGTTGGGTTGAGAGTATTTATGTCGAGGAACACAAGTGCTTTGAATTCGTTGGAGCACATTCCATTAAAATGCTTGTAAAACACGGATGCAACATTTCAGCGATGGTACAAGCGTCGGAGTTTGGTTGATAGTATGGGACTTATCAGGTTAGACTTTTTTTTTTTTTTTTTTACTCTACAAGCAAGAGATTATAGCAGACGCAACAATACTCCATGCATGGATGAATAGTGGCTTTGTAGAGACGTAGGATACTCTTAGATGTGAATAACTTTCTAGTATGGTAGAGAGAGAGAGAGAGAGAGAGAGAGAGAGAGCCCATTTTCTTTGCAGCAACCTTGGCAATATCCTCAATGTACTTGTTCCAATTCATGTTGCCTGTGAATGTTAATCTGAGAAGTTTGAATGAAGAGCTTTCAAGTATTTTATTTCATTTCTCCTCAACAACAAAAATGGTCACACATGTAAGCGATGCAATGGATGTTTTCTCAAATCAAGTAGAAAAGCTTCTGGTCTATCGAGAACTCTATAGTGTAAGGGTGGGATTTTGCTGCTTGTTGAGTTTGTTGGGAATATTTATGTTGAGTGGGTTCAAGGGTTTGGAGTTCGTCAGAGCACCTTTCTGGGGCCTATTAGGTTGGTGACTTATTTTTTTTATTATTTTTTTTTTTTGAACCCTGTCTAGGAGTGAGAGATTAGTGACAGATGCACCAGCCTAAATATGGCAACAATACTCCATGCATGGGTGAATGGTGGCCTTGTAGACGTACGGGATACTCTCAGATGTAAGTAACTTTTTAGAGAGAGAGAGACCGACCGACCATCTTTTTCGCAGCAGCCTTCACAATGCCCTCAATGTATTTGTTCCAATTAACGTTGCTTATGAACGTTAAGCCGAAGAGTTTGAAGAAGAGTTTTCAAGTAGTGTATCATTAGCCATGGCAATCAGTGATTGAGAAAGTTTTAAAGGAAAGAAGTTTAGTTTTGGCAACATTGAATGTTACCATTCATTTATGTTACCATTCATTTATGTTACCATTCCACTTACAGACTTCTTCTAAGATTTCAACCATTTCCTTAGATATGCGTTCATTCGTTTTCCCAAGTGTCTATTATAGAATGTAGTGTTATCAGCAAATATAATCATCTCAGAGCCAATTTTATCAGGAGATCATTTATGAATATGAATAATGAACGTCCAAGATTTGTGGCACATTTTACATCATGTCGTTTTGACATAGGACTATTGAGGACAACCTGGATTTTTTTTCTTATTTAAAAAAGATTTAATTATATTAAGTATTCGTTCAGTAATAACATATGATTTCATTTTCTTAAGACCATTATGCAATACCCGGTCAAAGGCCTTAGATATATCTAGGCTAACTGCCCTTGTCTTCTCTGCCTTATCCAATGCATAGTATATACGTTCAGAGATTACAGTTAGGATATCTCCAGTAAAACGGGCTTGCTTAAATCCATACTGTTAGTCAGAAAAATGTTTAGTATCTATGAGGTGGTGGACTATTGAGTGATTAATTAAGGACTCAAAGATTTAGACAAAGAGAGGTAGGGAACTAATGGGGGGCGATAATTGAGTGGGTCAGTTCTTTCATCAGAATTCTTGAACACTGGTACCACATCAGCAATTTTCCAGTAGTCAGGGAAGCAAGATTTGTTGAGTTTGGAGAGAACTGGAACAATCTCAGCAAAGCATTTTTTTAATAGTATAGCAGATGAATCCGGTCCACACGCCTTTAAGGTGTCTAGTTTTTTTTATGATATCACAAGCTTGGGAAGGGATGAATTCAGATTGAGTATGGTTTCTGTCTGCAAAGGAAAATCTGGAAAGTAGTTTGCTGGGTCTGAAGTGGAGTTGGAGGCAAACTGTTGGGCAAAGATGTTGGATAGTGGGGAGAATTGTTGACTGTCCATTATTTGCTACTTATAAATTTTTCAGAAATCGCGAGTTCCTAACTTCTGCAACTCAATATGTTTACTAGTGGTTTTGGTAAGTTTTCTCTTAGCTGCGGCTATTTTGCTCTTAAAATTATTTCTAGCTTATATATACGTTTGTCTATTTGTACTGGACTTATGTCAGATAAATCTGCAGTATGCATGCTGTCTTTGAGCAATGGCAGCTGTGCAATTAGAAGTGAACCATTGGGGAGAATGGGGTTTGCTATAGAACTTACGTGTGGGAACATGTGCTTCAATTGCTACTTTGAACCATTCAGTCGTCTCATTTGCCATTTGCACACTGTTTTGCAAAAAGAGAAAAGATATTCCCTCATCAGGAATCTCTGAGATCCCTGATAGCTTTTCAGTCAGCCTTCTTATCGTACCTTGTCGTTTTGAACAATGGCTCTTCCGCTTTGGGTCGAGAGTTAAGGGTGATGTCTATCAGTATCACAACATGATCAGTGTTCCCGAGTGGACAATGGGCGTTTGTAACACACTCATTGGGAACTGTTGCTAGAAATAGGTCTAGAAGTGAGGTTTGTTAATCCTGTCGATCTAAGAGACGGGTCCAGGAACATTACTGTTCGTGTCAAGGAATAGGATATAGAAAAGTTACCTGCTGCTTCGTGTGTGAAGTGCGAAACAACATGAAGATGTTTTGTTTCAAGAAATTGTTTTTTTCTGTTTTTTTGTTTTTTGTTTTTGACACTTTTTTGTTTTATCATGAAACAATAAATTTTTCTTTTTTTTTTACATTTTTTTAAAGTTTTTTTTTACCACTTGTGTCATCACGAAACAATATAAAAAAAAATAAGAAAATTTTAATTTTGTTTTTTATTTTTTTCATTTCTACAAAGTCTTTCTAAAATAATATATTAAATATATTAACACTAGAAATGTTGAAACTGGGATAGTTTTTTAAAATAAAATGATTCTGTATGGTTTTGTGTTTCATGTTTGGTGGCTTCCATTCCATATTTGCATCAACTGTATCCATTTCCGCCATCTTTGTTTTGGGAGCACAATCGTTTGAGAGAAAGAAGTTTTGGCAATCTCTACCTTTCTATTTTTTTCATTTTTCTGCACCCTTTCCTCCACCCCTCTTTCATCTCTGCTCGGCCTATTCATCTTGAAAATAATATCATGCACTTCTTTATGCAATAGTTAACATTAGAAATGGCTGAAACAACCCCCACCCCACCCTTGCTGACGAAAATTGATTCAGTCGATCAACAAAGAATAATTGAAAGAAAAATTTTTTTTTAATGTTACATTGGATTTATTCATCCAGGACAATACCAATCCAGAATATATCAACTTTGTGGGTGTTTGTTTTGTAGTTTTTTTTTTTTTTAACTTTTAACTGGACACACACAGACAACTGCCTTTTATCTGACAAATGATGGGACTTATCTGCCATTAGTTAATGGCATCAACTTATTTTGTCAAAATTTCAGACGTTTATTACCACTAGAGATTTGGTATCTGTCTGGCGCCGATCCATTACTAGTACTACCTATTACTGTTCAAATCAGTTTATGATTTCAGACTAATGTACTCTTCTTTTTCGATGCTCAATTAAGAGGAAGGAGTAGTGTAGTATCTTCCCAGATATTACTTCTACCTTTGTCCGTTCATCATACATACTAGTAAAACTATGTGACCTCGATTTTATTAATGGATTTGTTTTATGTATTGTTAGCTGTCCCTAATCAGATTTGTTTGGAACTTTTTTTGCGTGTTTTTAGTTTTGAACGGCCTTAAAATTTTAAAATAATTATCGGATTTTGTAACAAATAGAACAAGATTTTGTAACAAATAGAACAGATACAAAATCTTGTTCTATGTTGTGTAAAAAAAAAAAAAAAAAAAAAAAAAAAAAAAATGCGGCACTTCTGCAGTATACGGGCAGCAACCATTTTTTTTTTTTTTTTTTTTTTTTTTGTGCGTTTCACTAAACTGTCGCCAGGTGATGCTTCTTGGTCAAAAAACAGGGGACAATAAGTTTTACTTTTTGGGAAATTTTTCAGAAACTTTATTAAAAAAAAAAAAATCCATGGTTGCTTTAATTCAAAAAATAATTAAAAATGCAAGATTAAAATAAACTAATCTCACATTTTTTTTTTTTGCTTTAATTCGAAAAATGTTTCATTTAAATTATTTTATTTAGAAAAAAACAATTTCGCTTTATAAAAATCCATTGCATTAATTACAAAATTGTTTTATTAAAATTTTATTTTTAAATGCAGACTTTTCTGTTTTACAATTATATTTTGATATATTTTTATACAATAAATGTTTTGGTTTTCAATTATTTTTGTGTTCGGGAAAAAATTCTTGTTTGTTACTTATTTGCCATCGTATTTGACCAAGAAGAATTGGAATTATTGCCCCCTATCATCCCCACCGTCCATATACTGCAGAAGTAGTAAAAATGCAACAAGTAAATAAATATTTGGTGAAGAAAAATTAATAATAAAGAAACAATGTAATATCAAACGGACGCACCATGGTGTAGTACTGGAGGCTATCTTCAATCTGTCTCTGCGTAGATCGGGTTAGGGGTTTGCGTCTTTCAGCATCATACTCTCTTCACTGCACCGACCCGATCAATCGCTGACCCTAAACCCTCTTTGAACACACTTTCAGACACTGGGCATTTATCACACTATGGCGTCATACAAACTTTTGTGGTTCAATCCTGGTTTTACAATTGCCCAAAGCCAATTTACATTAAGTGATGAACCGAATTGAGAGACGGCCACAGCTACTGTAAATGAAGTAAATTGCTATTAAATAATGTATTTAGTGAATATTTTTCAAGGTTAAATGTTAAAATCTCATTTTTTTTTTTTTATGTATGTTAGTGAATACTCAAGGGAGATGACTCCAAATTTATGGGTTTTTTTGTTTCTCTCCCTTATCTGTCTTAATCTTGAAGTATTAATATTTAATATTAATATTGAAGTATGTAATATTAAAATGTCTGAATCTGTACTTTTTGGTCATAATAAGCTTTTATTAAAATCTGATTTTGTCTTATATTAATAGCTATCCTGGTTACCCGGCGCTGCCCGGGTGTTTAGAGGTGTGTGTTGAGCAAAAAAAAAAAAAAAAAAAAATAGGCAGGCTTGAACCTGTACCACGAAGGAAAAAAAAACGTGAAAAAAAAAAAAATGTGACGTCTTTGCTGTTGTGCCCATCGCCACACCGGAAGTAACGTATGTTTAAATTAAGGCAATCTAAAAGAGGGGATGACTTTGGAAAATATCGAAAAAAAAAAAAAAAAAAAAAAAAAAAACCCTTCCCTGTAGAAAAGTGCCCAGTTGAGGGTGAAGGAGTGGATGTTTTTAGCCAATTTTATGATATTTGTCATCTGAAGGGTCGAGTTTAAAAACGATACCAATCCTGTGAAAATCTGTGGCCTCTATCGAAAGTTTTAGGCAAACGTACATACATTTAAACAGACAGGTGAGATCTATATTATAGATGTAATCATTAAAAAAAAAAAAAAAAAACAGGAAATGATGACCATGTTTAAATTTTGGGGATGAACAAATTTCCTGTATTTAAATTATCAAAATTTGGTTTTTAGGTGACATGTCACATGGTATGGTATTGAAGAAAGGAGGAAAGAAGTTTAAGAAATTCGTTTTAATTCATACATTTTAAAATCTTATTGAAATAAAAATAATTACAAAATTAAATCCACCAAAGTGCATTTTGATTTCTTGGTAAAAGTCAACTATTATAATCATAGTAATTTTTTGTTGATAATAAAAAAAAACAATTAATTTTTGACATTTTTGAATTTGCAGGATAGAAATTTATGACAGTTTTTAAATTTCTTCAAAAACTCTAATTTTAAAGTTTTGGAAACTATTTGCATTCAATAATTTTATAAATAAAACATTACAAAATTATTTATAGATTTATAACAATTTGGTTCAATTTATAATTTCATACACTAACAATACAGTAATAAAGTTAACCTTAAAAAACAAAAAACTTCTTACAAAAACAAATTTAATAATTTGCTAAAAAGGAATAGTTTACTAAAAAAAGGTATAACAAAGATAAAAGACCCTCAGGCAATGCCGGTTATGTACTGCGGGTATATAAAGGTTTCGATGATTTTGTTTAAATGGCATATCAACATGTTTATGGTCATTTCAGGCTGGAATCATTTTTATAAAGAAATGTTTTACTTTTTTATATATATACTAGCGGGGGGAGTGAATAAGCGAAGTAAAAAAAAAACTAAACTAAAAAAAGAAAACAGAAAAATGAACGTTAAAATAAAGCGGGGGGTACCCAGGCGGTGGGGGGGGGGTAATCAAAACATAAGAATAAGCGAAGTAAATATTTTTAAATATTAAATAAAAATTAAATATTATATAAAAAGAAAGTTAAAACTTAAAAAAAAATAGAAAAAAAAACACAAAAAAACTAACGTAAGCAAACGAACGATGTTAAATGTAAAAATCGGAAAAACAAAAACAAAAAAGAAAACAGAAAAACGAACGTTAAAAATTCTTTAAAAAAATCTTTAAAATACCCCCCCCCAAAAAAGACTGTTTCAATATTAAAATTTTAAAAAATCGGTGGGTACCCGGCGTTGCCCGGGTGTTTTTGGGTGTGTGTGTATGATCGGCGGGGGGTTTAATGAAAACCTAAGAATAAGCAAAGTAAAAAAAAAAAAACAGAAAAACGAACGTTACGTGAAAAATGGCTTAAATAACCCTGCTGCAATATTAAAATTTAAAAATTTGAAAAAAAAAAAAAGAAGACATCTCACACCACGATTCGAACCCAAAATGTTTAGATAATGACCCAGCGCTCTAACCAACTGACCTAACACGACGTACACAAAATTAGCTCATTTTTTTAATCTTTAAACTAAATCAGGTTACGACATCATATGATGCATGCGTAGAAGCGACTTCGTCATGAGAGGACGGTTTTTGCTGACCCCCCCCTGTAGAAAAGTGCTGATTTCAGGGTGAAAAAATTAACGTTTTTGGCCAATTTTGAGATATTTGTCGGGCGAAAGATGGGGCTTTCATATGAGACCAAATTTGTGAATTTTTGTTCTGTCTGTTGAAAGTTTTTAGCAGACACACAAACATACATACATACATCATACATTTTCGCTTTTATATATATATAGATTTTTGTGGACTATTATCCTCATCTAGTTGTTGTTTCACAATGTTTCGGCCAATTCATCCTCTGGCCTTCTTCAGGTGGTGGTAAAACATGACAAGATAGGAATGCTGAGTCTCTTAACTTTATCAACAATAATTACTGCCTTCCATAGTTGTTGTTGTCTCACCACGTTTTGGCCAACTAATCCTTTGACCTGGTTTGGGTACGATTGGAACCGCTATTGTGGTGAGACGACAACTATGGAAGGCAGTAATTACTGTGGATAAAGTTAAGAGACTCAGCATTCCTATCCTGTTGCTGTTCACCACCTGAGGAAGGCCAGAAGAATAGTTGGCCGAAACATTGTGAAACAACTAGATGTGGATAATAGTCCGATAATAAAATAAAATAAAATAATATCTATATATCTATAAAAGTGAAATTGTCTGTCTGTGTGTGTGTGTGTGTGTCTACATTTCCCTACCAAACTATTCTGTCAATTTTCAGTCTACAGACTCGAGATTTGACATAAGGGTTATTGGGATTTGGGAAAATCTTTTTACTCAGTTTTCGGCCAGAAATTTGGTTGTCAAAGGGTTCAACGATTTCACCGTTGAAAACTCTAACAAACTCCTCCGCCAATTGTGTGTCTAAACACTTGAAATTTTAAATGTAGGTTGCCTGAACATGGATCAAACTTTTTAATTTACTTTGATCTCAGAAACAATAAATACTAAGGGTCAAAATTGGGGTTAAATTTTCAAAAAATGTTATCTCTGTGGTCTCTACTAGATTCCTCAGCCAATTTTTGGTCTAAACATTTGAAATTTTACATAAAGTATAATCAGACATAAGGCAAGCTTTTTAATTGGTTTGGCTGAAAATTTGGCTACCAAGGGGTCAAAGTTCAAAAGATTTGACCTTTGCAGTCTCTAGCAAACTATTCAGCCAATTTTGGGTCTAAACATTTGAAATTTTACATAAAGGGTATACAGACATGCAGCAAGCTTTTTAATTAGTTTTTGGGCAAAAATTTGGCAAGCAAGAGGTCAAAGTTGAAAGAGTTGAGCTTTGTAGACTCTACCAAACTCCTCCGCCAATTTGGGGTCTAAATACTTGAAATTTTAGACATAGGTTACCTGGATATGAGTCAAACTTATTAATATATATATATATACACACATATATATATATATACTAGATGTTTTTTTAACGAATGATAAAAAGTAATTTTTTGTATAGTTTCAAATGTTAAAAACTTCAAAGACTATATATTGAGTATTTGAATATGTATGGCTAGGTTCCCTTCCTCTTATTTGGATACTTTTCTGGTACCAAAGGTACTAAAGTTTTTTTTTTGATAAAATACAAAAATAATTATCAAATAACTTTTTAAATATGGTCACTAAACCAAGCAAGCTAGGTCTGGGCAGTCCTCAGAACTAGTGAGTTCCCCTAGGGCTTACCACCCAAGGAGGTTGGAGATGTCTCGACAGGGTCAAGCCGTTGTCATTAGTAATATAGAAGTAGGAACTCCTTCTTTCGAAGTGGCAAATGGGACGTGTTCGGCCGAAAATAATTTTAAGGTTGCTCCTTGTGGAGCACCCTTATGTAAAACTTGTAATATTCTTATAACATCTAAAGAATATAAGTCAAATGTGACTAATAAAATTTATTATGTTATAAATCATTCTAAAGAAGATTTGTCATGTAGGTCCCAAAATTTGGTCTACCTGTTGTCCTGTAAAAACTGTAATTTACAATACGTAGGAGAAACTGTAATGCCTCTAAATAAACGCATGAATTTGCATAGGACTAGCACTAAGGGATGTATTCATGTTGTTAAACATTTTAAAGAAACCTGTAGGCAGTCGTCTTTTTCCGTACAAATAATTGAAAAATTAAAATGTAATGGATATAATAGTCTAGGTAATGTAGATAACGATATCCTAAGGATGCGTCAGGATAAGGAAGACGATATAATTAAAAAAACGCGAGTAATTTACCAATATGGGTTGAATATTAAAATTAAAAAAAATAACCTACAAGATTCTGAAATTATAGGTAGATTATATCCAGCTTTGCCTCGCTACGGTATTAGAGATAGAACTCATGTTAATAGAAATAATAGAACATCAGTTATTTCATGCGAGGATTTTTTTAGTAAAGTTAAAGATATTATTATTAATAAAATTTATGAGTCGTTCAATTATATAAGAAAGTTGCTTAATCAAACAAAAAAGAAAGTTTTGAAGGAAATAGCATCTAAAATATTATTACAACCGGATATAATATATAAGAAGGACTATTTCATTCAATGGTATGAATATATTCTAGATATAATTGACACTAAATTATATAAGCCACCAGTGAACGATATAAAAAAGAAACCTAAAAATGTTTGTGTAGTTTTGTATGAAAATAAAGGTTTTGATGATGTAAATTTACCTAAAATATTTAATAAACAAAAAACTATAAAATTACTACCAAATGAGTTTCAGAAAAAAGATCAAAAACCAATAGTTACATATAAACTAGGGCCAACAATACGCAATAAGATTTTTAATTATAAGAAAACGGTAGAACATATAAATAGAAAAAAAATAATATAAATATTCCAGAATGTGATTGTAATTCCTCTCCGTTCTGTAATAATGAGATAAAACATATAATTACAGGAGATTTAAATATAGTAAATAATCCTAAATTAAGAAAACTACTTAGTAAGGGTCCAAATTATAGAGAACCTAAATGCCTAAATAACACTAAATGCGTTAAAGGAGTAACTAAAGCACTAGAAGGTTTTATTATGTCTATGGTAAAGAAATATAAATTAGCACAGTCTACGTTTGATGCATGGAAAAATAGTATACTTGAATGCGTAAATAAAAAGGTTAAACATATAAAACAATTTAAACACCCTAGAAAAACCAATCCTCTTTTAAAAAATTCAGAAATACGGGAGGAACTTAAAATACTTCAAGAAAAGTTTGTAATAGTTCCGATTGATAAAGCGGCAAACAATATATCTTTTATATGTAAAAAATATTATATACAACGTTTATTGATAGAAGTAGGACTTATAGGAAACGATTCGGATACTTATAAAGTAAGTAATAGTAATTTAGATAGCATTATTTTGAATAATAGTATTATAAATGAAAAAGTACGATTAAAGTTAGAAGACAAACACAAAAATCTTCCATGTATGTATTGGATACCTAAAATGCATAAAAATCCAGTTGGTGCTAGATTTATTGTAGGTTCTAAGACGTGCATAACTAAACCTCTAAGTAAAGCTGTATCTAAAATATTTAAATTAATTATAAATCGAATAAATAATTTTCACCTGAAAAGTAAATTCTATAGTAATATAAATCTATTTTGGGTAGTAAATAATTCCAAACCAGTGAAAGAAAAATTAGATAAAATAAATTCCAGAATAAAAGCAAAATCTATAGCTACTTATGATTTTAGTACGCTATATACTAGAATTCCGCACGAAAAACTTATAAAAGAATTAAATGATACTGTAGATTTAGCTTTTGAAGGTGGCAAAGGTAAATATATAGACTTTTCAAACTCTAAAGCTTTCTGGTGTAAAAATAAAAATAGCAAAACTAGTATTTCTAAAGGTATTTTAAAAATACTTGTAAGTCATCTTATTAAAGAATGCTATTTTCAAATAGGAAATAAAATATTACTCCAAACGATAGGTATCCCAATGGGATTGGATCCTGCACCATTTTGGGCAAATTTGTATTTACATAGACTCGAGTATATATATATATGTCATCATTATTAAAAACAGATATATCTAAAACATAACTTTCATGGGTGTAGGAGATTTATAGATGACCTTATATGCATAAACGATAATGATGAATTCGAAAAAAATAAACATCTTATATATCCAAACGAACTAAAATTGAATTGTGAACATAGAGGACAACAGGCTACATTTCTGGATTTAGATATAAAAATTGAGGATGGGATTTTTCTTTATAAAATATTTGATAAAAGAAACGCATTCCCCTTTAAAATAGTACGTATGCCCCATAAGGATAGCACCTGCCCTGTTTTTGTGTTTTATGGAACCATTATGTCAGAGTTTTTGAGAATAGCTCGCGTTACTCTAAAATTAACAGATTTTATACCACCAGTTTCTAGCTTAGTAATAAGGATGATAAAACAAGGTGGGGATAAAAATAAAATATTTAAACAGTTAAATAAAGCATTTGTTCGTTATCCTGATGCTTTTGAATCGTTTAAGATAAACCAGACTATATTAATAAAGGAAATCCAAAAGTATATTAGCAATGTATAAAATGTATTTATAATTACATATAATAAATTTATATATATATATAAAAAAAAAAAAAAAATGTATATATGTAAAAATAAAATATTTTTAACCTTTATATATCTAATTTTAAATAAATAAGAATGTAAATATAAAAACTACTAATTATAGTGGGGGTGATAAGTAGTTAAATGGATTAATCCAAAGCTTATAAATACAAGACTGATAAATTAAAAAATGTATCCATTTTAAATGTGGAAATTGATGAATCGCACGGGTAAGAAATTCATTTATATACTATGAAAAGGTTAGTAATTGCAATTAAGAATAGGAAATTGGATAAAATTTTTTTTGTAATACGTCTTCTTCCTAAGATTAAGGGTGGTGGTGTTTGATCAACACTGCTGGGGAGCCATGAAGTAATATACTGTTTTGTTTTTAAATCCCCGAAACAGTGTTTCATGGTAAACAACTGATGATCCCTTGAAAAATAAAAAAATTGGTATTATAGTAAATTCGAGAGAGTTGATGCAGTGATTGCAGGTGATTAAATGACTTACTGACTAGATGGTTTTTTAACGAATGATAAAAAGTAATTTTTTGTATAGTTTCAAATGTTAAAAACTTCAAAGACTATATATATATATATATATATATATATACATATATATATATATATATTCTTCGGAGTAGTTTTTATTTAACAATCAGTGGTTATGTAAACGTGAGATTGTAGGTTTACAAAATATTACTGGCAGTAATATTCTATAAGTTATCCCATCTAAACGAGAATTGCTCGATATTCAAGATAGAGCAAATAAATTAAACTGTAATTCAATGAATTTCAAAAAACTCTTATTAAAATGAAATGAAGTGGTTGAGTTTCATATCAAAGAATTTTTATTATTCTAAGCAAGACAAAGAATGTTTTAGAAAGTTTATCTCCTTAACCTATAGGGTTTCGATGTCTACCATCTCATCAGAGGAGTGAAAATATTAGCAAATAGTTATAAAGGTATGCACCCTATTTGCTAAAGTCAGTGAGACATGGAAAGTCAAAGAAAAAATAATATATTTATCAGAAGTTCTACAAATACTCCTGCTACAGAACTTCTGATAAATATATTATTTTTTCTTTGACTTTCCATGTCTCACTGACTTTAGCAAATAGGGTGCATACCTTTATAACTATTTGCTAATATTTTCACTCCTCTGATGAGATGGTAGACATCGAAACCCTATAGGTTAAGGAGATAAACTTTCTAAAACATTCTTTGTCTTGCTTAGAATAATAAAAATTCTTTGATATGAAACTCAACCACTTCATTTCATTTCAATAAGAGTTTTTTGAAATTCATTAAATTACAGTTTAATTTATATATATATATATATATATATATATATATATATATATATATGCACATAAAGTTATGAACAGTACATAGAGCCCAAGCAAAAGTGGGCTGAACTGCTAGTATATATATATATATATATATATAAATTACTCATCTCAAAAGGATCCCAATAAAAAAGTTTTACTTTTCGTAAACAAATTGTTAGACAATAAAAAACAAAAACAGTATTATCTAACGTACATGTTTATCGGTTCTATTCAGCACTGTGTAAATTTTATAAAGATTTTGGTGGTTTCATTTGTTTTTTTTTTCTCTTCAAGAAACTCTCATTCATGTTGGAACGGATAAGAGTGTGTCGAGTTAGTAGATGTAGAAGAGTTGAGGGAGCAGATCAAGTTCACAGAGGAAGGAAAATCAAGGAAAACATAAAAGGATGTGATAAAAATTGATCTGAGGTAAAGAAAAATAAAGACCAGTAGATATCTCACTGCTGATGCAATTCTCTATCTATATAAGAGCCAGATACGTCCAAGGATGAAGTACTGTTGCCACATATGGGCAGGACCTGCTAGAAAAGACTTTTCCAGCCTTGATAGGGTTCAAAATAGACTTTGTGGCCTGGTGGGAGATGTCCTTTTCTCTTCGCTGCAACCTCTGTCTCACAGAAGAGATGTTGCGAGTTTGTCTTTGCTTTATCGTTATTTTCATGGAAAGTGTTCAACTGAGCTTCAATCTATAGTCCCCCCCTCACCAAACTTTCACAAGAAACACTAGACTAGCTGAAAACATTATCAATAATTTTCCCCACTCTTTATCTGTGCCTAAACCTAAACATAGATTCCATGATCAAAGCTTCTTTCTTAGAACTGCACGCCTGTGGAATTGTCTACCGTTTTCCTGCTTTCCAGCTTTCTATAATATGGTTGTCTTCAAGTCCAACGTGAACAAATTTCTGATGAGCCGTTCCACTTAAGTTAACAAATTTACCGAACTTCCATTACACTCTTTAACCCTTATCTTTGAGTGGCCTATCGGCCTTGATAAGTGGTGCCGTTTATGTAAAAAAAAAAAAAAAAAAAAAAAGACCTGACCAGATGAAGGTTAGTTTGGAAGTCAATTTCTTAAAGACGTTCAACACATGCCAACATTTAAAAAAATAAAAATGGATGTAAAGTTTGAGTATTTAAACAAAACACTGAGGGACATCCATTTTTTTTATTGTTTTTTGTGCAGAGTGTGGAGATTTAATGGACTTATTTTTGAAGTGTTCAATAGGAATTTAATGTTTGTTTATAACTTAGCCGTTCGCAAACAATCTTATTGGCACAAGACTGGATGAAGGCAGACTAAGTGTTTCTGATTATCTTATATACATATTATATAATCTACTCTGTTATCATATATTATCTAATATATGATTTATTATCATACATTGGTGATGAAAGTGTGTGTGAGTCTCTCAGCTATGTGTGTAGAATGTAATGATATATGCAAGTGAAACCTGTCTAGCAAGGGTTGAGGACATGTGTTGCATGGAGAGAAATGATATGAAAATGATAGAATCAATGTGTAATGTGAATCTTAAAGATGGGCTTAGATCTGATGACCTCAGAGGAAGATCAAATCTGAAAAGTATAGGGAGAATTGTGCAAGCCAGAATATTTTGATGGTAAAGTCATGTTAAAAGAATGGATGAGGGTTCGGGTTAGTAAATGAAGAACAGTTGAGGGAGCAGGGGAAGGCCAAGGAAAACATGGGAGAAAGTGATAAGAAAAAGAAGGATAAAGACCTGGCCAGAAATAGGTTGGTCTGGAAATCAATTTTTATAAAGTCATCTAACATATGCTAGCATGTAAAATTGACATTATAGCAAATACGATTTAAAAAGAGAAGGAGATTTATGAAGCAAAAGTTGTTGCCCAATTGCTTTTTGCAGAGATGTAAATGACTAACGATGAGTCAAACCTGGTGAAATGAAAAAATGCAGCTTCACAATTGGAAAAAAATTTGGATCAAATATTTATTACATATTATTTACTCTTCACAGGTAAATTAAAAAAAAAAATTATATCAAAATTGTCTTCGTAAAAAGGTAGTAAAAAACAAGAAAAACAAAAAACAAGAAAAACAAAAAACAAGAAAAACAAAAAACAAGAAAAACAAAAAACAAGAAAAACAAAAAACAAAAAACAAGAAAAACAAAAAACAAGAAAAACAAAAAACAAGAAAAACAAAAAACAAGAAAAACAAAAAACAAGAAAAACAAAAAACAAGAAAAAGAAAAAAAATTATATCAAAATTGTCTTCATAAAAACGTAGTAAAAAAGATAAAACAACAAAAAAGTTAGGATTTAAACAACAACAAAAAATGTATGATTTATTGTCAAACAGCAGAAAACGTATTGACATATACGTTAGATAACAGACAAAAAACTGTACAAAATCGGAAAGGGATGACCTTGGAAGACAACCCAGCAGTGAGGATGATGACAAGATGCAGGTTCCATTTCTTAGTATTCGTCTCGAATGTCTCCAACATATTCACTGATGTCATCGTAGTCTAATTTTAAGATTACGTCTCGATCCGTCAGCAACTGTAATGTGGCTACACATTTGGATTTGTCTTTCTTTAGCACTTCTGCAATCTGGAAAAAAAAAAAAAAAAAAAAAAAAAAAAAAAAATCAAATCCATTCTTGTTTCTGTTCAATATGTGCGTTTAAGTTTGAAATAGGATTTTCATCATTAGACAAAAAACAACGCTGATTATGAAAATTTGTTGAGACATCTAAAAATACTAATACTTCAGTCAGCTGTTTATTCTATTAGATCTTCTATAGGCTGCAACTAATTCAAATTGCATCTTATTCAAACTTACCTCACCCCCAAACACCGGGTTGATAGTGCTCAGTCAAGCAGAACCAGAATCCTTTGTCATATTTGAGGTGGTGTCGCTCTTTTTCGTCTTGACGGAGTATAAAATTGACTTTGTAATCTAGTAGGTGATTATCTATTCTGTTCTCTGCAGCCCCTTCCTCGCAGAAGGGACTTGCTAATTTTTCTATTTCTATTTCTATGGAAGCTGCTTGATGCAGTTACTACAATTTCTGCTTCTTTTCCACAGTACATTCACGGCAAGAACTCTACCTACGCGTTGATAAATGGTGATTCATTAGTTAAAAAAAAAAAAAAAAAAAAAAGGAGCTAACCGATTTTTTTAGCCAATAAAAATTGTGTGAAAAGTTTTTTTAAAGAAATGCTTCTGCTTACCACTCCCTTGTATTTCCCATTTAGGATCATCACAACGCCAGGTTCCGTACGAGGAATCACAGTCTCCAACATTTGTTGACTTAATCCTGAAGAAATTACGAAGAGAGTCGGATTATTATCTTTACACAATAAATTTGAAAATATGATTTTTGTTTTTAATCTTAGAAAAAAAAAAAAAAAAAAATCCGATGCAATTTTTTGTTCTGAAATTGATAAATTGCAGTGAACATTTCTGAGAACAAACAAAAAAATAACGTAGGAAGGAAACGAATAATTTTTTATTGTGGGAAAAATTGTTTATTTCGAAAAATAATATTGCTTTCTTCTCTTTCTTCCTTTAAAAAACTGAACCCAATCAAGCAGTGAGGAAAATTGAACCCAACCAAGCAGTAGGGAAAACTGGACCCAACCAAGCAGTGGGGAAGACTGGACCCAATCAAGCAGAAGGGAAAATTGAACCCAACCAAGCAGTGGGGAAAATTGAACCCAACCAAGCAGTGGGAAAAACTAGACCCAACCAAGCAGTGGGGAAAACTGGACCCAACCAAGCAGTGGGGAAAATTGAGACCTGTCTTCGAGATGCACACACATATTTACCGAATCTGTTTAGATTTTCCTGCACCAGAGATGCAGAATACACACCTCGCAACCTCACTGTAATGGTATCCTAATTCTTAGCATAAAAACACCTTTCTAAGTTCAAACATAAAATGCTGCATCCGAGGTTGTGTTTTATATACACATTTTGAGGCTCAGTTATTCCCTCCTTCGGTCTTTGAGAACCTTTGGAAAATTTTAGCCAATGTTCAAAATACAATAGAGCTCTGAGACAATATCTGTTCCTTTAATATCAGCTGGAATCTCATGAGACACTCAAAATTTTTAGCGTGAGATGATTGAACCCCGATAATGATGTCTATAAAAGGTTGGATTTTGATGAGGGGGTGCAGAATATGGAGGAACGAAGATGGTTTCATAAATTCCATTTTTTTAATGAGAATCTTGAAGCTGAAGAATGCAAAAAATGGTCATGCACTCAACATGATCAACATATATTTGAAAATAATTGTTGGAGAAAACCACATCAAGTGATTTGATGTCAGTATTTCAACAGTGACAATTTACAAAAAATTGATAAAATGAAAGACGATGACAAATGGGCCACACACGAGTTCAATAAATATCAATTTCTCCAATCGGTCATTATTTTCTGAAAAACCTACTAGCTGCATTATTTTATAACATAATTATAATAAAGATACCATTGATCAATGTTAGTACTCCCATAGAGTTCTTCATTTTTCATCCAGGCAATCATTTACATCTCATTACTTTAACTCTTATCCTTACGTAGTTCATGGCCTTGATAAATGATGATCCAACAGTAAAAAATAAATAAAATAATCATAATAAAGTTGTCGGGTTATGAATCGAGCACTATTACTTGCTTATTGTTTATTTTGTAATGTATTTTTGGAAAACTAAATTAAAAAATGACAAAAGGGTAGGTGAAGTACTCTTTAGCCTTGGTAGGCAATCACCTAGAGATGGTGTTTTCATAAAAACACTGGTCCCCATCATCAGGTTGGCATCATTACCAGAAATTATCATTAGCAAAAGTAACATAACGTGTTCCAAACTACGGTTAAATTTCAATCTTTGTAGTTGATTTGTTCATATTCAGGATTGCACAATCAATTATGAGAAAAATACAGCCAGAGAAAATAAGTTTGTGAATCACTGCTTTCATACGAGGTCAGACACCCCAAAATACTTGAAAGAAGTGAAAACATTGAAATGGCGAAAACTGTGGGAAAATAAAACAAACACAACTGAAGTTATGGGTTTAGAAATTGTTTCTTTTTTTTTGGAGAGTGAAATAATTTTAATAATTTCAAGTGATTATATGACAGACAGAAGAAAGAACAGAAGGAAGAAAAAATGCGGTCGACAACAGTGAAAGTCGAATGTGAAATAATAACTTGTCCCTCAGATCTACGACCTTCTTCGCTGATGAAATAGTGACTGGCAAGAGATTGTCAATTGTTGAACATAATGCATATGCAATCCTTCCTAAATTGCACAAACTTAGATTTTCAAAATTTCAGATTTTCTAGACCCATAACTTTAGTTTAAAAGACTTGGGAATGTAACCCTCTCAAAAGTATCAAAAAGTTCAAAGATATATCACTATTGTAAATTTGTACTGGAAGAACCATTCTAACTTATATATATATATATATATATATTAGTAGTTCTGCCCGGCTTTGCTCGGGCCATATGTAGTGTTCATAACTTTATGTGGATATGTATATTTTAAAAAGTGTGAATATGTACGGTAATGCCTTTCTATTTAAGTAGGCTTTCTTAACTATCATAGAGAAAAGTTGGTAGAGACTGCAGACGTCAAATTTTTCAAAACTTTGACCCCAATTATTACATTTATTGTTTCGGGCTCAAATCAAATTATAAAGTTAGATCCATGTCCAAGTAACCTATATCTAAAATTTCAAGTATTTAGATCCCAAATTGTCAGAAGAGTTTGGCAGAGTTTTTGAAAGTCAAATCGTTGAACTTTAACCTCTTAACAGCCAAATTTCTGGCCGAAAACCGATTAAAAAGATTTTCCCAAATCTCAATATCCCTTATGTCAAATCTCGAGTCTGTAGACCGAAAATTGGCAGAGTTATTTGGTAGGGAAATCTAGACAGACACACAGACATTTTCACTTATATATACATACACACACCATTCTAACTATTATATCTAACTATTATATATATCATGTCGGAATAGTTAGATGTTCCTTTTAGCCACTTCCTCATTTTTGAGGTAAGGAGCCAGAGATTTTTTCTTTAGGGAATCAGAGCTGATTTGTTTATTTTTCAAATGAAGTTGGGAGTGTTTTTGTTTTTTTCAATTTTTAATTTATTGTTGCATAAGGGACATATATATAAAAATGATGAGGGGGGACATTTCTACAGTTCTGTGGATGTTTCTCATAACATATATTAGCGAGGAGAGAGGAAGATAGATGCACAGTTTTATATTTCTTATAACACCTATAGAGAGGAGGAGGAGAGATATATATATTCTTAGAAAGGGTTACGCAATGTTCATAATAAGATGGTTCACACCTCAACTGCTGCGATCTGACTAACTCTAGCTTCTATATTGAGAATCCCCTTTTTTGCTTTGACCTCAGAAGTGTGTTTCCAAAACGTGACTAACTCACGTGGCTAAGCACACGTTTTTCCTAACACACTTTTGACAATAAAGAATTCTCAACTAACCTATTTTTTTAACAATGTATTTTTAATTCATATTGTTCATTCTTTTTAGCTGACATTTTTAATATTCAGTTCTGTAATGAATGAGCAATCCTTTTTACAATATAAACAATATCTAACTATTTCTAACAGAATTTAACAATAGACCTTTTTAACATTCCGATTTCTATTATTCTATTTCTTAACTTTGCTTACAAAGTTCGAATCTCGGCTTATCCTAATCTCATTTTCACTTATCTAATGTTATTCTTATTTACATGCAAAGGAACAGCCCTTTTTCCTGTAACATTATTTGTTTACACTTTTATTTAGTTATTTAAAAAATTGTTACAGATGATTTCCAATTACTGAATGTAAATTATTGAAAACAAAACAAATGAATTTTACCTTCAAGCACTTTCCCACTCTCTGTTTTACAAACACAATTATCCACGGAAAGAATGTCTTCAACTGAAACCTGACAACAACGAGGAAATTAAGAATTAATACAAGTTTAGGAAAGGAATCGGAAACATGTTTATCATAGAAAATAAAAATATTGACAGATATAGAACAATAGTTTTATGGTATATCAAGCATTTTTGGGTCATTTGATGTTAAAGCAATATCTTCTGTCAATGGTTAATGTTATACAATTAGTTGAATGCAAGTCATTATTTTACTCAAAGTTGGGTGCGGGTAATGTCAGTCCATACCTTTCTCAATGGTCACAGTGCATAACTGCAAAGGGTTCGATAGGAGGATTAGAATTCAACATTGCTAATTCCATAGTCTGCGAGCGTATCCATAATGCCAATCACACCTCACTCTTGGTGAGCGAAGGAGAAACTATTATGCAGAACAAAGGGAAGAAAAAATGAGTGGCGACCACCTCTTTCCTCTGTAACTCCCTCTTATTTTCTTCCTTACTCGCATCGCAATTAGTTTTCTCCACATCAGCATTTCATAAGCTTTGACACAAAACGTTGCATTACATCGAAACAAAGAAATTCATTTTTATTTTAAACTAGAAGACCATCTGGCATTGCCCGGTCATAAAATGAATATATTTTTTACTAATGCAAAATTCTTATTTATTATAAACAGAAATACTGCACGTATTAAACATAACATTAAATTCCTTAAAAAAAAAATGAAATAAAAACGGAAAGAAACTGAAACATGTGCATGTATTATGTTTTTTCTAAACAATTCAATTCTTGTAAAAAAAAAAAAAACACAATTCAATTCTTGTAAAAAAAAAAAAAAACAATTCAATTCTTGTAAAAAAAAAAAAAAAAAACTCGAGCTGAGATTGAAACCAAAACCTAAAGACTGTGAGTCAAGTACAATAACCATTAGGCCAGCCAAACACGATATTTAAAATGTGTTTTCAAGCCTGATTCTTAACATAAGTAATCTGCCATGTGAACGATTAACGCATGCGCAGTCATGAAATAGTTGACAACTCATATGACTCCCACGTACCAATTTTTTAATTTTTACTCCTTGTTAAAGAGCATCTCTCCCCCCCTCTCTGGCTTTCTTACTCTTTCTATTTTCTCTCTCTGTGTCTCTATTAAAGAATAGAGAAAGAGAGAGGGAGAGGGAGGGAAAGAGAGAGAGGTGAATAACGTGGACAGTGGACACGTTTGCAGAAGAAGGGTCAGCTGACCAGATGACGTGGTGTCATGTGATGAGGTTAGCTGATTCTTTCTTGGCAGTTTTGGTTTCGGGTGTTGAAGAAGACAGACGGCTTTTCAGCTGTCCCCCCCCCTGGGCTGGGGAGGACGCTGACGTGTACCAACAAGCAAGCAAGGTTCACCTCCATTCTGTGTCGACCTCTGGAAGGTGAATAAAAACATAAAACCTTAATTATCATCTTGGAGTGAATTCTTCATCCAACAGGCCAGCTCCCCTCCAAGAGACGATGAACACCAGAGGGACAACCGACGACACATGAATAAAGGTATGTTAAAAAATGCATGTACACAAACACACACCCACGAAGACATGAACAATAAGATTAGAAACTAGACGATCACGTACACGAATCTCCTTCTTGACACTATTCCCTTTATGATACAATCTCCTTTATGACACCCCACAATATAACATCCTTAGCAGCCCTTTTTTCTAGATGAAAACTGATTAAAAAGTTTTCACATGTCTGAATACCCTATATGCCAAATTTCAAGTCTGTAAATCAAAAAATTGTTGAGTATATAGGTTGAGAAGTGTCCTCACACACATTCTCACTTTTATAGATTTGAATTTATTATCATTTGCATCCTTACTTAATTGAAGCGTCACCCAAATTATTGCCGTTATTGCACGTTACTAAAACTCCGCGTTTGTGATATAGACCATAAAAATCAATAATATATAACCTATCCGACATGGATGCAATACCAAGTTATCCTTGCTAGAGTCCAGACATGACAAAGTAAACAGACACAACCACAAAGTAAATAGAAAGGTTCCTAATGAACCGCCCCCTTAAGTAAACACTTCACCAAATCTCCACACATGTACTGTACTTGCAATAACCCTTATCCCTGAGTGGCTTCCAGGCCTGGATAAGTGGTGACTACCATGTAAAAAAAAAAAAAAATTGTGATTTTTATTTTATTTCCAAACATCCAAGCCTTGTTTGATGTGAACACAAGTACAAAAAAAAATATTTGAGCATTAATTGCCCTAGATATATATACATATATATATATATATGCTAGCAGGCCACCCATTTTTGCCTAGTTGTAAAATCCACTTAAATGATATTTTAATTTATGCAGATTTTGTATTTATTATAGAGTCAATTCTTAATTTATTATTATATTGTACCCAATACATAATAGTGATTTAAAAAATTATATATATATATATAACTTAAGTGCCATTGGTTAGAATTGAAACCAAAATACTTAGCTTTCCTGCATTATTTGCTACGATCTGAGCTAAAACAACAATGAATCGGCTTAAACGTATAAATATATATTTGTGCATGCACAGAGGATTTAACTTAGTGAAAATGAAGCCATTTGTCTTTAATTTCAACCTCTTCCTACCATCTCCATCTTATTTTTTCGATGTCATTTGACGTAAATTAACAATTATTTTGCCATTGGTCAATCGCATCTGCATTTAATTTTCAGAAAAGGGAGGATAAATTAAGTTGACTTACGCCTGCCAAGTTCAATTTCTTTCAATTTTTACCTCTTAGCAGCTATTTTTTCTGGTTGAAAACCAAATCGAATTTGTTCTACAGGTCTAAATAATCCATGTATCAAGGTTCAAATCTGTAGAACAAAAATTGATATAATAGTTTGGCAGAAACTGTTCCACACACACAAGGTCACTTGTGTATATATATGTATATATATATATATATATATATATATATATATATATATATATAGAGAGAGAGAGAGAGAGAGAGAGAGAGAGAGAGAGAAGATCTATTGTTTTTTTTTTATGTATTTTTTATTAGTGATTCTGTTCTATTTAATTGTTTCGCTTACCTAAGCATTGAGGGAGTTACTTGCCCTTTGTTTATTCCCCACCCCTTGGGGGGTATTTATTTGTTATTATTATTATTAATTTTATTTATCAAATATTTAATGATTTTTTTATTTAAATATTTATTAAATATTTTTTACGTGCACAAAAGTCATCCATGAACATGTTTCTGGGTATCACCTGTCGTTAGCATGGCTAAACTTTTAACAAGGATCACTTTTAAATGTAAGATCTATTGGGTAAGATATATATATATATATATATATATATATATATATATATATATATATATATACACAAAGAGAGAGAGATTAGCTATACCTATCTGGCATTGCCCTAGGGTGGTTTTATTAATTCATTTCCGATGCTTCATACACATAAACATCAAATACGTACGGAAGTTATGAATCTGAATCAGTTGTAAATGCAAAAACACAAAAAAAAAATTTTCTTTCATATTTACCTTTTCTTTGTAATATTTTCCTTTTTTGTAAGAATTGCTGATTATTCGGACTCGGATTTGTGGACGCAACCAAATGACACTGCCGCTGCGATTTGATTGACTAGAAAACAAAATTTTGATTAATTTTGAAGAAAACAAAGATCAAAAAATAAAAACGAGGAAATCATTTAACAGAAACAAATTTTCTAGACATTTAGCTAGGATGAAAATTTAGTATTTGTTTGGTTACGGGCAGAATATTCCCCCACGCATTACCTCCTCTTTTTGAAGGGAAAGCGTCCTTGTTTGTGTGAGAATCTGATTAAGCTATACCGGATATTTTTGCTTCTTTTTTGGTGATGCTGGATTTTCTCCACATTAAAAATTGACCTTGTGTCAAATTCAATTTTTTGTTTCTTCATCCTGTTATCCAACAAAGATAATTTGTCTTTTTCAAGTGAACTTGTCCAAAGCACAATCCAAAAAATAGTCGCAAACAAGCGTAGACATTAATTCTTCTCAACTACAAGCGAGTTGTACCGAGTGACTCTCATGTCAAATGGCTGAGTTGTTTCCACCTCTGTCATTGCAAGAAACCTCAATGTACCAATTTTTGACACATTTGATTTTATTTTTCCGAAAACTAAATGCAGAGATGCGATTGACCAATGGCAAAAAAATTGTTAATTTACGTCAAATGAAATTGAAAAAAAGATGGAGATGGTGAGAAGAGGTTAAAATTAAAGAGAAACGACTTCATCTTGACTGAACGTTAAATCCTTTTGTTTTATAAAAAAAAGATTCCTCCTAATTTATACATTTTAAAATCAAATTAAAAATAAAGTTTCTGAAGTCCATAAATCTTGTCATAATTCTCAAAAAAATGTTTTCTTAATTGAATTATGACTAACTCATTATGATCTGACTGAACTAATTCGTTCAGTCGTAAATAAATGAATATAACGGCATAAATAAAGCGAGAATTGATTCAAACATGCCTTAGTTTACTATCTGAGTAAATGCCAAATATCTCCAGATTGCAACTGTCCATTGCTTACATTCAGTATGCCGCCATCTGTCTCAGAAAGTGGAAGATTTTGTTTGTCATAAACACTTTTTTCAAGGTAAGTTTATAAAATGCAAAAATTCTCAGTAGTAGTTTAACTATTGAACGTTAAATGTTTTCTAGTTTGAAGATAATCATAGAATCATTTAAACTAATAATGAAAGATCATTATGGTGAAAAAGTCTTACAAATCCCAGTGTCATTATCCTTTAAACTAACTAAAATTAACAATAAATATTTTTTATCATCTAAATCATAATTCAGGTTATAAAGTGTACATATTTTTTTAAATTTATTTTTTAGTTTGAGGAACAAATTGTGAAGCAATATTAGAATAATAATTTATTATGCACAAATTTATTCAAAACAGCAACAACTATTGTTTTTAAATAAAGACCATCATTGTCTGTGAAGTTGTGCCAAAGTAGCAATCCTTCAGTTTTGATTTGAAACATCCACTGCAAAGATTTCTCAAAATACTCAAATCGGTCACACTTCATAAAATGTGATACTAATATAAATAGATCGTAGTTGGATTGGACAAAGTTTGAACAGGAGATGCTGGTTGCAGCATAGCTGACACACCATCCAATAATTTTAACATGGCGGATAAAGCCTTTTCCACAAACTAATAATTTAATTTTTATTTATTCACGAAATTTTAGGTAAATTGATTTATGATCAAATAAAATACTGGCATTTTTATTTTTTTTAATAGTCAGTTTAAAAATATTTAAACAAAATGAGAATATTGAAAAGAGGTTTTCTATTTACGGAACAAAATCCACAATATAGAATGCAAATTAAAAAAAATAATAAAAGACAGATGTGTGTGTATGTAAATATGTAAAAATAGCAGTAATTTACAATACAAAGCTAACATAACTATAAGGTTGGATTAGTGGAAAATTCCATTGGAAATTATCACACTTGAGTTCTAATCACATTACAGAATATGACGTCAGCCGAGAAGGACAAAGAAGATCAATTTTCTTTTAGGTTTCTGACATCAAAGTCAGAAATCTTTATGAGGTCAATATATATCGATATGAAAATATGCAATCTATATATCTATAAAAGTGAAATTGTCTCTCTGTGTACATTTCCCTACCAAATAACTGTGTCAATTTTCAGTCTACAGACTCGAAATTTCACATATGGGGTATTGAGATTTGGGAAAATCTTTTTAATTGGGTTTTGGACAGAAATTTTGCTGTTAAGGGGTCAAAGTTCAATGATTTGACCTTTAAGAACTCTACCAAACTCCCTTACCAATTTTAGGTCTAAACACTTGAAATTTTAGATATAGGTTACTTGGACATGGATCTACCTTTATAATTTGATTTGAGCCCAAAACAGTAAATGTTAAGGGGTCAAAATTAGGGTCAAAGTTAAAAAAAATTTGATCTCTATGGTCTCTTACAAACAAGTCAGCCAATTTTTGATCTAAACATTTGAAACTTTACATAAAAAGTATTCAGACATAGGGCAAGCTGCAAGCTTTTTAATTGTTTTTATTTTGCTGGAAATTTCGCTTCCAAGGGGTCAAAGTTCAAAAGATTTGACCTTTGCGGTCTCTAGCAAACTATTAAGCCAATTTTTGGTCTAAACATTTGAAAATTTACATAAAGGGTATTCAGACCCTCTTTATCACCTCAGCAGGAATAACCTTCTTAGTGACACACAATATGGTTTCCGCTCTGCAAGATCTACCGCAGATGTGCTGACGGTTATATCCCACAGGATTAGTGAATCTCTTGACAAAGGCTTCCTTTCTAGGGCAATTGCTCTTGACATATCAAAGGCCTTCGACAAGGTATGGCATAAGGGTCTACTTCACAAGATTTTCAGCTACGGTATAACTGGAAATGTTTTCTCAATGATTAAATCATTTCTCTCCGATAGGTTCATAAGAGTAGTGGTAGATGGACAAAAATCGGAGGCCTGCAATATAAATGCTGGAGTCCCTCAGGGGTCAATCCTGGGCCCAACTCTCTTCCTGATCTACATCAATGACCTCCCTAAACACATACTTAAATCATTCGTTGACATCTATGCTGATGACACGACCATCTACGGCAACACATCAAAGGCTGTAAATGACAAAGTTCTCTCGGATTCTCTCTCCTCTGATCTCGAGCACGTGGTTCAGTGGGGGAAGATGTGGCTGGTTACTTTGCATCCAAAACCAAACTCCTATCCTTATATCATCAACGCTCTGATCCCCATCTGGCATCAATTGTGATGGATGGCTCTCGTCTGGGTGAGGCCTCGTGTTTTGACAAGCTTCTGGGTTTGACCTTTACTCCTGATCTGAAATGGAACACGTACATCAAGTCTGTTGCCAAGGTCGCTGAAAAGATGGTGGGATCCTTCTACCGCTCCAGAAGATATCTCACTACTGATGCAATTCTCTATCTATATAAAAGCCAAGTACGTCCAAGGATGGAATACTGTTGCCATATCTGGGCAGGAGCGGCCAAAAACAGCCTATCATGCCTTGACAGAGTACAAAATAGACTTCGTGGCTTAGTGGGGGATGCCCTTTTCTCTACCCTGCAACCTCTCTCCCACAGAAGAGACATTACGAGCCTATCCTTGTTTTATCGTTATTTTCATGGCAGGTGCTCGTCTGAATTCCAATCTCTGGTCCCCCCTCACCAATCTTTCACGAAAAACACCCGTCTAGCTGAATCCACTGTGAAAAATTTCCCCCACTCTATATCTGTGCCTAAATCAAAACGCGGATTCCATGAACAAAGCTTCTTTCTTAGAACTGCACACCTGTGGAACTCTGTTCCGTCTGCCTGCTTCCATCCGGACTACAACTTGGATGTCTTCAAGTCCAATGTTAACAAATTCCTAATGAACCGCCCCCTTAATTAAACACACACTAACGTAATGTACTTGCAATAACCCTTATCCCTGAGTGGCTTCCGGGCCTTGATAAGTGGTGATCACTGTGTAAAAAAAAGAAAAAAAAAAAGACTTTCAGCAAGCTTTTTAATCAGTTTTTGGGCGAAAATTTGGCTGACAAGAAGTCAAAGTTGAAAGAGTTGATCTTTGCAGACTCTACCAAACTCCTCCGCCAGTTTTGGGTCTAAACACTTGAAATTTTAGATGTAGATTACTTGGATATGGGTCAGACATTGTAATTTGATTTGAGCCCAAAACAATAAATGTTAAGGGGTCAAAATAAGGGTCAAAGTAAAAGAAAATTTGACCTCTGCAGTCTCTAGCCACTTTTCTCTATGGTAGTTAAGGAAGCCTATTATATAGAAGGCATTACCATACATATGCACACTTTTTAATATATACATATGCATATAACGTTATTAACAGTACATATAGCTCAAGCAAAGCCAGGCTGAACTGCTAGTAAATAATAAAGTAATAACGATAATAAAAAATCTTTATACAAAAACCTATTTATTACGATGTAGTAAACTCTGCAAAGACAGGTGGAGCAAATAAATATTAGAAATAATTGATGAAAGTTCAAAGTTATATACACTTTATTTGATTACCTAATTTATAAAACTCACGACGGTATAATCAAACAAGAGGAGCAAAATAAAGATCCCGGTCATCATTTGCTTTTTTTAACAAAACATTTTATGAACGTCACTTTCCCATTTTATGAATGTTACTTTCTCGTTTTATGAACGTTACTTTCTCGTTTTATAAACGTCACTTTCCCGTTTTATAAACGTCACTTTCCCGTTTTATAAACGTCACTTTCCCGTTTTATAAACGTTACTTTCCCGTTTTATAAACGTTACTTTCCCGTTTTATAAACGTTACTTTCCCGTTTTATAAACGTCACTTTCTCGTTTTATAAACGTTACTTTCCCGTTTCTCTCACCATCATCTATCTCGCCTTCCTCCGGCCACAGCCATTTCTTGTACGTTCATCTTTTCTGACCATCCTTTTTATTTTTCCCCTGAGCACGTGGTGTCCTTTTTTTTCTCTTTCTTCAGTTTTTTCAGCTCATGTACAACAACTTTCTAATTTGCATATTTCTTTTTTTTTTCTTACAGCTACTGCTGATATTTTCCATTGCACTCATACGTGCTCTCGTACAAAGGAAGTATCGGATAGAGAAGCAAAATCAATTCCATCTTTTTTTTTGGGGGGGGGGTATAACATTAAAGTGAGCAGACATCTTTTATTAAGTTCACCATTCCTACAGAAAACTACAGCCCATATAGATCTACATTGATAGAATTCAATGAATTAAACTTTAGCAGCAAATCACTTATTTGTTGATTTTTAATTCTTCATCATTACAGCTACCAGAAGAAGAAAAAATAAAGATGAAAAAAGAAATACCCAAAGAGCAATTATAGATTTGTGAATTAAAAAAAAAAAAAAAAAAAAAAAAATGAATGAATTAACTTACTTATTATGCTCTGTTTTATGTTTTTTGTGATTACGGTCATAGTGGTCAGACCGTTCACTGTTGCGTTTATTACTGGTTTGATGATGGCCACCATAACCACTGCTACCATTTCTGGATGAGGATGACGATGATGATGATGATGTTGATAATTGATGTCTTTCTTTCTCCTGTTTCTTTTTCTCCTCTTCTGCTTTATATTCATCAACCTTTGCTTTGTCTGGTCAAAGGAAGAAAAATGTGTTAATGGGAGGAGGAGGTGAAAAGTCAAAAAGTGGGGCCAAGGTTGTAATGACGAAAGAGAGGACAACTTTAGACAGATTTGATTTGGAGTTAAACCTTTAAAAAAAAAAAAAAATCAATACTAAATTACTTCCCTTTATTTTTAACTAATAGAAATTAAGAATGCTTTTTTAGGAACAATTACAATAAAATATTGAATTTGATCTGTACATTGGTATTGTATTAATAGTGCAAATGTTTTTCTAAGGGTTCAATTGACAAGATTTTTAAAAAGGGAGATGATCCCCAAAAGACGCATAAAAAAAAAAACAATAGTACAAGTCTATAACAAAAATGAAGAATAATCTCATATCTGTGACAAAGAAAATATTGTACACAAAAATTAATTTAGTGGTACCTTTTTTAGTTTAAAAAAGACATTAAAAAAATGAAAATATTGAAAAAAATTATATTGTACATACTTGTTATGGAATTAAGTTCTCATAAAAAAACAATGACTTAATTTGATCAAGTATTTTTTATTTTTTTTTTACAGAGGAAAACTAAATTTTAATAAGATCTATCTTATCCCATCATCTTGCTTATTTTGTGGACGAGGGGGGGGGCGTTAAACAAAAAAGTAGTTGACAAAGGACAAAATCAAAAAGGGATTAAAAAAGGACAACAAAACTGTAAAATAAGGGAAAAAAACAAAAATATTCATCTAGGTATTTTTTCTGCCCATGTTTAAAAATAATTTCGCCAAATGTTGATCAATTTTAAGCGGTGATGGAGTTAACTCCCATGGCGCCCCTTCCTCCTAGTCCACAAAATCAGTAAGATGGCAGGATATGGTTGATCTCATTACAACTTTATTTTCCTTTGTCAAAAAAAAGATACTTGATCAAATTAAGTAAACTTTTTTGTATATGGATTCCATAACGGGTATGTTCAATATAATTTTTTTTAATGTCTTGATTTAAACAAAACAAGTATTCAATTTAATTTTTATGAAGAAAATCATTTTTAAAAAATGAAAATTTGTGTGCATTACAATGATTTTAAACGATTTCTGAAGAGTGTTTCACGGTGGAGTTAACCAGTGCGAATTTGAGTTTTTCTAATGTTCCCCTCACATTGATTGAGATTGTCGGACTGACTTCCTCATCTTGGTTGTTATAGTCACAACGTTTCGGCCGTTTTGCCCTCCAGCCTTCATCAGGTGTTTTGTATCGAACTGGGGAACCGTTTGTTAGGAGTCTCGAACCCAACCCTTTATTATTATTACGGGGGTACCGTGTTCAGACTCCAGCTAGGCTTTGGGACATAGTTGCTGATTCTCTGTTTTGAATGTTACTTTTTTCACTGCCTTTAGGTGACTGTAAATTGTGATACAACGTCTAGGACCACTCGGCCATATGTCACTAGGACAATTCTTAGTTGGTTTTTGTTAATGTTAAACCTATGTTGTTATTCAAGGTTTTCTCTCCCTATTAGAGGTGTCCAAATTGCATTCAGCTCTATGCTTGGTTTGTTCAGTAGGTTGTTATGTCCGAGCATGTGAGCTGTTTCTTTAAGTTTTCTCACTTTCCAGTGGGTCTCTCTGTTTATTATTTTTACTTCATCCCATAGGGGGCGATGGTTCTCCCTCTCCATCCAGACATGGTTGGCTATACCTGATTTTTCCGTCTCCCCTTTAGTTACTGCTTTTCGGTGTTCTTCCACCCTTACTTTAAGGGGGTGGCATGTTTCACCCTTGTAAACCTTTCTGCAACTGCATGGGATGGAGTATATGCAGTTCTTGGTCATGTTTTCCTCCACTCGTAACAGCTCACATGCTCGGACATAACAACCTACTGAACAAACCAAGCGTAGAGCTGAATGCAATTTGGACACCTCTAATAGAGAGAGAAAACCTTGAATAACAACATAGGTTTAACATTAACAAAAACCAACTAAGAATTGTCCTAGTGACATATGGCCGAGTGGTCCTAGACATTGTATCAAAGTTTACAGTTACCCAAAGGTGCTGAGTTCAATCCTGAACGAAGGCAGTGAAAAAGTAACATTCAAAAAAAAGAATTAGCAACTATGTCCCAGTGAACATGGTATCCCCATAATAATAATAAAGGGTTGGGTTCGAGACTCCTAACAAACGGTTCCCCAGTTCGATACAAAACACCTGATCACGGCCGGAGGGCAAAACGGCTGAAACGTTGTGACTATAACAACCAAGATGAGGAAGTCAGTCCGACAATCTCAATAAATGAAAACACCTCATCTCAAAAATACAGACAATTACTTCCCCTCCCATGTTAAGAATGGCTTTATAAAATCTCACAAAAATTTGAATTACTTGGAATTATCTCCCTTGACCTTCAACCTATTTGCAAAATGGCATCGAGAGATCAGCATTTAGCCGTAAATTTTGTTTTTCATTTTTTTTTTTTTAAATAAAACTACCTGATCAATTTATGTTAGTTTTGGTGTACAATATTTTCTTTCCATCACGGATACGTACACCATGAAGAATTTTCTTTATTTTTGTTTTTCCAGAGAGAGGGGAGCAGTTATAGAGTTGTATGGTTATAGTCATCTAACATACTTCTAACTTCCGGCGTGACTGCTACCGGAAACGGTAACAAGGCCAATCAGTTCCTTCGTTTTTTCATCTCTCATGCCTATATCTCCCCTGTGCATAAAAGTGTTTTTAATTATGTTTTTTTTTCGGTCTTATTTTAATTAAAAATCATTGAAATTACTTCTTTTTATTGAAAACATTTTTAAAATCTTAAAACTATTTTGGGAATATTATGTATTGGATACAGTTTTTTTTTTATGATGTTTGAAATTTTGTTATTTTGATTTCAATAATTTCATTTATTATTTTGATTTCTATATTTGTATACTTTCATAAACATATTCATTATATAAATTAAACAAAAAAAACTTTTATTTTTAAAATTAAAAAAAATAATTTTTATTATTTCATAACATATATTTATTATAAAATTTCATATAAAAAAGACTTATTTTTTTAATTTTGCAATTAAAAGTGCAAAAAAAAAAAAACCCTGTTATTTTTATCTGTGTAATTTTTTTATTTTTTATTGTATATTTTCAATAATATTGTTTTTTTTATATTTTATTTCAATAAATCGTTTCACAATAGAAATGCTGAAGAACAACAAACGTGAAAGAACTGATTAGTCATGTCACTGCTTTCAGTAGCGGCCAGCTAGAAGTTAAAAAGTACATTAACTGACTATAACCAGTTGTACCAATGAACTGGATAAGTGTTTGAAAAAAAAAAGAAATTTTTAAATAACACAAGATTGGTTCAGAATTTTTTTTTTTTTTCAAATACAAATTTTCTATTCCAAATATAAATTATTTAACACAAATTAAATAGCTCAATAGTACAGAACTAGAGCTAAAAATACTTTTCATTTTTTTTTTAAAGCTTTTCTTTACAGAGAAGCAAAACTCATTATGTTCATCGAAAGGTTCTTTTATTGTTCACTAGTTGGCCACCCGGCATTGCCTGGTCATACAATACGTTTAAACATGATATTCTAATTGGTTCTTGTTAAGATATAGTCGACAAATCGATTTTTTAAATATATCATTTTAAGCAAAAATAATATTACATACTTAATTGTCATGTTGAAAATTGTTAGATATCCAAAAATCACAAAAATTCCTTAAAACAACTGCTGTCGTGTTTTTAGTAAAACTCATCTAGCCAAAATAATCACTATCAATAAATTCGCCCACTCCCTATCGTTGCCTAAACCTAAAGATGTGTTCCATGAACAGAGATTCTTCCCTAGAATTGCCCACCTGTGGAACTCTGTTCCACTGGTCTGCTTTCCAACTGACTACAAAATCATTATCTTCAAGTTCTTGTTGAGCTGTCCTCATAAATGATCTAATTATACCAAATTACTTGTACAAACGATTATTTCGCAACTGTTCCAATGACTACAATACACACATTATTCCTTATCCACGTGTGGCCTCCGGGTCTTGATATGTGGTGATCCCTTTGCAAAAAAAAAAAAGTCTATCGCTATAGACAACAAATATTGCAGCCATGACACATTCATTTTGGAGTTATGTCCCCTGCGTGTAGCCTCCTACTGTCTATTTTATATCATCTCAGAAAAATGCGATTTCACCCAATTTTCCATAAAAATTATTTAACTATAAATAACTTTCTACTCAATGATTTTTCATAAGTTTTGGATATTTTACTATTTTTGGCATGATGTAATATTGTTTTTTGCTTAAAACATATTTTTTTAAAAAATCGATCTGTGGACCATATCCTAACAAGCACCTTTGAATTTATGCAGATTGTGTACGTATTATTATAGAATCAATCATCTTTTGATTATTATAGATTGGAAGACATAATTTGCCCGGTGGACTAATTTGAAAAAAAAAAAAAAAAAAAAAAAAAAATGTCATTCATGAAATTTCGTCTGTGTTTGTTTACAATATCATGTCAGCTGATAGTTGGGTTTGACGATCTTAGAAAAAGTCTTTCTTTTCTTTTTATCTATAAGATAAAAAAAAAGAATTTTACAGGGGAATATTTTACATTACATTGGCAAAGGGAAATAATAAAATTATTTCCCTTTGCCAATGTAACAAAATATTTTGTAATAATCTTTTTAGTTATAAAAGAAAAAAGACTATGTTTAAGATTGGATTTTTTGATTTTCAATACTTATCAGATGAATTTCTGTACAAAACATATCTAAGAACACTGCCAGACATATAAATTACCTTTGTGTGAAATTTGCAAAAGATAGGCTTAGCCATTTCGGAACCTATGAGGAACTCACACACAAAGTGACTTTTATATAATAGTAAAGACTAGCGCAAACAATACTAATATGAAGTTCATGATATGTTCTAATTTTTGTTTTTAGGCCATCATCTGTGCTCAGATATCAACAACGAACAAAAGCATAAACAAATGACAGCCTCGAGTGAAAAATTTTTTTTGCAAACAGTCCTTTCAGATTTACAAATATCATTATTTCTGGCAAAGAGAAGTTATCTATTTGATTGAATTTGTAACTATGTTTGCTTGTTTACAGCCTAGCATCTACATTGCTGGATCAATTGTCACCAAACTTGATCAAAAACATCAGCGATAGTCTAACTTGGAACAGATTCAGTTTGGGATATCTCAATCCATTTTTATATCTTATCCTGCTTGATATTTCTTAAGATAGTCAGCCATACAGGAAGTTGGGGGAAGAATTTTCACTTTCATTATCATCACTACTATCACATATGTTCACTGGGAAGTTTTCTTTGTAGAACACATGTTTGTGATACTGTCATTATTTCATATTTCAATCTTGCTATTGTATGTTAGCTATGCTGCATTTTTCATCTAAACACAGGATGCATCCTTCACCCACACTTTCTTTTTCGATATCTTGACTGGCCATTTCAAAGACTTTCTTTTACGTTCTTGATTGGCAGAATAACAGATTAGCAGATTTGTTTTTAAACATTGAGTGGTCCCAGGAGTCAATAGGACAATTGTTGTTACATCATTTATATTTTTCAATCTTTATTTATTTTTAATACATTTCAGATTACAGTTTTTGAACCATATGATGTATGTCAAAAAAATATTCTTAGAACATGTCAGGTACATTAAGCCTTTATTTAACTTTTTTTTTTTTCTGTTAAAGTATCGGTTTTCAGCTTACGTATACAGAGTTGCAATGTACTTTCATTCATTCAAAATGCATAGATTTTAACTTCTAAGCAACACAGGATTAAACGAATCAGTAGAATTTACATATTTCTAACACTATGTTGCCTTAATAAGAAACTCGCACATAAATTATTATCTTATATAAACATATAATTTCTGTTTCTTTTAATACATTCCAAATATAATACTTTTTGCACAACATAAATTTTCATTTCCAACCAATGGTTACATTTAACTCCTCATCTAGTGAAAATGTCTGTGTGTGTAAATTTTCCTACCAAACTGCTCTGTCAATTATCAGTCTACAGACTCGAGATTTGACATAAGGGGTATTGAGATTTGGGAAAATCTTTTTAATCGGTTTTTGGCCAGAAATGTGTCTGTCAAGGGGTCAAAGTTCAACGATTTGACCTTTGAAAACTCTACCAAACTCCTCCACCAATTTTGGGTCTAAACACTGAAATTTAAGATGTAGGTTCCTTGAACATGGATCAAACTTTTTAATTTGATTTGAGCCCAAAACAACAAATGTTAAGGAGTTAAAAATGGGGTTAAAGTTAAAAAGAATTTGATGTCTCAGCCAATTTTTGGTCTAAATATTTGAAATTTTACATAAAGTCTATTTCAGACATAGGACAAGCTTTTTAATCGGTTTTTGGCCAAAAATTTGGCTACTAAGAGGTCAAATTTTAAAAGATTTTACCTTGGCGGTCTCTAGCAAACTATTCAGCCAATTTTGGATTTAAACATTTGAAATTTTACATAAAGGGTATTCAGACATGCAGCGAGCTTTTTAATCAGTTTTTGGGAAAAAATTTGGCTGGCAAAAGGTCAAAGTTGAAAGAGTTGAGCTTTGCAAACTCTACCAAACTCCTCCGCCAATTTTGGGTCTAAACGCTTTAAACTTTAGATGTAGGTCACCTGAACATGAGTCAAACTTTTAATATATATATATATATATATATATATATATATATATATATATGCACATAAAGTTATGAACAGTACAAAGGACCCGAGCAAAGCTGAGCTGAACTGCGAGTTTTTACTATTTCTAGTTTCATAAAATATTGATTTTCAAAGAATTAAAAGCATTGAGATGTTGCATAATAGAAAATATAAATCCTTATTTAGAATTCAGCCTAAAAAAAAAAAAAAAAAAAAAAAAAAAAAACTACAGCAAAATCTTCATGATGTACATACCTGTCACTGAATGGTAATGTCATATTCCAAAAGCCATATAAATTGATAAAGTAGATTTATTTTTATAAAGTTATTCAGTTATCTTCCTTTGATTCACGACATATTTTTTTTCATAATGGCAGTTAAAACAGTTACTTCTTAGATGGCAATAAAATTTTATTTTTAGTTAAAAATAAATTACTTGATCAATTTACATGATTTTGGGAATATGACATTTCTGTTCTGTGACAAGTACATACATCAAAACTATTTTGCTGTATTTCCTGTAGGTTTGTTTTTTTAATTAGGAAATAACCAAAACATATAATAGTAGACTGATAAAGATAGGCAGGAAAAAGAGAAGAGAGAGATAAGTTTTAAAAGAAAAAAGTTACACTTAATTCCTTTTTGTTGTCCATGTTCCCGAGCAACACCAGGTTGCCATGCTAGTAGTAAATGAAATAACATTGAAAAGATGACTGTTATTAAACTTCAAAAGTAAGCTGTGTGGAAAATCAGAAATGGATTGAAATATGCACAAATCAGAATTACATTCAAATTTCAAACAGTCAAAAAGGCGATCAAAACTGGAGAAAGTTGTAACAAAATGTGCCACAGAGCATAAATCTTTGCCTGACACAGACAAGAACAATATATATTTTTTTTAATATCAGGATTATCATCGATTAAGTACCAAAGTTTCAGATTATGAAAACAAAATATTGAAAAAATAAATAAATTGTATTTTCAAACTTACATAGTAACCTGAATCTTTTTCCTTTAAAATAATTTATTGTTCAATCTGTGTAACAATCTAATGATTTTTTTTTTTTTTTGATATTAAATAAAATATTTAGGAACATGTCATTGTGGAATATAAGCTACAGGAGAGTCATTATTAAATTTATATTGCAAACTTTCGCTTTTGTTCTGAACTTCCATTTTGATTTAAGAAATTAGATTCAAAATAAAACATTTTCCTAAAATTCACTCGAGCAATCTATATATAGAAAAGGCAAAAGTGGCGCACATGTTTTTGTATGCCCAGCAAAAGCTTTCTTCACCGGGGTGCTCGGGAGGGGGGTGGGGGGGCTCGTGCTAGTACGTCCAGAAAGCAATTAGCTTTGATCAATGTGGGGGAAACCCCTCATATCAGACAATTACTATTCATTTGGACACTCCCTTTTTGTGGAGAGCTCGTTTTCCCTAACATTGTGGGGTAACAAATAAATGAAATAGCGGAAAGCTGAACAGGCCTTCAGCCAACGTTTGTTTTTGCACCTGCTAGCAAGTCAACTTTTCGACTGACATCGCTAAATTCAAACACTTTTCACTTCCTATGGCCTTCGCATCACTGGTTCATCACGGGTTCGAGCCTGCCTGCCTATTAACACTATCTTTTTTCTTCTACACCTCCAAACACCCAAGCAACGTCAGGTACTCCCACTAGTAGTAAATCAACAGTAATATATAGAAAGTATACTTGAATAGACTTCTGAAAGCCATCCAACACATGCCAACATATAAAATGGAAGTTAACAATGAAAAAAATGTCTATCATTGTCCACGTCCCTCAAAAATGCATACTTACTGATATACTTGGAATATTTTTCAAATTCTTTCTTGTTTACCAGTCGCATATTATACTGACTGACGGTAATTGTGTTACCATTGATGGATAATTTCACCAGCAACCTTGCATTGTCTTCGTCAACACTTTCAATCTAGAAGAAATAAAAGAATTTATGCAAATGAGATGTGCAGAAAACATGAAATGAGTACAACAAAACAGACTTTTATTTCCATATATTCACGAGATTTTCATGCGTTAAACTATAAAAGTTCCCATGATGCAAAGACGTATGAAATCACAAACTCCTATGATAATAAATAAACACATAATCCTCCAACGAATATCTCGAAGATGGGTGCATCCAATCTTCTCATATATATACTTGTAACAGTTTCTTCTCACGCTGACATTGATATTAAAAGCCGACTTTTTCTATTAAAAAATTATTAAAACAAACTTTTAAATCAGTCATGAATATGCAAACAATTACATGATGGTTAACTAATTTGCATATTCGTTTGAAAAACGAATGATCATTAATTACTGAATTCTATTTATGCATGGTTTCGACATTCTGCATAATTGTATAGAATTTAAGATAAAATACCCTAGCACATACAAATTATATATATATATGTGTGTGTGTGTATGTGTGTGTGTGTGTGACCTTGTTGGTGTGTGTGCAGAAAAGTTTCTCCCAAACTCCTATCTGAATATTTGGTCTACAGAGTTGAAATTTGATATATAGCGTAATTGGATCTGTAGCACACTTTCGATTTGGGTTTTAGCCAATAAAATAGCTGCTAAGTGTTCAAAATTGAAAGAAACATTGGCCATGACCTAGCATAAATCGACTATACCCATTTTTTTTCTGCACATGTGCTAATTCAATGTTAAAAGTTAAACAACATTATTTTTTGCAGTTTTTGTATACATATGGATATAGATCATACGCTAACAGATAAGGCTGGAAAGCTAAATGTTTTGGTTTCGATTCTAGCTGATGGCACACAAATCATTTTTTTTTTTTACTTTTGAAATCACTAATATGTATATTAGGTACAATATAATAATCGCTAGAGAATTGACTCGATAATAAATACAAAATCGGCATGGATTAAAATATCATATTTAAGTGTATTCCACAACATGGGTAATGTTAGGCGACCTGCCAGTTTCATAATAACAAGGCCGATAGCCATTAGTCACGTGCTCTCATGTAATGAATGAATGCGTGAATGTAGGATTGACATAAAATTCTTAAAGATAAACTAAAATGACCGAAAAATGGGCTGAAATTACTTAAATAAATAAAAATGAAATGACGTAGAATGACTTTAATGAACTTAAGGATGAATTAAATGACCTTAAGAATGATTTGAATGCTTAAAAAATAACTGGAATCCTTCAAAAACAACTTGAATGATCTGGAGAATGACTTGAATGGCTTTGAGACTGACTGGTTGTAAAGTGGGTGATCATTTTACATTAAATTAATACAGAAAAGTGATCCCCCACTTTATATCACAAAGTTAGAAACATAAGTACACCATGTAGTAAGAACATATACTACACTTTGATCTTGGCCAAAAGGCCAAGAAAAGGGGTATTTATTTGCTCCCCCACCGAGCAAATTAGGCACAAGGCTGATTTTTAATGTGAGGAGCGAAGGGGAAATGGGGACCAACTCCCCGGGGAGTAGGGGAGCTGGATAGTGACAATTGGTATGAAGGGTTTCCCCTACATTGACCAAGGTCTTATATGTGGGGTTGCCCCCACATATGGTCTTTGCTTGCAGTATCTGCCGGAACAGATACTACACTTTGATCTTGGCCAAAGCATCTATTAACAACAGACCTTTGATCTTAACCAAAAAGGCCAAGCACAAAAGTTACGGACAGACCAACAAACTGACCGACCCACAGACCGCCCGACGGAGTGACTTATAGAGTCGCTTGCATGCGACTAACAATGTTTCTTTTCAAACTTGAGCATGACAGAGAAAAGGAAAAAAAGGTAAAGATCAGGAGATAGTGATGAAGGCCTGTGGCCAATTCCGAGGTAAACAGAGTACAAAATAGGCTTCGTGGCTTAGTGGGGGATGCTCTTTTCTCTCCCCTGCAATCTCTCTCCCACAGGAGAGACGTTGCGAGCCTGTCTTTGTTTTATTGTTACTTCCATGGCAAGTGCTCGTCTGAGCTCCAATCTCTGGTCCCCCCCCCTCACCAATCTTTCACGATAAACACCCGTCTAGCTGAAACCACTGTCAAAAGTTTTCCCCACTCTAACTCTACCAAAACCAAAACGTAGATTCTATGAATAAAGCTTGTTTCTTCGAAGTGCACGCCTATGGAACTCTCTTCCGTTTGCCTGTTTCCCACCTGACCACAACCTGGATGTCTTCAAGCCCAACATAAACAAATTCCTGATGAACCACCCCCTTAAGTAAGACATTTTATCAAATCTCCAATACTAACGATTACTACGATATTATCCCATTGATTACTGTACACGCAATAACCCTTATCCCTGAGTGGCTTCCGGGCCTTGATAAGTGGTGATTACCTTGTAAAAAAAACAAAAAAAAAAACCCAAAACTCAAGTTTGTCTTTAAAGACAAACGCAGTACCATCATGTGAAACGAACACAACAAATCATCAAGATAAACTGATCCAAGTTTGATGAATAAATAAAAAAAAAATTTTTTTAAACGGGCAAGTCCATTCTCTGGATTTTAATTTGCTGCTAGTCATTAAGTGAATCATTGATTGTATATCAATTTTCCTATATGGAAATCCAACATTAATAAGTGTCAATTTGATTCTGTATATAAAAAAACAAGATTATTTTTTACTTAAATAACGAAAAGAACAAAACAATTTTACATTAACTGAAAAGACTTCAAATATTTTTTCATGTTCAAATTTCCTATGTATGACTATGACAGAATTTGCATATTTTAAATGCAAAAAAATGGTCAATTAAAAAAAAAGCTTTTGTGGCTTTGTTTTTGCATGCGCAGAATTTTTCAAACCAGAAGCTGTAAACCAGATGGATGGTTTCAATGCCTAAGCAAGACGATTTGATTTTATAATATTACAGATTATTTTATTTCTCGCTTTTATGTTGCACACTTCAGTTGGTAGACAGGAGGGGGAGCAATAGGTGGGCGGATTTCAGCAACACAGCAGATGTGCATGCTCGTGGTTAATGTTGCATTCTGACTTCTCTTTCGCCTCGCTTATTTATATCGACCTGTTCTCTTGCAGGTGTTTAACCCCAGCAGTTGTGAGGTCAACTACTTGAGCTATTCACCTCCAGTGACGTCAGATTTGACAGGTCTACACTCATCACTCAGTACTGCCAACCACCTGTGTGTGTGTGTGCGCACACAGTCTCAACACAACTACTAACAATTCATTCCATGATTATTGGAAGATATGCCATCAATTCAGTACCGACAGATGAAAAAATGATGCCGAAATCTCTTAAAAGGATGAGTACTACACGATTTACACTCAACCCAGCAAGGTGTGGTTCGCATGAAAGCCAATAATTTGGTATAATTGGTTCAGTATGCACATATTCATATGCAACTTTAGAACCAATTGCATAGTATGCACAAATTTAAACCCAAACGTGAACCACTTGCATTAACTCCAATCTTATCTTAGCTTTCCAGACCCGACAAGCAGCAAAATCCCACCCCTACACAATGAAAGTCCTCAGATGCTAAAAAGCCTTCTACTGCAGACTCCCTAGAACTGGTAGACTTTGGAATTCCCTTCCAGCTTCTCTGGTTGTACTATCGTGCAGAAGTTCAAGTGTAATGTAAACAGACATCTTGCTGCTCAACCCCCTACATAGTATTCCTGCAATTTATGTCTTAGACATCAAAGTGGCACTGTACCTTGTTTGAGGTGAAAATGCAAAAATAAAAAGATAGTGATCGATCCCTTTAATATCACATTATTAATCTTATCTTTGAATAGAGACTCACTGGCGGGATTATTTAGTACCATCTAGAATCAGGTGCCATCACTTTAAAACTAATTTTGAGCTCAACTAGTTAGACACCTGAGCCCAGATTACTTAATTCAATAATATAAATTTATTATTATAATATACAGTTATTAATTATTATAAGATAACTTAATTTATCATTATAATAACAAATTTATTTAGCAATTATTATAAAGTTATTTATCATTGCAATATAAATTTATTAATTTATAAAATATAAATTCATTTATTTTTTTAATAATATAAATTTACTTATTAATTATTATAATATAATTTATTTATCAGTATAACAAATTTATTTATCATTTTAATAATTTATTAATTATTATTATTTATTTTATTTTTTATTACATTTTCACCCCAAACAAGGCACATTGCCACTTTGGTGTAGGGGGCTACTAACAGGGGCAACAACTACTGGGGTACTATGTAGGGATTTGGGCAGCAAGATGTCTGTTCACATTGCACTTGAACTTCTGCACGTCAGTACAGTTGGGAAGCAGGGACCTGGAATGGAATTCCAAAGTCTAGCGATTCTGGGGAAGAAACTACTGGAATAGAAAGATCTTTTACATCTAGGGATCTCTACAGTGTGGGGGTGGGATTTTGCAGCCTGTCGGGTCTGTCGATGGTGTTCACGTCGTGGGGGCACAAGTGCTTGCAGTTCATTAGAGCATTCACCATTAAAATACCTGTAGAACAGGCAGAGAGATACAACGTTTCGTCGATGGGACAGAGGCTGAAGTTTAGATGCCAGTTCAGGGCCTATCAGATTTGCGACTCTCTTTTGAACCTTGTCAAGGAGCGAGAGACTAGTAGCCGATGCACCAGCCCAAATATGACAGCAATACTTCATACATGGGTGAATGGTTGCCTTATAGAGGTACAGGATACTTTCGGGTGTTAGTAGTTTTCTAGCACGGTAGAGAGAGCCCACCTTCCTCGCAGCGGCCCTGGCAATGCCCTCGATGTATAATATATATTTATCATTATAAAATAAATTTATTTGTCACTAGCAGGACCCATGTACCGACATTGCACGGTGGAAATATCCCCCCCCCCTGCCATCTCTATAAGAAAAAAAAATTTTTTTAAACTGCGGTTGTTAGTGGGAGCCACTACTGGCCCAGTATAATAGCAGGCACTGGCGCTCGTGGCCAAAGTAAATGTACCGTGGCAAAGTATTGACGCATTTCATATCTCTCTCTCTCATATATATATTGAAGGGTTTAGCTTCAAAATAGTCGAGTATATTTTTTAATGATGAGTTTTAAAAAAAAATCTTACCAAATATTATTAAAAGAAATATGTAACAGAAATACAATTTTTGGCAAAAAATAAGTTTGTTTTAGTTTGTTCAATAAAGTTACGTATTTATCTCTCAAAATAATTTAAAAAAAAAATATATATATTTCAGAGTTAACCTCTTCAATTTTGTTGGCAAAAAATAAGTTCATTTTTGTCTGTTAAATAAAGTTACATATCTATTTTTGGGCAGAATAAAAAAAACACAATGTCGTCCTCGTCGAAGATGGCACCATTTGTTTACTCAAGTTTTTAGGTAAAATCTTAATATAAAAGTGACGAATACATATGTAATGCCTAGTTTTTAAACATCACCAGTGGAAATGCAGTGTGTTTTATACTAGAAGAAATCAAGTTTTGTTTATGTTTTGACAAAGGTGTTGTCATCGTCGGCAAAGACGACGGTAGTGTTAAATTTTATGTTAATAGGAAACATTTAAATATAAATTCCGCAAATATTTAGGATCTATAACATTCAATATATAAATACATAAATAATGCATCATTTTCAAACATCAATGTACACACAATGTGTTAAATGGTATAAGAACTCAGTTTTGTAGATGTTTTGATGAAGACTTCATTTTCGTAAATATGTCTTTTAGTGATGCTATATTGTAATGCTACTAAGTGTTTGTTTATGAAGTTAATAATTTGATTCTGGAATATGAAAATTTTTCAAAGCTCAGCCAATCAGAAGGGACGGGATTAAATGAGGGAGACTTTATTATTTATGAATCAGAAATAGGAAAGTATGTTATCTCTGTATATATTAGCCAGATATGATCAGTGTAAGCACATTATCTGTGGAACATGTGGAATTGTTTCTGATGACAAATGGTAGTGGTGATAGGACTAAATATTTAGAGAGAAAAATAGGAACTCCTTCTGTGGATGTTGCAATTGTGCTGATGTTGCTTGTCAGATGCAATATAGCATTTTATTATCACGACTGAGTTTGTCTAAGATGGTGTTCGAAAGCTACATAAGATAATGGCTAATAGGCTAGATTTATTAAATTTGTATATGTCATCAGTTGTTGCAAACCTACAATACTTTGGTCCAGAGACGAATTTCTGCAGTCATTTTATTATATAAGAGATAATATAGATTTATTATAATAATATACATGTATTCCTTAATTATTGAAATAATTTTATTGACCATTGCAACTGTCGTACCAAAACATGCTACTTTAGTTTGGTAGGCACTTTGGCCAATCCTTATATATGTTTTCAGCAAATATGCATTTGTTTCATTAACTTTGAAAAATATTTATTTATTTATGACTCTATAACTTTAAACAAATGTTGTTACATACAACAGAAGTTTCCGTTTAATTAGACCCCTTTTTTTATTTTTTTTTATTTTTCTGATGATTCTGTTAATGCGTAGATCGAAAGAATTTAAGTACCATGTGTAGTTCGAAGTTGACCGCAGTAGTGCTTTTTGTCTTTCCAAGACATCACCAGGAAGAATGTGTGAATATTATTTGCAAGGAGGGCTGCTTCTTGATGATGTCTTCTTGGGAAGACAGAAAGCACCAGCGTGGTTAACTTCGAACTACACATGGTACTTAAATTCTTTTTAGTAAAAGATCAGGAAAATTGAAAAAGTAAAAAAAAGGTATAATTAAATGAAAACTCTCTGTTGTCTTTAATGTTTGTTCAAATGAAATAATGCTGTCCAAATACATATGACTCAATAACTTCTAACACAGTCATCAACACTGAAGATAGGAGGTTTTTCATCCTCATGCTCATATTTACTTTCACTACCACCAACTTCACTGGGAATTCTTCTTTATAGGTTCATTATTTTGCTGTAGCATTGTTACCATTTCATTTATTTTTTATCTTGATATTGTCTGTTACCTATGTTTTTTCATCCAAAATACAGGGCGCTCCTTTCAACTACTCTTTCTTCTCTCCAGATGTTCAGATTGGCTATTCCAAATATTTTCTTTCAGATTGATGGAATAAACGAATAGCAGATTGGCTGTCAAAACAAAACAAAAAAAAATAGATCGGTCTTCGCAGTCAATGGAAGAACAGTCACATTAATCGTATTTAGAAATAATCATTTCTTTTCATTTGAATTCTTTCACATTTTTTAAATTATACAATTTATGCAATAACTAAACATTCATTACATTCAACTACTTGTTCAGGTTTCCTCTTCAGTTTATACTTTTAGTGTGCTTATATAACACAACAGTGAAAATATATTCCAGAATAAACATTTTATGACTACAACACCAGACTTTGGCACGGGTTTAAACATGGCTCCTAAATATTAAACATTCATTTTTTTACAACTTTTTAAATTGTCAAGTTTTTCTGAAACATTTTTTTTTTATTAATATGACCATTCATCTTAATAATTTTATTGCTATTTTCAGTAGCAGCAGTCCATAACAAAAGCAACAGTAAACAAAACTATTAAAATTAAACTTGTCTCGAAAATATTATTTTCTTCATACCATTTTTCACCTAACAATAATTAAGATACACATATTTTTTTTGCTGTTATTTACTTTTACACCCAATTTTTTCACTTTTTTGCAAGCACTTCATACAAAATCCATTTTTTTTAAACAGTGTTTGCTTTTTCTGCATCTGTTATTATTTTATAGATATCAGACATTATTGCTACTACTTAATTATTTTTATTATCTTCATGAGTAATAATAGTAGGTCATAACAAAAATAGATATATCATACTTACTACTACTACTACTACTACTACTATAATCACTACCATTATTACTACTCCTGCTTTATTTTTTTATTATGATTAGTATTAGTAGTAATAGCAGCCCATATCCAAAGCAACAGCAGACAGGACCATTAAAAATCAATTTCATTCAAAAAACTCTACATAGTTACTTTCTTTATAACATGTTTTAGCTTGCACTTTCAAGAGAAATAAATTAGACCAATGTAGATTCACTGTTTTTAAGTCTAATCAGAGTCTCTTATTATTTTTGCAACCAAATGTTTTATAATGTAAAACATTTTTTTAACATAAGAGATAGATAAATAATCGGAATCAGAACTATGAAACCATATTTTTATTTTGTCTTTTGACATAGGAATTCAAACCATAAACACCATATAGACTTTTTTTTTTTTTAAAGGAAATTAAGTTTCATTTATTTGAAAAAAATAAAGTAAACAAAAAAATGATTTGAAGCTAGTTGTTTAATTCACTTTCTTTGCCTAATGGATCCTAATGCGCACTCCAAACTGTTTGCTGTGGTGGACATGGACAGAAACACAACTATGATTATTTGCATGCACGCTCTCGGTAACAGACAATCCATTTTTCCACACTAATACTTCTCATGATTGAGCAGAGCACTTTCCTAGGCATACTGTCAAATGCCTTCTCATGGTTAACGAATGCAAAATCAAGCAATGTGCTTTTCTTGCAGTTGGCATGCAGTGAAAATGATATCCGAGGTGTTTCTGCCCATCACAAAACTCAACCATTTCATTGATGTTCACCTCTCGATGGATGTGATTATTCAAGATACGCTCAAACAGTTTCATTACCTCATCAATAATCTTAAGACAACAATAGTTATTGTGTTCAATGGTTCTCTTCATCTTTGTAGAGGATTAGAATGTAGCACAGCTCCCAGGATCTTACCCCCTGTCTTGACCCATTACAGGGACAGATTTCTTTTCTTTCTGACAGCATCTAAAGAAGGTCGGAGTTTACATAGACCAAAACAAATAAGATAATGAATAACAATTAAGATAATGTTACATGCATAGGTAGGTGACGGACAATGCTGGAAAATATCGGATCTGAGCAAAACCAGATGTAAATTGGATTGCTGATGATGATGTCAACCCTATATTCCGATGGAAGAATCAAAATCATGAAACAACAAGAAGAAATATTTTAACGGAATTGAAATTGCTAAAAGGCAGAATAATGAATATTCAAAATTTCAAATCGAAGGTTAAAATAAACAATTAGATTCTGATCAAGGAATGCGGGGCAATATAAATATAAGTTAAAACAAAGGCAGTCAGGTAGAAGAGAAAGAAGAGCTGACACACTTCTGCCGTCGCCGCCACACACACCTCACACTGACCCAAACTCTTTCACTTATCCTATTATCACTGTAATGTAAATAAAACTTTGTTGATTTAACAAGTTGTTGTTTGATTACAAAATAACACGGTTGCATGTATATACTATGACAGACATTTTGTAAAAGTGCAAGCCATAAATTATATAGATGACAATATTACAAAGATAGTAGCTTGAATAACGCAAAAGAAAATATCATTATGGTCAATGGACAACGAAACAGCCCCTATAGTGATCACTCACCTTCATGGTTATCTTTTTTTTTTTTTTTTTTTATTCAATTTTCACCCCAAACAAGGCACAGTGCCACTTTGAAGCAGGGGGCTACTATTAGGAACTTAATTAGCGGGGTCATTATGAAGGGAGAAAAGTAGAAAGATATTTGTTAACATTACACTTGAACTTCTGCATATCATTGCAGTTGGGAAAGCAGAATCCCGGAAGGGAGTTCCAAAGTCCCGCAGTTCTGGGGAAGAAACTATTGGAGTAAAAAGCTTTCTTGCACCTAGGGATCTCTACTGTAAAGGGATGAGACTTAGTAGCTTGTCGGGTTTGTCGGGGGTAGTTACGTCGGGGAGGTACAAGTGTTTGCAGTTCGTCAGAGCATTCACCATTAAAGTATTTGTAGAACAGGCAGAGGGATGCAACATCTCGTTGATGGGACAGAGGTTGAAGCCTAGATGACAGTTCAGGACCTATCAGGTTGGCGACTCTCTTTTGAACCCTGTCCAGGAGCGAGAGACAAGAAGCAGATGCACCAGCCCAGATGTGACAACAGTACTCCATACATGGGCGAATGGTTGCCTTATAGAGGTATAGGATACTGTCAGGCGTAAGTAGTTTTCTAGCACGGTAGAGGGAGCCAACCTTCCTTGCAGCAGCCTTGGCAATGCTCTCAATGTATCTATTCCAGTTCATATTCCCTGTAAACGTTAGGCCGAGGAGTTTATCTGTCAAGTTGCATAAAAAAATGTGCATTATCAAACTAGATTTGGAAACATTCCTCATTACTACGCGTCTTTCACATGAACTGAAAATCATTCCATTTAAAAAACAGGAGATTTGAAACTGGGTCTTTGGAGAATTGTAAGATGTTTTCAAAAAGCAAAGAAGAAAAGTTTTAGATCCTTCCAATTCAGAAATTTGTGAAAACACTTTAGTTATCTATCATATAAAGCAAAGTTGTTCATATGTGTGTGTGTGTGTGTGTGTCCAGCTAGATAGTAATATAGAGGAGACGGATGGGAGTATTAGAGAGAGACAGAAGTTTTTAAAAAAAAAAACCCCGAGCATGCAAGGTCTTCCTCCATGAGTGAAAAATTTACTTTTATGACTTTGCGCAAAATTTCAAAAAAATTCCAAGCCGTGGTTACTGAGAAAAGTGTGAACAAATGAACAGACAAATGGAAGTGAATTACTAAGTCCAATACCTCCTTTGTCAGGGGGATCAAATATTAAACACACTTTTTAACTTTTCTATTTGGTTTTCCATGACACTGTGGAATGCCGGGTAGCCACGCTAATTTTAAATAAATTTTCTTTTAGAAATTATCTATTATTAATCACACATAATATTTTATATATCGTTTTAAACAGGTGCCATTATAGACCATTTTTGATTTTTTGGAGGGAGGAGGTTTCATAAATATTTATGTGTATATAGCCCCTTCCTCCAATTCTTCCAGGACATGGTTTCCAGCTCAAATAAATGAAATAAAAACAGAAACATAAGGAAATAACTCTTTTGAAAATGCTCAATATGGATCAAAAGAAGGGAGTATTAGAGAGAGACAGAAGTTTTAAACAAAAACAAGCCAAGCATGCAAGGTCCCCCTCCATGAGTGAAAAATTTACTTTCACCATGACTAATGTTTGTGTAAAATATTTGAAAACTCCAAGGCATGGTTATTGAGAAAAGTGTGAACAAATAAATGGATAAACAATTTGAGGGAAATTTGACCTCTATAATTACCCCTAGGGAGGCAACCAGAGTTGTCCCGGAAAACAATTATATAGTTTTGAAAAATATTGCTAATCAGAGGTGAGAAGTTACTTGATAAATCTCGTATACAAATATTGTATACAGAAAAAATGAAATAAACAAAAACAAATTAGACTCCTGACCGAGTATTTGATGTTACGAATGATTTTAGGCAAATAACATTGTCATATCTATGCTAATACAATTACGAGAAAAATACAATTACGAGAAACTTCACGTGTGTGTATGTGTTTCTCAGATTAATGTAACTTTGATAAACCATACATTTGATTTATTATTTTTTCTAAATATCAATCAAATAAGTAAAAAATGTAATAGTGCTAAATAAAAAAATATATTCAAAGTTCTATAAAAGACAAATAATTTTACAAAATTAAATCCATCAGAATACATTTTGGTTTATTCATAAAAGTCAGCCATTCTAGTGATTTATTAATCATTGAAAAAAGAAATCCTGCAAAATTAGGAAGCATGTAAACTGTTGAATAAAAATTATTTAAACTCGCTTTTAAAATTATTAGCAAATCTTCATGCTATTTACATTCCAAGAATTTTATAAATAAAGATTAAAACATTACATTAACAACACTTAGTTATAGTTTTGGTTCTTGCCCAGAATTCCCCTTTATATTAAAAAAATCAAAAGCAAACAAAAAAAAAATCTGTACAATGTACATACCTGTGATGAAACAAAAATATCATATTCCAAAAATTATGTAAATTGATCAAATGGTTTTATTTCTATAAACAAAATCATTTTTAAGCAATTAATAGGAATTCATAGGCATTACAACATAAATCTAGTATGAATTATTGTATGTATTGTTAGTTGTTTTTTTACGTTTTTTTTTTTTTTCTTTCAAAATCGTGGATGAGACAATCACCTTTCGGATACTCATAAAATTTGATTTTCTTATTTAAAAATAAAACTACTAGACCACTATACATGATTTTTAGAATATGATATTCTCATTTCATCATGATTATGTACATCATACAGAATTTTTTTGTTTTTTAATAAAGGGAAATTCTGGAAAAGTACCATAGTTAATAACATTTTTTTTGAATGAAAATCTTATAAATAATTTAATTATAAGATAATTTAATGACCAAACAATGTCATAATAATTTAACTTAAAAAAATCCTATTAAAAGAAACAACTTTTTACCTAAATATGGGCAGTATCTATAGGCCCTGTTGAATGTTATATATTTTGTTTTTGTTGTTTATCTTTGTATGATTGACTTGGTGAATCAAGCACAAGATAGCCACCTTATGAACGAGTTTCTGGTTCTGTTGAATGCTTCAGTGACTTCTATTAAAAGATATCTCTTTCTCAATTCAGAAGCGAGGAGTTGTAGGAAAAAAATACTCATCTTCCAATTTTGTAACCAGTTTAAAAAAAAGGAAAAGAAAAAAAAAGAAAAGACAAAAGATAAGAAAATGACAAAAGACAAGGAAAAAAAGGATAAAAATGGACAAAAAAAGAAAAAAGAAGCCTACTCTTGCAAAAATTGTTGACCTCTACCTTAAATAATCACATGATTTTATCAACCAAGTACAGCTTGTCTGCCTTGTCTCTAACGTACTGTCAAAAATACTTTCCAATACTACCTACCTGATGCTTATTTTTTAAAACATTCTCAAGTTATTTTTAAGTCACCCCCAGTAAAGTACTTACGGTTCCATAAAGTCCTTTCGAAGATCCTTTCTCTACTAAACAAAAACTGCCTTTCTTCATCACTAACATCTCTTCATCATTGTTCTGGCGTCGACCCTGTTTGCTCTGGTTCAATTGTTGTACCATACTTTTGTCGGCACCAAGTCCCATGCCCTTTGGACGAATCACAGCATCAATTGTGCTCACCATCCTGGAGAGAAAATTGTTTAAATTAAACAACAAAAACAAAATATAACAACAAAATTGTCAGGATATCGGAATTCTAACTTCAATACGATACTAAGAGAAAAAGAAAAAAGACAAAAAGAAAACAATATTTTTAATTACTAGCTCAAAATTTGACCAAAAATTTGATTTCTCCACCTGGACAAGTTATTGTTACTCTTTAAACTGAAAAATCAAACCATTCAAATTCTAAAAAGATTAATGTCCACTTCAAATATGAGTGTCCTTTATTAGCAAGTTGTTATATCCAGTGATAAAATGAGACATGGTTTTCAAGTGGGTTGGCTATGTGGTCTATCCTAAATGACACCAATATCTCTCTCTCTCTCTCTCTATATATATATATATATATATATATATATATATATATATATATATATATATATATATATATATATATATATATATATATATATATATATATATGATTAGTTTTTTTTGGAAAAAGAATTCCAGCAGAGTGCTCAATTAAAAGGAAAATCCAAATTGTAAGAGCGTATTTATATTTTGTGTACAGAAAGTTGTTAGTTGAGACAGATCATTGGTACCGTCGGTTTCAAGCCTGATAATAAGGCCCGTTTAAGGTATCCTTATCAAGCTCTCTTCAGCCAATATTCGTCTCGAGACTGTCTCAACTAACAACTTTCTGTACACAAAATATAAAAATATATATATATATATGATATAAAGCTGATGTCTGTGTGTGTGTGTGTGTGTGTGTGTGTGTGTGTGTGTGTGTCTGGTCACGAATAGGCACATATAGTGTTGACTATTATAGAAAACTGATCATATATAATGATAGAAGATGTATCGAGACACAGGAATGGGTATGTTTGATCTGGCATAATGATGATTCATTAAAATTATAGGGTCTGCGTACGCACCTGGTCCACAAAGTATGGAAATAAAAAATTTAAAAATTAAAAAAAAAACGTTTACAAGTTTGCTTTGCAAGAAAGGTGGGCTCTCTCTACCGTGCTAGAAAACTACTAACACTCGAAAGTATCCTGTACCTCTATAAGGCAACCATTCGCCCATGTATGGAGTATTGCTGCCACATCTGGGCTGGTGCATCTGCTACTAGTCTCTCGCTCCTTGACAAGGTTCAAAAGAGAGTCGCAAACCTGATAGGCCCTTAACTGGCATCTAAGCTTCAGCCTCTGTCCCATCGACGAAATGTTGCATCCCTCTGCCTTTTCTACAACTATTTTAGTGGTGAATGCTCTGACGAACTGCAATCACTTGTGCCCCCACGACGTGAGCACCCTCGACAAACCCGACAGGCTGCTAAATCCCACCCCCACACTGTAGAGATCCCTAGATGTAAAAGATCTTTTTACTCCAATAGTTTCTTCTCCAGAACCGCTAGACTCTGGAATTCCATTCCAGGTCCCTGCTTCCCCAACAGTACTGACGTGCAGAAGTTCAAGTGTAACGTGAACCGACACCTTGCTGCCCAAATCCCTACATAGTACCCCAGTAGTCGTTGCCCCTGATAGTAGCCCCCTACACCAAAGTGGCAATTTGCCTTGTTTGGGGTGAAAATGTAATAAAAAAAAAAAAAAAAAAAAAAGTGTTTTGGATATAGATGTACATAATAATACTTTGATAAGTATGTTTTAACTTAAATAGGGATGGTATAATAAAATTGTGGGGTCTGCGTTCGTGCCTGGCCTCCATAGAATGGAAATAGGCACAAACTTTAATAAAGATTTTTCATATCTATCTGCGTAAGTATACTTTGATAATTATGTTTCAGTTTGAAGAAATATGGTATAATAAAATTATGGGGTGTTCGTTCGCGCCTGATCTCAATAGAATGGAAATATGTCACAAAGTTTAACAAGGTTTTTTAATATACATCCACAGAATATTGTGATAAGCGTTTCAGTATGAACAGGTATGGTATAATAAATTATGAGGTTTATCTATTTTATTTTTACTTTCATCATATTTTGCTTTGGTTTTGATACCCCCAAATTCGAAGCTATCTCTTTACAACCCTTCCTTTTCATAACCTATCATACTTTCATAAATCAGAGTCCATTTTCTGTAGGCTGTTTTTGAACCCAGTCAACGACGGGTACTTTTGCTAGTATATATATATATATATATATATATATATATATATATATATATATATAGTTTGTTTTCAAAATGGCATTATGAGGCAGTCACTCCTCAGTTATCAATGAAATTTGATTTTCTTATTTAATAATAAAATTACTTCATCAATTAATATGGTGCTTCTCAGTCAAATAAACATTTAGGGTTTGTATTACTATATACATAGATTCAAAAAAGTTGTCAAATAACAAATATAGAACAAATAAATATTATCAAAGGCAAGATAAGTTACTAATTTTTTAGCATTTTTATTTAATGTAAAATGTTTATTCAGCTTGAAAAACATACAGTGTTTACCGATGTATTTGAAAATTACAAATGGCGCCTCACACTCTGTTGAACACAGTAAGTTTGGGAAAAGGAGTTAAAAAATAAAAAAAACTATACAGAATACTGTCAGAAACTTGCTCAATATATGTTACCGTGACATAAGCTGACATATATTTGATGGGTTTTTAACAGTATTTTGTATAATTTTTTTATTTTTAACTCCTTTTCCCAAACTTACCGTGTTCAACAAAGAGTCAGTCTAGCACTATTTGTAATTTTCAAATACATTGGTAAATAAGGGATAAGGGTTATTGCATGTACAGGGCGGTTCATCAGGAATTTGTTTACGTTGGACTTGAAGACATCCAGGTTGTAGTCAGGTGGGAAGCAGGCAGACGGAACAGAGTTCCACAGGTGTGCAGTTCTAAGAAAGAAGCTTTGTTCATGGAATCTACGTTTTGATTTAGGCACAGATAAAGAGTGGGGGAAACTTTTGACAGTGGTTTCAGCTAGACGGGTGTTTTACGTAAAAGATTGGCGAGGGGGGATCAGAGATTGGAGCTCAGACGAGCACCTGCCATGGGAATAACAATAAAACAAAGATAGGCTTGCAACGTCTCTTCTGTGTTCTGTGGAAGAGAGGTTGCAGGGAAGAGAAAAGGGCATCCCCCACTAAGCCACGAAATCTATTTTGTACTCTGTCAAGCAGGATAGGCTGTTTTTAGCAGCTCCTGCTCAGATATGGCAGCAGTATTCCATCCTTGGACGTACTTGGCTTTTATATAGATAGAGAATTGTATCAGTAGTGAGATATCTTCTAGAGTGGTAGAAGGATCCCACCATCTTTCCAGCGACTTTGGTAACAGACTTGATGTACGTGTTCCATTTCAGATCAGGAGTAAAGGTCAAGCCCGGAAGCTTGTCAAAACATGAGGCTTCTCCTAGACGAGATGATGTAAAGATAGGAGTTTGGTTTTAGATGCATTAAAGGTAACCAGCTATGTCTTCCCCCACTAAACCACGCGCTTGAGATCAGAGGAGAGAGAATCAGAGAGAACTTTGTCATTTACAGCCTTTGATGTGTTGCTGTAGATGGTCGTGTCATCAGTATAGATGTCAACGAATGATTTAAGTATGTGTTTAGGGGAGATCATTGATGTAGATCCGGAAAAGAGTTGGGCCCAGGATGGACCCCTGAGGGACTCCAGCATTTACATTGCAGGCCTCCGATTTTTGTCCATCTACCACTACTCTTATGAGCCTATCAGAAAGAAATGATTTAATGATTGAGAAAACATTTCCAGTTATACCGTAGCTGAAAATCTTGTGAAGTAAGCCTTTATGCCATACCTTGTCGAAGGCCTTTGATATGTCAAGAGCAATTGCCCTAGAAAGGAAGCCTTTGTCAAGAGATTCGTTAATCCTATGAGATATAACCGTTAGCACATCTGCGGTAGATCTTGCAGAACGGAAACCATACTGCGTGTCACTAAGAAGGTTATTTCTGCTGAGATGGTTGACTATTTCTCTATTTAATATGGATTCCAGCTACTTACTCATGACACACAGGAGACTTATTGGTCTGTACTGAGAGGGAGATGACATATCACCTGAATTTTTAAATACAGGGCATACTGATGAGGTTTTCCAGGGTGTTGGAAAGCACTTCTCCTTAAGGCAACGCTTAAACAGTTTCGTAAGTATGGGAGCAAGTTCTGGTTGGAGCTTTTTTAACACTATAATTGGGATGCCATCAGGGCCAGTTGCTTTACTGGAATCAAGGTTCTTGATTAGCTTGGTGACCTCATGCACAGATATTTGTATGTTACCTAGCATGTTCTGTGTTATAGGAGGAAATATGGGGAGTTGATGGTCTTCGTCGCATAGGGTAGAATTAGCTGCAAAGTTCTTGGCAAATAGTTTGGCCTTGTCGGACACTTAGAAAATTGATTTTTTTTTTATAAACAACAGTAAACAAGTAAAATTGATTTTTTTTTTATAAACAACAGTAAACAAGTAAAATTAATTTTTTTAAATATTATGGGGGGTATAGTCTCTTTTAAAAACATCTCCTTCAAGAACGGCCATGAAATGTGTTTTCAATCAATATTTATTCAATAAGGGACCAGTTTTCCTACTTAGTAAAAGAGGACGAGTTTTCTGGGTACCAGTTTTCCAAGGACGAGTTTTCCTAAATTCGCTGGTTTTGTATGATCATGACATCTTTTGAAATATTTCATGTTTCTTATATTTTGTTTGGTTTTGACACAAGTGAAAATAGATGAACATCTCACAAGTTTATCAAAACTTTGGAAAGGCAAACATTGAGAAGTTTGTCAACTTAATAAAAAAAAAAAACTTTCATTTACATTTAAAATACCCTAAATATGAGATTCTACTTTTTTAGGCGATTATATGTGAGCACACTGACACGTTATTTTAGAATTTAGAATGGGGGTTCAGTTGTGCATATAAATATGATGTAAACTGATCCCATTTCGCTACATTATAACTTTTTAAGCAGTTAAGTAATTTTTACCATCAATTCAAAGTCCGATCAGCAAAACCATAAAATCACATGCAATTGCTATATTTTTCGTACTTAGGATTAGTAGTAGGAATTAGTGGTTTTCATGACTTTTAACAATACTATATATTAATATGATAACGTGTGTGTTATTTATTTTGTGTGTTACGATTACATTCGAGTGACTATTGTTTAATTATGGATTCCCATTTCTTATAATAAATAATTTTACCACGAATTCTTCATAAGTTTTAGCTTTGGTTTCGATTATAACTGATGGCACTCAAGTCATTTATTTTCTTATAAATAATTTTACCAAGAATTCTTCATAAGTTTTGATTTCGATTTCGATTATAGCTGATGGAACTCCAGTGATCCATTTTTTTTTTTTTTTAGATAATTTTATCAAAAATTCTTCATAAATTTTGGTTTTGGTTTCGATTATAGCTGAAGGCACCGAAGTCATATAGATATATTTTTTATTTTTGAAATTGCAACTTTATAATAATAATAATAAATGATATATAAAAATTGATAGAACATTAACTCTATAATAACATATATGAAATCTGCAAGAATTAAAATATCATATTAAAGCATACTTAACGACTTGGCTAATTATGGATTCCCATTTCTTGTCATAAATAATTTTACCAAGAATTCTTCATAAGTTTTGGTTTCGATTTCGATTATAGCTGGTGGCACTCAAGTCATTTATTTTCTTATAAATAATTCTTCATAAGTTTTGGTTTCTATTTCGCAATTATAGCTGATGGGACTCCAGTGATCTATTTTTTTTTAATAAATAATTTTATCAAGAATTTTGGTTTCGGTTTCGATTATAGCTGAAGGAACTCAAGCTGATGCACCAAAGTCATGTGGATATATTTTTTTTTATTTTTTAAATCATAACTTTATAATAATAATAAATGATATATAAAAATTGATAGAACATTAACTCTATAATAATATATACAAAATCTGCAAGAATTAAAATATCATATTTAAGCGTACTTTACGACCGGGCATCCTTGCTAACTTAGATAAATACTTTTGCAGTTTTAACAAAAGAGTTACAATAATATCAGAGCATCTCTATTTACGCCATGAATACCATATCAATATATTACATATGAATGAGCCCCCTATGGAATTTCCACAGGTCCTGCTAGTTGTTATTATTTGCATCTCATTTTTGTTTTTTTTTTACAAAAAAAGCAAATCAATTTAATAACCCACCAAATTTATATAATTAAAATAAAATTTAAACAGTCATAGAAGGAAGGCACATAATAGTTAACAAAACCCAACACCCTCTCCATGTTAAAAATGGTTTTCCAAATAGTAACATTATTATTTAGAAATTCATTCGTAACAATGGGAAGGGGGGGGCGTTGTTAATATTTTGTTCTTACATTGTTTTCTCATTTTATCTACCAATCATCGACTGTTTTCAACTGTTTATGAAAACTTTCAAGCAGCATGTTGTACACTAACGACGAACTGATACAATTTGGCTTTGTTTAAAATCAAAATACACCTTTTGTTGTCTTTCAATTTGCAATACATTACAAGGAAAACATTTGAGAAAAAAATATACCCGGAAATTATCCGGGGATTTACGTAATAATTTGAAAATTTAAGAAAAAAAAAAGTCTCTAATTAAGTTAATAAATATCAAAAAAATTGGAATCAAATCGGTAATTGGATCAGAATCGGGAAAAATTTTGGAATCATACCACCAATATATATATATATATATATATATATATATATATATTTAGATCTATAAGCATAGTTGATTTTTTTTTATTTTTTACAAAGGAATCACCATTTATCAAAACCCAGAGGCCACTCGAGGATAAGGGTTAATGAATGTACAGTAGTCAATGGGAAAATATCGTAGTCATCGCTAGTGGTGGAAATTTGGTAAATTGGATTACTTAAGGGGATGGTTCATCAAGAACTTGTTCACATTGGACTTGAAGACGACCATATTGTAGTCAGTTGGAAAGCAGGCAAAAGGAAGAGAATTCCACATGCGTGCAGTTCTGAGAAAGAAACTTTGTTCATGGAATCTATGTTTAGGTTTAGGCACAGATAAAGAGTGGAGGAAATTATTGATAGTGTTTTCAGCTAGACGAGTGTTTTTTATGAAAGTTAGGCAAGAGGGACCATAAATTGGAGCTCAAAGGAGCACTTGCCACGAAAATAATGATAGAGCAAATACAGGCTCGCAATGTCTCTTCTGTGGGAAAAAGGTTGCAGGGAAGAGAAAAGGGCATCTCCTACTAGGCTACAAAGTTTATTTTGAACTCCGTCAAGGCAGGATAAAAGGCTTTTAGCAGCTCCTGCCCAGACGTAACAACAGTACTTCATCCTTGGATGTACTTGGCTCTTATAAAAGGTAGAGAATTGCATCGGCAGTGAGATATCCACTGAAGCGGTAGAATGATCCCCCCATTTTTCCAGCAGGCTTGGCAACAGATTTGATGTACATATTCCATTTCAAATCAGGAGTACGGGTCAAACCCAGAAGCTTATCAAAACATGGAGCCTCTCCAAGATGAGAGTCATTTATTTCAATTGATACCAGATGGGGATCTGGCCATTAATGATGTAAAGATAGAAGCTTCATCACGTGCAAAAAGAAAACGGAACACACTTCCTTTAGTGGAAAGAGATCAAAATAATTGACAAAGATGCAAGATGGAGTCAGGCAACTCAAAAAAGTAGCACATATGCTAAAAAAAAGAAAAATTATTAAACAGACCAAGCTTAGAAATTAATAGCATTTGGGAATCTCTAATTGTAGAAAAAACAAAAATTGTACATCCTTAAAATTTCGGCAATAAAAGGGAAATGTTCACACTGATGACAATGTATGGAGATATTTAAATAAAATACTGTAAGTTTTGTTTAAAAATAAAGCAAAGTTACTTTTTGTTTTTTCCATATATTGATATGCTAAAATCTAAATAGAGCAGATTTGACAAGGGGTGGAGGTTGATTGGGTTTGTGTGCGTATCATAGAGAGATGGGCCTCAAGCAAACAACCGTGTTGGATTGGAAGACATATTTGTCTTGTATTATTTGTTTTGATTGAACTATTCTCATCTTGAGTGTTATTTGTGCAACGTTTTGGTTGGTGTAGCTGTCGACCGTTGTCAAGCATGTTGGTTGTTGTCTTGGAAAAGAAAGGAAAAAAGTTACTGACTCCATAGATATTTTTGTATTCTTGGAGTTGGTCTCTGTTTTATGGCTGCTGTTTTGTATCTATGAAAAAAATTGGTTGACAAAGGTGAGGCAATGCTAATAAAGATCGACATGGGATTATCTCTCTTCCATTACCCAAATTTTAAGAGTGTACAATTTTTGTTTTTTCTACAATTAAAGGCTCCCAAATGTCATTAATTTCTAAGCTTGGTCTGTTTAGTAATTTTTATTTGGTTTTAGTATATGTGCTGCTTTTCTGACTCGCCTGACTCTCCATCTTGCATCTCTGTCAATTATTTTGACCTCGTTCCACAAAGGAAAGTGTGTTCCTTTTTCTTTCCATATGTAATCAGCTAGTCCCGACTTTTTGACTTCCCCCGTGTCATGGCTTACAGCGTTCTTCTAGCCTTACCTTTAGGGAGCGACTGGTCTCACCTTTGTATAGTTTTCCTTTCCGCATTTGCTTGAAATCTTATTTACACAGATTTTTATCATGAGACTTTCGGTCGGGGGCTTGACTTGTACTAAGTGTTTTTTTAGAATCGAATAACTCTTGAATATTATTCTAATGTGATATGGACTGTATATTTGTAAAATATTTTTCGGACAGGCCTTTTATATATGGTGTGCACACTGTGGCAAGTTTTCAGGTACTGTTCTTTGGTGTTTGCTCTATGTTAGTATTCTAATTTGAAAGGGCATAACACATAATTTCGTTTGCAGAAACTGGGATAAGACTGTAATAGCTTCTGTCACATTCATTACGGCAGGGATGCTAATGGATGTCCCTGTTGCTACCTTACCTTTTACTTTGGAGTATTAAAATCAGCAAGTTTGTGGACACTGTTGACAAATTTTAAATCGACTTCTCATCGATTTTATTAACTTCTCATCACCTAACGCGATTTAATGTATATTTTACTTTTCACTTTTTAATTTCCATTTTCGCTCCTTCTCAATTTTACTTTACCTGAAGATGATACGTGGACAAATCGAAGGGCTTGTGACAGTAACAACTATAGAACCTTTATTAATATTTTCAATTTTGATATAAAAAAAGATTATACGGAAAATCGAAAAATTAAAAAAAGAATCATAAAGCAAAGTGTCTCCGTTGCATTTAATAATATTTGCTTGAATGAATATATCTATATAGTAGAACCCCTGGATACAGTGACACCCCCTGGATACGTTTTTTTTCAGGTTATGATGTAGAATACACTTTTCCAGTCCCTGGTTACGGTATTTGCCCCGCCTTACGGTATTATTTATAATGTTATTTGATTACATACATGTGTATCATATACTGTACTGTATTTTGTTACTACTTTTTCAATATCATATCTCGGTGTTTTACTGTATATGTACATATATGTGTGCGTGTGTGTAGTTGATGTACACATTGGTGGCAATACGCCAAGATATTTATATGAAATAATGTAAGTTTTGTTTAAAAATAAAGCAAACTTACTTTTTATTTTTTCCAATTCCTTCCCCTTCTTTCCATCCCATTCCGCGAAGCATGGCTTTACCAAAGTGCTCAATCGGAATCTCATCATAGGATGCATCTGCTGGCTAAAAAAAAAACAAACAACTTTTATTAAACAAAGAAAAAAACAAACAAAAAAAATGAATATAACAAAATTTCTAGGGCTTCTGCATACCAATTGGATTTTTAAAAAAATTGTTTCAAAGTACACTGTTACATAATTACGTGTCACATTGAAATTAGTAAATATTTTAAAAAATTACAAAAAATGATTAAGTAGAAAAATAATTACAAGAAAAAATATAATTTATCAAATAATGTAATTTTATTTGTTTCTATTTTACTATTGCCGCCAATTCTGAATGACAAACTGACTTCTCTCCCTTGTTTTTAGTTTTACTATTTCAAATTAGAAAATGCCGGATCAATAATAACGTTTTTTTGTAAAAATACTTCCAATGCATCTTCCACTCAATCATTTTTCATTTTTTTTTTTGGTCCCCCCCGACAAAAGGAGGGTGGACCTGTAAATTCATCCTTGTCCATTTGTCTGTCCGCACTTTTCTCAATAACTACAACTTGCAATTTTTTGGAAATTTTGCAAACATTAAACATGATACGAGTAAAAAAGTAACAGAACGGATTTTCCGGGGAAAACTCCAGTTGCTCCCCCAAGGGTGCCTTTCGGGTTAAAATGGCTAAAATTGACACTTTTGTGCTTATTAAAAAAATTGATGCCTTGGATTTTTATAAAACGTTCTGAAAAGTTATAACTAACTGATTTCTATATAATTTTGTTTGTCTATACTTTGCGATAACCCTTGGGTGTGCCCCAGGGGCTCTTTTAGGGCTAATAAAAACACTCCATTTTTGGGACTATTTTACTATATTTTACCAAAATTTTTTATGTAGGTCTATTTAGCAATTTTGCATGGCGCTGAAAAATTTAAATATGTTAAGCTTATCTACAACTATTTGATTGATATTTATTTACAAATATTTTTAAATGTCACTCAATCTACAACTATTTTTAAATGTCACTCAATATACATCTATTTAATTGATATTTACAAATATTTTAATGAAATGTGTTCTGATGAACTCAGTGCATGTGCTCTCTCGACGTACATATCCCCGACAAACCCGCTTAGCAACAAAATCTCACCCCTTTACTGTTGAAGTCTCCAAATGCCAAAAAGCTTTCTACTCGATAGTTTTTTCCCCTCGAACAGCTTGACTTTGGAATTCCCTTCCTGCTACTCTGACTGTACTGATATGCAGAAGTTTAAATGTAATATAAACCAAAATCTTTCCTTGGCATGGTCCCAAATAGTAGCCCCTTATGTCCAAGTAGTGATATTCCTTGTTAGGGGTGAACATGAGTAAAAAAAATATATATATTAGTTCATTTTGATGTCTTTTTTACATGCTGTGTGGATAACTTTTAGAAAAAGATTTCTAAACTAATCCATCTCTGGCCAGGTTTTATTTATCCTTCTTTTACTCAAATATATCCTCATAATTTCCTCACATTGATTGGCTTTCCCTGCCATCTCAACTGCTCTACATCTACTAATTCAAGAATTTTCATTCATTCTTGTAATGTGACCAAACTAACAAAGTCTTCTGTTCGTTACACATTTCCTGGACTAGATTTAATATTCCTCTGAGGTCATCAGATATAAGTTTGTTTTTAAGTCTCCCTTTACACATCCATTGTAGCATTATAATATCATTTTCCCCCATGCAACACATATCCTCAACTCACATGGGTCAGGTTTAACTTCATTACATCAACGATATCTATATACCGTAGTACCTTTAACGTACGTACGTACATGTTTCACGGTTTCCAGAATTAACAAAATAATCATTGGCTTGAGGTGGAATCAACATTTCTTTTGTAAAATAAAAGTAACCCATTACTTGATCATATTCTAAGAAAAAAATCATTGATGACCAATTCTGTGGTTGAATCATGAAGCGGTGAAATGTTTCTCCAAACTAAAAAAATCATCAAAGAATATTTTGGTGCTGTATCAGAGGGGGGATTCATTTATCTTATATCCTGGCACCATTCTCCTTTATGGCTGCATATTTTGCATTATGCAGGCAAGTAGAATACACAAACTGGAGGTATTCAACCATTACTATTTATGCCGCTTCCTCTGTGTCTGCTGGCAATCTCCAACAGTACAGATTGCAATCATTGATCTACTTCCTCCAAAATATCTTTCCTTGCCAGATGCCTTTGTTGACATTCAGGTGACACCATTCGTGAAGTCATGCCCTTTGAGAGTTTGTCAAGTCCAAGATATTGTAATTTCATGGAACTATAAATTTATTTCTGTTTTAGTAAAATGTGTTCAGGTGATTGAATTGTTTGTTTTTTTACTTTACATCAATGCATTTGATTTATGTTAATTAAACTGATTTATAAGTCGAGTCAAAAACTGGGAGTATTTTCTTATGAACTAAATAGAATTTCAATTGTAATCTTTCTCCATATAAACAGACACATTTCCTTCAATTTCTTGGAAAAAAAAAATGAGAAGCATGAATGTTCCCCCTTTCTTACTTACCGCTTCAGGTCGTAATGATACGTCCAGTTTATCGTCGGTCTCAAACCCATCAGGAATTTTATTTTGCATCAAAAGAGGAATGGCCAAAGTTGTGTCTTCGATTCCACGATCATTCCAAGCCTCATTTTGCTTGGCAGATTCTGGTTAAATAAAATAAAATTAAAAAAAAAATTTTTTGGCATTAAAAAAAAATTTTTTCTAAATTAAACAAAAATGTTTTATTAAAAACATTTTTGTTCATTTAAAAATTAAAAACAAAATTTTTTTAAATAAAATAAAAAATTAAATATGTTAGAATGAGGATTAATTATATTTATCACTATTATTCTCATCTTTCGGTAAATTCATGTCTCATCCAATGTAACCTCTGATCTTCACATACATCTTGTTGAACTTGAGAACCTTTATGAAGTTACAATTGCTGAAATGTTGTAAATATAATAATCAAGATGAGAATAATAGTTCAAATAATATGAATAACTAGCTGTCCCGACCAGTCATTGCCTGGGATTATTAAACCTAACACAGGATTTATTTTATAAAGAATTAGAAGATTATACATTCCATAATGACATATTATTTTTATTGGAATCATTTGAGATGAGCTTGCAGACTGTTAATCTTAATCGCTGTTGTTTCACCACATTTCAGCCAACCCATCCTCTGGCCTTCTTCAGAATAAGAATGCTGAGTCTTGTAACTATATCTCCAGTAATTACTGCCTTCCACAGTTGTTTCTCACCACGATTTGGTTAACTAATCCTCTGGTCTGCTTTTGGGTAGGATTGAAACCGCTGTCTTCAGACAATGCTCACCTGGGACTGTAGAGATTCAATGCCTCTATCCACTGCAACACAGGCCCTGAAGAAGGCCAGAGGATGAGCTAGCCGAAACGTAGTGAAATAACAACAACTTTGAAGATGAGGAAAACAGTTTGCAAATAAAAAAATAAATAAATCCTATGACAAGTAAAATTAATTTGCCTAAACAGAACATTTTTGCATTGATTTTATGTCCTCTTACAAAGATTAAAACCAAGGTATAAAGCTATTAAACTTTGCGTCCAGAATGCTTATACCAATATATACAATTTCATTTTAGAAAAGAAATTGAGATTCAGGGAATTTTGCTTAATTAGAGTCTACGGATAAAATTTAATGTGACATTAAAATATTTGAATTTTTAAATGAAAAGTCGTGTTTCCTTTCTAAAAGCCTTTTGAAATACTTCAGAAAAATCCAACTTTTTGAAATATTTAGTAATTGATGTCCAATACTTATTGTTAAATTTTCACAAAAATCAGGGTTTTTTTTGCTGAAAAGTTAATTTTTTTTTTTAATAATTTATTCTATTACTAACTTTAGGTCAGAGTGGCAAGCCTCCAAACCTTCCTTAACCTACCACTAACCCTAAATTTGAGTGGCACTCCGCTTAAAAAAATAAAACTTTCCTTAAACTCAAAGCAGAGTGTCAAGTCCCTCCCTCTCCCACTAATATACCCTTGTAAAAGAGTTAACGTCCTCCTAAAAAAAAATGCGCAGAATTGACTTCACATAGCAAAAAAAAAAAAAAATGCTTAATACTTTTTCAACATTATTTTCCAATAAGTCCTAATTAGAGGAGAGTTAGACGCAAGGTATTTATTTATAATATTCATCCCCGCTTTCCTTTTTTAAATTTCTTATGGGTTCGTTCAAGCTGCAAAACATTCACCCACTAACTCAGATCTTCCAACTAAGAGATCTTTAAGATTCTGACCATCCCTTTAAGTGCAATTGTTTGAATTTCTCTTGCACTTGGTTCACCAGGTATATTTGCCAGGTAGTTTGAGAAATTCTTTTTCATGAGTTCAGTTGTTCTTATAATTACTTGAATGATGGCAATCTTCCTAAGATTCCAGTTTCTTTTTATGTCATACATAAAACCTTGGTATTTTGTTATCTTTCCTCTCTTAGTTCTGTTTAATCCAGCATCATTGGGAGACACTAACTTCTACTAAGGTTACTTCTTTCTTGTACCATATCAAGGTTTTATGGCTTCATTTTTCCCCCCAACTATACAGAATGACGTGATATGATAGAGTCAGAAAATAGGAAAACGCATAAACATGAATCAAATCTGTATGCGATTTCGGACAAAACATTTTATTTAATCTATGAAATAGCTTACTCTCATTTTGTGAGCCATTTTGAGGTAGAAATCTTCATTTGTAATTAGTAGTATTAGTATTGACCACACTTGGGACTTAACATTCAGCTTCCAGAAGACTATCACTTAAAACTAATTATTACTTAGCACTTTATCCGTTGCATGGATTAAATAAAGACTTGCATTCTAAATTCACTACAGATTCCCCAAGTTTGACAAGACAGTAAAACAGTACAAGAAGCAGGCATTATTTGGAAAGTGATGGTGATAAATTCCATTTGCATTTTTAAAAGAACGCTGACACAAATTTTTATTTCTTTCCAGTTTTATTTTTAGGAATTATTAAAGTAAAGTGTAGTCACATCTAACGTTACACATGAAACAGACTTAATGAACTGATCATTTACAAGATGTATTGCGTCATGATATCAACTAACTAGAAAAGAGTTAATATGCCATAAAATAAATTTAAAAAACAAACTTTCTTTTTAATCGAGACGATTCAAAAGTCCTGTTCGTGATATCTTTAGTTTTATACAAAAAATTCATATTTACTAATTACCTGCAACAATTTCCTGGGCTGCCAAACTCTCCAGGGAATCTAGAGGTTCTGTTTTATTTTCAGATGTCTTCTTGGGTTTATCATCAAATTGTTTTTTCCACAAATTCTTCTTGATTAAAGGAATCACATATTCTTTTGGTTCTTCTGATTCACCTTTTGAACTAAAACAAGAAAAATAAATAAAATATACAAACATTATAAAAATTATGACAGCAGTAGAGTTATATAAGCCATACTGATAATTGTTAGTGAATATGAAACATGCCACTGGGTAATTAAATATTTATAAAAAAAAATTATTAAAGCTTCTTTAAAATTTTTGACAAATATAAAAATTTTCTATAATTGGGATTCTTCAGACTACTGTTCTCCTTTTGAGTATTATTTTTGGTCGATATAACTTCCAACCTTCTTTAGGTGCATCTTGAATTTTTTTTTTTTTTATCAAACTCAAGAATCTGTACAGAATTTCAAACAGAACTCTTTATTTAATCCACAGGCGTAGCATGCTCTCATTCTGTTAGCCATGACCAGGTAGAAGTCCCAAGTAATTCACAATTGTATTTTTGAGTGCTACCTGCAATGAGGATTGAACCTTCAACCTCCAAAAGAGTTTAATCTTACAATTGAATTTTACCAAGTACTTTATCCACTACGCCATAGATCCTTATCTCAAAAATTCAGAAATATAAAAAGTTTCTAATTCAGTAAAAGTTGTTCCCCTTGACAGATCGAACATTTTCTGACTCTTACTATGCTCATAAATAAAATATACGGTTTATTTCTCTCAGATTTAATATAGCGGCCACAGACTGTATTGGAGTTCACTAACAATAACTTTGGTCCAGGGTTCAAATCGTCTGACTGGTGGTACAATTCATTTTTTTATTTTTTTTATTATATTTTCTCCACCTCAGAATTTCGATCAGTCTCCGTTGTTTTAAACTTATTCTACATAAACTGGTTACCCTTTAGCAACTCAGCCTCACTTCTTGTATACTTAATGTCTGCAATTACAACAAAAAATTTAGTTGCACCTCACAAACTAAGCAAAGGAACGTTTCTCCTTCAAGAGGACCTCCAACACCACAATCACTGACGATCCCTTTAATCTTGGTGATATTTTCTCTCATACCTCCACTTTTCACAGCACTCCTTTAAATCCTCAACTTAACAAGCAGGTTTTCTATTGAAAGCACGAAATGATAAACATACATCCTCCTCTCCAAGCAATTTGCAGGGAAGTCCCTAAACAACACCTCAAAGACACAAACAAAAAAGCAATGGACACAGTACAGAACGCTGTTGTACTCTCACCGCAACATGAAAACTACCACTAAATGTGCTGTTCTTACACAGTTGTAAGAATTCTTGTACATTGCTGTTCAAGCAACCTTCAACAACCACTAGTCCATGCAAAACTCACCAAACATCTCTTGGCGCTCTATCAAAAGATTTCTCCAGAAAGCATAATCCAGGTTCTTACCAATATACTTCCCGTGCATTTGGTTCAGGACAATAGAGAATTATTATCCAGGCATAAAACCAAAGTGCATTCTATCCATGCCCATCTGACTTTGTATTTGCTGTTCAACTGACCCCCCCCTCCAATCAACTTCCGAACCAGATCCATCAACTTTAAATTCCTGCCATTACCTCCATCCAAAGTTTCTCTCCCACCTTTGAAACTGTTGTTAAAAAAAAGATAAACTGGGAAAATAGAACGGTTGATTTTACAGAAATTAAACGTTAGCAACAGCCACGGTCACCTTAAAGAATCTTAAATAACTTCTTTATTTTTTAAATCTATAGAACATCTTTTGTTTTTAATATTATTTTTTGAAGGTTTATTAGTCACTTTCTACAAACACTGAAACTTTCGAAAGTTTCACAAAGAAAGACTTTCCAAGTTGCATAATTTGTAGACATTATTCTGTTGATTCCTTATACAACCTACGAGTTTAGTGCGCGGAAATAGGTAAAACATAAAATATAAAAGGAAATATAGTGAAACTAGACTTTTTAGCCAGTTAAAAATGGGCAAAAGTTATAGTCCATTGATTTAGAATAGGTGCTTTATGCCAAATTGATGGTTGCATATGGTTAAATTTTTGCTCATTTTAACATTCAATATTAATCCCTATTAATTCCTAACTGTGTATCGAACAGATACCATAGTTCACTGCACCTTCTCATAAAAAAGGTCCATACAATATTTCAGTCAGATCGGCTCAGTAGTTTCAAAGAAAAAGTGGAATGGGTAGACAAAGAGATGCCCTTAAATTTTAATTTGTGATAATTCTTTTTTTTTTTTCAAAAATTTTGATCCTAACAAAATTTAATCTTTTCTTTTTCTTTTCTTAAATGTACATTTTTTTGTGTGTCATTAAATAGTTTTTTAAGTTTCCAGGGGGGGGGATATTTGCTTTGTTGTCTTCTTCGGTTACACGCATGCACATTACTAACTACTCGGTTGTGAAAACAAAATGACTGCCAGGGATTACAATAGCAGTTACGTTGGACATCATATGTTTTCATATCTGGTAAACGACTTATCAGCCCCAAATTTAACTGTGATATTCGTTGTCAGCATATCCGAAAAACCTATCAAAGTCAACATTTACAATCCAAAACTTGCCACGAGACTGAAATCAACGAATGAAAGGTTGACACAAAAGCAATCATTGAAACATAAACAGAAGTTCTCTTGTCCATAATTTTTAAACGAAATTCATTAAAATTTGAATTTTCTCAAAAACAATGAATTTTATAAAGTTTATGTTCATCCACGCCATGCGAAATGGCAATTTCCAAGTCTTTACTATATTGTAAGCATAATTCTATTCTTTTTACATTGTATTTCAAAACCATTCTCCACCAGAACTTTACATTATTAATATTTAATTATGATATTACTATAGGTTATTCTTAGAATGGTAAAAAAGGAGAGATGGGTCTAACAAAACGTTATAGTCTGCAATAAGTGGTTTATCTATCAAGCAGAGTGCTGCTGTTGTTAGGAACCGAACGTTTGATTCGGTTCCAAATTCTTTCCATTTAAAATGTGATATGAAAATCTGACATTTCTTCAATACTGCGTGATAACCACGTTTTTGGTTTTAAGATTGAAGAATATTATTATGAGCACACATTTATTTGATGATCATTCTGCAGCACTTTTCTCAAATCACCTCTTTTTCATTGGCACCGGTTCAATAACACTGAATAGAGATCTTCAATTGCACAAATTACCAGACAGTAAATCCAATTGGTGGCCTGATAACTAATGTTTTCCCAGATATTGCTAAAAATTTCCACAATGTTGGATGGCTTCATAAAAGAGCAATTCTGACCCCTAGAAATGATGCTGTTGATATGATCGATTATAACATTTTGTAAGAGTTATCAATCTATTGAATGTGTTATTAATGAAGATCAGACAGTAGAATTTCCTGTGGAATTCACTAGAACTGCCTGGAATGCCACACCATAACCTAATATTGAAGGAAGGGACTCCAGTTATATTATCAAGAAATCTTGATCCACCTAAACTGTAATGGCGCACGGTTAGCAATAAAATCTTTGAAAGCTAATGTTCTGGAAGCCATTATAAGAACTGGAAAATTTTAAGGTGAAACTTAATTCCTCTTATTCCTTCTGACATTCCATTTCAGTTCAAGCGTTTACAATTCCCAATAAAAGTTAGTTTTACATGTCTATAAATAAATCTCAAGAACAAAGCCTCAAAGTTGTTGGACTTAATCTTCAAACACCTTGCTTTTCTCATGGCCAGTTGTATGTTGGTTTCTCACGCATTGGAAGTCATGAAAAACTTTACATTTTCACACCTTTTAGATGTCACACGCAAAATATTGTTTACGTAGAGATTTTTCAAAATTAATGCTACCGATACATTTACCAGTGTTCAGATATGCACTGCTTGAAACAAAATTTTAATGATTTTATTAACAGAATAGGTTCCTAATGTCATCTTTATAAAAATAGCACATTAAATAATTAAAAAAAAAAAGAGATTTAACAGTTTTCAGATATGCACTATAATATAAAATAATAATTGCAATTCTTACATATTTTTGAAAGAAGAAAGACTAAAAGATTAAACTAGAAAAGAGGATTAGGGTTACTGGCGAGACCTCTATAAAATAAAACATTCCTACTGTTCCTACCTCATGGGGGATGTGGAAAAAGAAGCCATTATGAATTAATGATTTGTTTGATTAATTTGATAATAATGTATGAAGACAATTTAAATATATCAAATACAACCTGGCAACGTTGGGTACTTGAGTTAGTCAAAAATAAATGGTCACAAACTTAATTGGTTGACATTCCCTTGATTTTAGAACTAACTTAGATGATGTTTTTAATTCTAGGACTCTTCTAGGCATGGCATAGATCAATTGACAAATATTATCTTGAGGAATTTCTTGCTATGTATGACGCAATAATGCTAAAAGTTTGGAACATATTGTAACATATTTAGCAGAATTCATGTTTCCGTTGCACTCCATCAGATCTGAGCGACCATCACTCTAAACTGCATCTCAAACCATAACCGAGAAACACCCATGTGTTGCAGTTTTTTTAAATCAAACTCTTACTGAGGGAGCCCATACCCTTCCATTGTTGGTAAATAATGTAAATCATGACTCATCAGAAAAAAACGACATTAGTTCAGAAAGTCATAGGTCTCACCACCATCTAGTGTCCAATCTTTTCTGCACTTAATATTGGCAGAACAAAGAAAAGGTTTCCTTCTCGCAGCTCTACTATAGTAGCCCAGTTTGTGAAGATACCTGACAGCTGTTCTAGGACTGACACAAGCTTGTGTTGCAATGTCAGAGACTTTGCACTGAGGATCCTCTTCAACATTTCTTTTTACAAGATGCAAAGTTCTTTCAGAGGGCTCGGGGCGACCTTGATGAGGTTTTGTGCACTCTCTTCAGTAGAAAAGCCTATTGAAAAATTTCCTGCTATTTTGCCGTAACTAACTTCACATTGACCCATGATTTATCCTCACAAAAATTCTGATCGATCTGATGCTCCTTTGGTTCGTGGCATGCTTCAATGTTATTAGATGCAATCTTAATGATACTCTTATTTCAGCACTTTTCTGATCTGTAAATATAAATAGGCATACATGACAATAGAAAAATGTGAGTATGAAAAGTAATTTGGTTGAGCTTAAACATGGAAGAGTAAAAGACTAGTTGTTAAAACTGAGAAAGAAAAGGACAAGATATTCTAGTAAAAAATATAATAAATTTATAACTTCAAATATTGCAGCATTAAAAATTGATTATATAATGTTATAAATCGAATTTTTAAAAAATTCTTAATGTTGCAATATTTTAATTTATAAATTTATATTTTTTACTAGAATATCTTGCCCTTTTCTTTTCCAGTTTTAACCATTAGTCCTTTTTTCTTTTTTTTTTTTTTACACAGTGATCACCACTTATCAAGGCCCGGAAGCCATTCAGGGATAAGGGTTATTGCAAGTACATTACGTTAGTGTGGAGATTTGATGAAGTGTTTACTTAAGGGGGCGGTTCATTAGGAATTTTCTTTTCCATGTTTAAGCTTAACCATATTACTTTTCATGCTTGCATTTTTCTATTGCAATCTATGATTTTTCCAGGCTTCCAGTAAATTCACTTGTTCTTTGTTTAATTTCAGTCTTATTTTTTCCCCCCATAAACATAATATACACATATGTAATATCAACGTACAGCACTCGTCTGCTTTCAATAAAATACCCCCATTTATCTCCTTTACATGCTTTCATTCTCTCTGTTTCACTAGTTACTTCTCTTTTTGCAAGAGCGGTGAATTGGTAGCAACAGTAGTTGCTGAAGCGACGTGGTTGCTATGGAAACCAGTCATAAAAACGTCGCTCACCTTCTTATGAATTTTTACGATTTTGAACACCAGAAAATTCATCATAACATTTGTTTTACTGAACGAAAAATTTTTTCACAATATAACTGAGAAGGTGATCTTATAAACTGTAATAATTGTTTGAAATTTGGTCGAAAAATGAGTGAGTGGTGAAGCTTTAAAGCAGTTCTAAATGACTAAGACTGCAGCTTAACCTTATATTCAAACATTAATGTGTTTGAATGATTAATTTTATTTATCTTAATGTCTATTCTTTTCTGTAATATCTGTGTATGTTTTTTTTTTATCTATTTATATATGCATTTCCTTATCTCTTATTTACTGTTTTTATCACCTCCTCTTCCTTCTCCACTTTCTTTCCTATTTTTTCTTTCTTTTTTTATTATTGGTTCTTCTTTAATGATCACGATTATTTCAGTGGCCTATATTTTTGTAAATATTACCTACATATATATTTTTGTAAATATTACCTACATATATATTTTTGTAAATATTACCTACATATATATTTTTGCAAATATTACCTACATATATATTTTTGTAAATATTACCTACATATATATTTTTGTAAATATTACCTACATATATATTTTTGTAAATATTACCTACATATATATTTTTGTAAATATTACCTACATATATATTTTTGTAAATATTACCTACATATATATTTTTGTAAATATTACCTGCATATATATTTTTGTAAATATTACCTGCATATATATTTTTGTAAATATTACCTACATATATATTTTTGTAAATATTACCTGCATATATATTTTTGTAAATATTACCTACATATATATTTTTGTAAATATTACCTACATATATATTTTTGTAAATATTACCTACATATATATTTTTGTAAATATTACCTACATATATATTTTTGTAAATATTACCTGCATATATATTTTTGTAAATATTACCTGCATATATATTTTTGTAAATATTACCTACATATATATTTTTGTAAATATTACCTACATATATATTTTTGTAAATATTACCTACATATATATTTTTGTAAATATTACCTACATATATATTTTTGTAAATATTACCTACATATATATTTTTGTAAATATTACCTACATATATATTTTTGTAAATATTACCTACATATATATTTTTGTAAATATTACTACCCTTCTGATTTACCCTTATATGTTGTACCTACTTTTAATTACGACTAGCTGGACGCCCGGTGTTGCCTGGTTAGGCAATACACTTAAACATGGTATTTTAAATATATATTATTTAATTGGAATTCATTATTGAGATGAGTATTATTTATTCATTTATTTATTGCGGACTATTATGGTGAGACGACAACCAATGTAGCTTGTTGATATTAATAAAATAAAATAAATTATAAAACTAAGGAAAAATTAAGATATTACATTAGCTAAGTTCATAATTACAAAACTGAAAAAGTAATGAATTCTAAATAAAATAATAATCCCATCAAAACTTATAAAGAAAATATTAAAACATTAACTCCTAATTAAATATTACAGAGTAACCTAACGATACATAATATGCGCTTATTAATTTATTTACTGCGGACTATTATCCTCATCTTTTTTAGTTGTTGTGTCACAACATTTCGGCCAACTATTCCTCTGCCCTTCGTCGACGGGATAGGAACTCCGAATCTCCTAACTGCATTCTCAGTAATTACTGCCTTCCATAGTTGATTTGGAGTTCCTATCCCGTCGCAGTTAACACCTGAAGAAAGCCAGAGGAATAGTTGGCCGAAACGTTATAAAACAACAACTTTAAAAGATGAGGATAATAGTCCGCAATAATGAAATAATACTTTAATTAATGCAGATTTTGTATGTATTATTATAGAATCAACCCTCCATTGAATATTATGTATTGCGAGGAATAATAATCCTGGTGGACTAATTCGTAAAAAAATAAAAAAAATAATGATAATGTGGTTCATCAAATTCCGTTTGTGTTTGTTTACAATATAACGTCAGCTGAGATTTGGGTTTGACGATGAATGCCCTGGAAACGTCACTTCTGATTAATGTTTAGTTTTAAAATATGCAATAGAAAAAATGATTTGCAATGATTTTAAATATTTATATAAAATAAATATTTAATATTTCTTTTATAGTAAATTGAACTCATTAATAATAAAAAAAAAAATTGAAATAAAATGGTGAAGTACACTCGGCCTTGAACAGGGGATCATTTGATCTGTAGTCAAATGCTCTACCACTGACAATAGTGCTGTTATTTTTCAGAGGAAATGATTTGCTGTTATATATTTTTTTTTTATTTCAATATCAAAGCGTAGTGTCTTTTATTAGAGTTTTCAATTTAGAATGATTGTATTTAGTTTTCAAAATTACATCCACAATAACTTGATTAAATGGTTACTTGTAGAGACAAGTCAAATGAACATTTTGTAATGAAACCTCAATTTTCACTTTGATCCAGGAATTTTTAATAGTCATCCCCAGACTTCAAGGTTAATGAAGCATATCATCATTATTGCAAAGGAAACTTCAAAGAATCATCAATTATATATGACAACATTGTAATTGTAATTACAATGTAAAGAAATACAAAAAGTGATAAATTGTGGAACCATCTCTGAAACATGTAAAGTTTATTTGGTTAAAATTCTATCCAAATACTCAATTCAAATTAGTTTCCTATATCGGACTTCAACCAATCAGAAATTAGTTTGTTGTGAGAGTCAAGCACCTGTTTGCATTTTTTTTTTTTTTTTTTTTTGCACAGTGATCACCACTTATCAAGGCCCAGAAGCCACTCAGGGATAAGGGTTATTGCAAGTACATTACATTAGTGTGGAGATGTGATGAAGTGTTTACTTAAGGGGGCGGTTCATTAGGAATTTGTTAACATTGGACTTGAAGACATCCAAGTTGTAGTCCGGTGGGAAGCAGGCAGACGGAACAGAGTTCCACAGGCGTGCAATTCTAAGAAAGAAGCTTTGTTTATGGAATCCGCGTTTTGATTTAGGCACAGATATAGAGTGGGGGAAATTTTTCACAGTGGATTCAGCTAGACGGGTGTTTTTCGTGAAAGATTGGCGAGGGGGGACCAGAGATTGGAGTTCAGACGAGTACCTGCCATGGAAATAACGATAAAACAAGGATAGGCTCGCAACGTCTCTTCTGTGGGAGAGAGGTTGCAGGGTAGAGAAAAGGGCATCCCTCACTAAGCCAGGAAGTCTATTTTGTACTCTGTTAAGGCAGGATAGGCTGTTTTTAGCAGCTCCTGCCCAGATATGGCAACAGTATTCGATCCTTGGACGTACTTGGCTTTTATATAGATAGAGAATTGCATCAGTAGTGAGATATCTTCTGGAGCGGTAGAAGGATCCCACCATCTTTCCAGCGACCTTGGCAACAGACTTGACGTATTCTATAAGCAAGAACCCAATCGCTGTCATCAGTGAGACACTAAACTTGCCACATGATCAGTCATAACACTACTACCCAGGCTTCTCATGGGCAAATGAACGTAATTGTAACCTGTGGATCATTGGCATCTTGGCAAACAACACAAATCAGCCATAAAACACTAAAATATATCGACAGCTTAGTCTCACAAACTCACAAGTTTACACACATACAGACAAAAACAATACTTTCTTCATATAGATTCTTTGATTTATTCGTGACACTTTTCTTCATAACTCTTTACTTTTTGATTGTTGCCATAAATAATGTCGACAAATGATGTCTGGATAGATGTTGTCAGTACTTTTGTTATCTTTTACCAAATAAATACAGAATTTCATCAAGTTTAAAGTTATTTTGAAAATAAAATTATTTTAAGATTTCAGCAAATTATCTTGTTCTATAATCCTGTAATTTTGTACCTAATTTTTAGTAATTTAAGGAAATTTTAAAGTAAATCTCTAAAATATATCCATTGGTTGGTTGTTGCAGCATTTACCCTGGATTGGTTGGGTCGGTTCAATCCAGCAAATTCATCGCATAGCGTAGATCCATCATTGACAGTTAATTTTTATTTCTGTTTCTCAAATTCATTCTTTTTTAAAAAAATTTTTTTTACCCCTTACTTGAGAGTCACCACTTATCAAGACTTGAAGATAAGAGTTAATAAATGTACAGTAGTCAGATAGAAAGCAGGCAAACGAAAGACAGTTCCACAGCCGTGTGCAGTTCTAAGAAAGAAGCTTTGTTCATGGAATCCACGTTTAAGTTTAGGTACAGATAAAGAGTGGGGGGAATTATTGATAGTGTTTTCAGCTAGATGAGTGTTTCTTGTGAAAGTTTGGTGAGGAGGACCATAGATTGAAGCTCAGTCGAGCACTTGACACGAAACCGGATTCAGATAGAAAAAAACAGTACCAACACTCTAGGAAGATTTCTCCTCCTCCTCCTCCTCTAGCCAAGAACTGCTACTTTTTTGTTCCTATTCCGATTCATACTTAATGAGAAAAAGACCCCCTACCCACCAAGTTTAATGCAATTTTGTGGTAATGTTTATAATAATTTAGCAATCATTATTTATACTTTTATTTTACTCATGCGTCTGCATCATCTATGTTTTTCTTGTGCCTTCCTCAGATCGTTTTTGTTACAATTTGAAGACCAAATACAATATTTGAAGGCCAAACTGCTTTAAAAAAAAAAAAAAAACAAATTTGCAAAATTTGGCTTTAGAAAGGCCAATCTAGCAATCCTGAACAAGACTATGACAGTAACTTCCCTTTGGTGTAGCTTTGGTTTTTCGAATATCATTATAATAATATATAATCATTGCTGTAATGGTGTGAGAAAGGAACTCATAGTAATTTCGACGTGCAGTGATTTTTCACTGAAGAAAGAAATCAGTGTCATGTTACATTTAAAAACGGGAACATTTGAAAGAAACAGGGGGAAAAAACATTGTCTGCCAAGAGGTGATGGACTGAAGCAGTAAATTAAAGATTCTCTCTTACAATGTGATTTTATTATTTGTATTGAACTATGTAGCACAATATTAATTTCTGAATATTTATTAATATTTATTAATTTATCTCATTTGGGTTATTCATTAGTACTTATTAATATATTTCAATTAGATCAGTTCTATATTTAAGAAACAATGGACACTATTTTCATAGAAATGTTAATAAACACATATTTACTGCGTATTATTGGTTTTTCTGTTCAAAAAACTAATTTTTTGCACTATCCAGAAAAATATCAGCTTTATCAAAACATTTGTTGATTTTTTTTTTTTTTTACATAGGCATCACCACTTATCAAGGCCAAGAGGCCACTCGAGGATAGGGTTAAAGCGTGCACAGTAGAAATTGGATAATATAGTTATTGCTAATAATTGAAATTCGGTAAATTTGTTAACTTATATGGAACGGTTCATCAAAAACTTGTTTACGTTAGACTTGAAGACAACCATATTGTAGTCAGCTGGAAAGCAGGAAAATGGAAGATAATTCCACAGGTGTGCAGTTCTAAGAAAGAAGCTTTGTTCATGGAATCTACATTTAGGTTTAGGCACAGATAAAGAGTGGGGAAAATTAGTGATAGTGTTTTCTGCTAGACGGGTGTTTCTTGTGAAAGTCTGGCGAGGGGGGGGGGGCATAGATTGGAGCTCAGCCAAGCATTTGCCATGAAAATAACGATAAAGCAGAGACAAACTTGCAACATCTCTTCTATGAGAAAGAGGTTGCAGGGAAGAGAAAAAGACATCCCCTATGAGGCTATGAAGTCTATTTTGAACTCTATCAAGGCAGGATAAGTCCTTTCTAGCAGCTCCTGCCCAGATGTGGCAACAGTACTCCATCTTTGGACATACCTGGCTCTTGTATAGATAGAGAATTGCACCAACAGTGAGATATCTACAGGATCGATAGAAGGATCCTACCATTTTCTCCAGCGGCCTTGGCAACAGATTTAATGTATGTGTTCCATTTAAGATCAGGAGTAAAGGTCAAGCCCAGAAGCTTGTCAAAACATGGGGCCTCCCCAAGACGAGAGCCATTCATTTCAATTGATGCCAGATGGGGATCAGAGCGTTGATGATGTAAAGATAAAAGTTTGGTTTTAGATGCATTAAAAGTAACAAGCCACCTCTTTCCCCATTGTACCACTTGCTCAAGATCAGAGGAGAGAGAATCAGAGAGAACTTGGTCGTTTACGGTCTTAGATGTGCTACCATAGATAGTAGTGTCATCAGCATAAATGTCTACGAATGATGTAAGGATGTGATTTGGAAGATCATTAATGTAGATCAGGAAGAGAGTTGGGAATTTCCACGGATCCTGTTAATAGAAGGTTATCTCCCTTCTTCTAAAGATGCCATGCGGTCTTGTCGTTTGGGGTTTGCTGACTTCGAATATTAAATTAATTTCATTTTTTTTTATTACTCATTTTCTGTAATTTTTAGTGTACATTTAATATCGTTCAGTGATAATTAAGTTTTCCTGTTAATTTATTTTTAATTGCCATATCTTACATATATCTCAATATAATCAAGAACAAAAAAAAGTATTCTTCAGACATTTTATTATTGAATTACTTCCCCTGTTTTCTAGACAGTGATAGCTGATTTGGCGTCCCCGACGAAACATCTTCCAACATATATCTTAACTGAAGAAATTATCACATTCTTAGACAAATTATTAGTTGTATTTGTACTATTATAAGAAGTTTGGCGCAAGAATGATACTTTTCTGTAAAAAAAAAACCCCCAAAAACAATGTTTATTTACTTTTAAGAATGTTTCACATAAAAAGCTCCCAGTTACAAGAAATAAATATTACACGATTACGAAATGATTTTTTTCAACTACTTTATTTCGTGTAACAAGGTTTTATAAAATGATAATGTTTATTTATTTTTAAGAATGTTTCTAGATATATGCAGGAATGCCAGAAATTATTTAAGTTTTAAGTATCATTATTGTGATTATTTTTAATTGCCATATTTCACATATATTTCAAGATAAATAAGAAAAAAAAGTTTGTACGAGATGCCTCCAATAAGTTTCCAGGGTTTTTTGTACAAGCATTTAAAAATTGTCATAGACTTTTGAAAATTCAGTATGTTATTGCTATACATCTTCTGAGATGACTGACCAATTTGCAAGAAACTGAAGATGTGGAAAATTTGCATGAAGTTTGTCCCAAGTATGTTCAGCGAAGATCACAGACTATTTGACGCAGATTGGCATCAAGACAGTTCCTTGCCCTCTCTATAGTCCAGACCTTGCTCTCTGTGACTTTTGGTTATTCCCTAAGCTCAAGGAAAACCTTAGAGGCTGTCGTTATGAGACAATTGAGGAGATGAAAGAGGCTTTGATGAAAGTCAATGACTTCCATGAGGCCTTCCAGAAGTTGTTGGAATGGTACAACAAGTGTATTGCAGCCAGGGGAGATTACTTCGAAAGGGACTAGAATTTCATGTATGTAGTATCAATAAAAGTGCCTATACCAAAACGTCTGGAAACTTATTGAAGGCATCTCATAAAATAAATATATTTACATTTGGTTACAATTTTCATTACATACAAAAACAAAAATAAAATAAAATAAATAACAATGGTCACAAAGTGAAGGGTCAGTTTACATAAAATTTATATAGGAAACTGATCCTACCTGCACACTAAAATTTTAAATATCGATAAAAAGAAAATTCTCTAGTTGACATCATAGGTAATTGTAATTAAAAAAGAAAACAAAAAAGAAAGGTGAAAAAAAGAATGATGGCAAATAGTGAGAGAGCACTAACATTGTTTTTAAAAAAAAATATTTTTAAAGGTGCTCATGCATTGTACGTCCCATGATGACACAAAGTTACTCAGGTTTGCCAGCTGATGTTAATAACCGGAAAAGGCCGATTTTAATGTTAGGAATGAACGCGTCGTCGGTTTTTAGCTAATAAAATCTTACGGAAACTTTTTTTCATAAATTGAAAGAAATGAAAATTTAATTTTAATTGTGCAGGTTGTGGTCTCCTTAGATAGTAATGCCTAAATACATGTGTTTGGTGACTTTAATGTCCACCATAAAAATTGGTTTCTCAGGTTAGGGTTACACAGATGCAGCTGAATGCTCTACTTATAGCTTCTCTATAGCCCATTCCTTCACTCAGACAGTAATGTTCCCAACACGCCTACTAAATTGTAAACCTATTTCTCACCACAGTACCTGAGGATTGTGTGACTAATGTCCACAGTCCACTAAGAAACGCAGATCACATAGTGGTATCAGTTGACATCACATTAAAATCCCAACCTCAAGGTGAGGAATCATTACTCAAAACAACAAGCTACTACAACAGCGCTGACTGGGAAGCCATTAGAGAACACATCTGAGATGCCCCATGGACCAATATCTTCTCTTATCCTGCTGAACAGTGTGCCAATGAGACAACTGAATGGTGCAAAGCAGGCACTGAAGCACATGTTCCCACACTGAAGTATTATAGCAAACCCCACTCACCCCCATGGTTCACTGAAGATTGCGCAGCTACCATTACACAAAGACAGCATGCATTCCGCCAGTTTGTACGTCATAAGTCAAATACAAATAGGAAAAAATTTGTAGATGCTAGAAATCATTGTAAGCATCCTGAAATAATTGGGGAATGCATAGAATCGCAAAAGATAGGAATTTGTGCTTTCTGGAACATCTATAATAGTGTAGTGATAAAGGGCAATCAGTAATTCCTCCACTGAGCAACAACAAAAAGGTTGCATGCACGGCAATGGAGAAGGCAGAACTGCTTGCCTGGCGATTCGCTTTCAACTCCTCTTAATTATCGCCCCATTAGTCTCCTCCACCTTTTTACTAAAATCTTTGAGACCTTAATTAATCAAACACTAGTTCACCACCTCGCAAAAGCAAATCTTCTCTCTGACAAACAGTATGGATTCAGGCAATGTCATTCTAATGTAAATATTTTAACAGTCATTTCTGAACACATTTACCATGTAAGGCGAGCGAAATCAGGGCTGTAGCTCTGGATATATCCAAGGCCTTAGATAAAGTCTGGCACAAAGGATTACTAATGAAAATTAAATTGTACGGTATAACTGGATGCATACTAAATATAATTAGATCCTTCTTAGACAATAGAAGCATACAGGTTGTCATTGACGGACGTACATTCAAGCAGCATAACATTAATGTGGGAGTGCCTCAAGAGTCGATCCTTGGACCATTATTGTTCCATATATTCATAAACGACCTCCATGATAATATTGTGCTTGAGATGGGTATATTTGCTGATGATACAACACTCTATAATATGCATGAGGGAAGAACAGGTGTACATAAATCTAAGACAATGGCAGAATCGTTAGAAAATGACCTCCAGACTATAGTGGAATGGGGCCGTAAATGGATGGTAACATTTAATGCTAGTGAAACTAAGCTGTTCTTCTTTAACAATTACAAGAAACCTCTCCAACCACTTATATTCATGAAAAATAGCACCCTACCTGAGAATTCTACCTTCAAATTCCTCGGCCTAACATTTGTGGGCAATATGAACTGGAACAAACACACAGAGGACATTGCAAAAGCTGCTGCAAAGAAGGTGGGTTCCCTCTATCGAGCTAGAAGACTACTCACACCTGAGAATATCCTGTACCTCTACGGAGTCACCATTCGTCCATGCATGGAATATTGTTGCCACATCTGGGCTGGTGCATCTGCCACTAGTCTCTCCCTCTTAGACAAAGTCCAAAAAAAGAGTTATCAATCTAATCGGTCCCACTTTATCAACTAAGCTCCAGCCCCTGTCTCATCACCGCAATGTTGCATCACTGTGCCTGTTTTACAAATATTTTAATGGAATGATGAACTCGTTTCACTTGTACCCCCTCGACGTACATATCCTCGACAAACCCGCTTAGCAACAAAATCTAACCCCTTCACTGTTGATGTCCCTAAATACCAGAAAGCTTTCTGTTCTAATAGTTTCTTCCCTCAAACAGTTAGACTTTGGAATTCCCTTCCTGCTGCCTGCTTTCCTGGCTGTACTGATATGCAAAAGTTTAAATGTAATGTAAACAAATATCTTGTTAATCTTTCCTAGACATGGTCCCAAATAGTAGTCCCTTATGTCCAAGTGGCGATATGCTCTGTAAGGGGTGAACATGAGTAAAAAAAAAGAAAAAAAAGTGCTCTCAGCATCAACAGACATCACATGCATGAAGGGTCAAAGAGCATGGAAAAACCGAGGAGTAAAAACACGAACCAGACCGCCACCAAATGAGTGCGAGCTAGGCTGGGACTTTAGGGGAGGCTTGTTGCCACCCAAATTCCAGTGAAGAGCAATTGTCGTTGCTAATGGGAAATTAATGGCAAGCGGCTGTGGTGATAATGCAAATTTATTTGCAAAGGTTATCAAAAGAGGTGACGAGTACTGGAAATCTGGGGGGGGGGGGGATGTGTTGTCGCTCACACTCCAGGAAACACCACTGCTTATCACTGTTAGTGAGTAAATTTTTGTGGATGGCTTTTGTGAGAACTTCTAGTGAGTACAAATAATCATAACAATTACGAAATTAAATCCATTTGATACGTTTTGGTGTTTTCATAAACAAGTCATCCAATTTGAAAGGAATTTGGAAGCATTTAAACTGAAAACTGTCAATTGAAAAGTAATAATTTACAAATTATAGACCAACGCCAAGTATTAAGATAATTGTTTGTTCCTAAATTGAAAAGAGACAGTATTTCAAGAACATAATCCGGAATTATTTTTTGATATAGCATTTACTGGTGGTGAAGTTAAATTGTCACTGGTCATATAGATATTCTGTTGGAGTGAAAAGAACTTGAATGCCTACTAGACACTGTCCTCGAGTGACAGGATTTTGTCAGGATAACCTGGCATGAGATACTTTTAGCTACAAGTAAACCCTGACTAAATATTCAAAATCACATATTTTTCGCGGCCCAAGTAAGATATCCTCGATATGGCTAACCCACACTGGCTATTACGGGGAATGGCAAACTTTCTTCAAGTAACAGCACGAAGCTGTTCACTCCACCAGACTAGATCAATTCTTGTCCCGGGCGTGGTAATAAGAAAGATATACTATAACATTCAATTGGGGAGAGGAAAACTATTTCTCAACTTCTTTACTAATTTTGTGTTTGAAAAATAAAGGAGAACTTTAATGTAATATTCGAATATCTATGTGTTTCATGTAAAAATCAAGTGTAAGTCCCAGGAATGAGGGCCATTGATTTCTGAAAACGTAAAGTAAAATAAAACAAAAATTGAGTTGAAAGAATACAAAACAAACAAAACAAGAGACCATATAAAAAAAATAAACAGACAACCTGTGCACTTTTTTATCTTCTAAAGCCGATACAAAATCCGGCTCTTCATTATTGCTTTCCTTGTTATCAGAAATCAGCGATGATGTCTGCAGTTTTTTTAAGAAATTTGTCTTCGAGAAAACTAATGAAACACCTCCACCTTTTTTCATAGCGGTTATCGGTACAGTGGACTCCATATTGGAAATCCCCTCCATTACGAAAGATTTACTTCCGGTTTTCTGTTTCATTAAGACGAGTTATTTGCTCTTGGATTTCCGGTGTAGAAATTTTGAGTAAAAAAATAAAGAAAGCGAAGACTAGAAAGGTCTTTCGCCCGCAATTATTGCTCCAGGCGAATATATAGTTCAGTAAATACTACTAAAAACTTTCAAATGTTATAGTAAACATCTATGCAATTTTATGGTTCAAGAATACTTCAAGCCACGTCCAAGCGACTTAACGTCCGATTGTAATTACGTCAGTTTGATTCGGCTATCCACAGACAGACGCCTTAAGTATTTTTTGTTATTTTATTTATATATATATATATATATAATTTTATCGCTTTCAAAATCATAAAATAATTTTACTACTATTTACATAATACCGCACTTTATATTCAAGAGAAAAAAAACTTTTAAAATTGTAATCGTGTTTATTGTGTACGTTAATTTTCGTTGACAATAACACGCAGGTGTCTCCTGCAGGCTGTATTAAATCGCATTTTTTGCGGTCCTTTGATTAAGTTCGGAAAAATCTTCAGTGTAATACTGAATCATGCCTCCTAAACACTATCTAAGCGAAACCATGGCTAATCTGGAGGGTGCAAAGAAAAAACGGCGTGTTATTACCATGGAAGATAAGCTAAAGGTTATAAACGAATATGAAAACGGTAAAGCTGTAAACGCCATAGCACGTCAACTGGGCTGGTCTCACTCAACTATAACTACAATTCTAAACAACCGAACCAAAATTGTGAAGGCCGTCAAAGAAGATACCCCGATGACGTCAACAATAATAACAAAGCAACGCGAGGCACTTGTCGCCGATGTGGAGAAGCTCCTCTTGATATGGATAGATGAAGAGCACCAAAAATATGTGACCCTAACTCAAACGATGGTCACGTCAAAAGCCCGGGCTCTCTTCAGGATGCTGAAGACTAATGCCGGACCCTGCTACAATGTCCAATTCAACGCCACCACTAAATGGTTTAAGCGTTTCAAAAAACGCAATTCCTTACAGAATATCATCATGAACGATGACGCAGTGAGTCCTGGTGTGTTGCCAGCTCAGAGCTTTCCAGAAGGATTTGATAATCTCATGGGAATGGAAGGCTATTATCCCCAACAAATGTTCAACAACATGAACGAGTCACTGCTATGCTGGAGGGATGAGCCCAGGCGACCCTTCGTTCCAAACAAAGACATGTCAAACGTGCCAAACCAACAATTACACCAACAACCGGATGGCCAGCAGCAACAGCAACAACAACAACAACAACAGCAGCAGCAACCACAACAACAACAACAGCAGCAACAACAGCAGCAGCAACAGCAGCAGCATCCGACTGGGGGACCAACCTTACCACCGAGAGTGCCCGAAGAACCCCCAAAAAGGAAATTTACAGAGAAAGGTCTTGCAGATATGTTTTCAACGTTTAACAGTGCACTGAAACAGGCTGAAGAAATGGATCCTGATGCCGAACGGGTTCTCCTAGTGAAGAGTAAAATATATGACGCAATCGCTTGCTATAAGGATAGTCGGATTTTCGAGGAAGAACCGAAGGATGCACATAAAACCCTTCAAGAAATCATCCGGAAAAAGACACCCCCTCTAAAAGATCCCAAGTTAGAGTCGGCGGATGTAGTAACGGTTGTATTAGATAAGGACAGTAAATGTACAGTTAAACTCCTCCCAATCGATCATATGTTACTCGACGAGCCTTCTAATTAGGCGAACATACAATTGAAACATTTTATGAAAAGTGAACGCTATCTATAAAACAGTGTTTTTAATACACTAAACATAGAATCTTATCCATTGAGACGGACCTACATTTCTTTTTCTTTAAAGTTGAATTATATAATAAAGGGTCCCTTTGCAAACAGTAACAATAAAGCAACGCCAAAGAAGGTCCAAAGAGGCTTACTGTCCTTGCAAGGACCTGAAAGCCAAAATGTCGGAGAACAGGTGGTGGGATCAAGTCGTTAAAAATGGAGGATAGTGTTGCAGAAATGCAATCAAGTTCAATAACCCAGACAGTTATCTCCCTTAAATCTGACTCTTCTATATCATATGTACGCTTTTGGTGCTTTTTTGCAATAATACAGCTCATGGCTAAAAGAAAGTGATATGAGATTTTCATTTTACGTTGTGCAGATTCAAATAGTAATAAGCACTTATTAATCTGATTTGAAGTGAAAACAACAAGCAGTTTTTATTATTTTTCAGATTTTTCTTTCTAGAAACTGAGTAGGTGCCAGTCATTTTGACGGTTATTTGAAAAGAATCTCTCAGCCACAACCTATGCACTATGAGGCGAAGCAGAATTTGTGGTCATGACCACAATGTCAACATTTTTTTACTGAAATCGCTGAATTATGAGTTGAAGCCAACTTTGAAGTTGCTATCCAGATACTGGTAGTTTTTGGATTATTTTGGGGGTTAATAAAAAATATGAGTAAATTCATGAGTTTTTCAAGTCTATCGTGTATTCTTGTGTTAAAATGTGACCCATCTAGTTCATTTCTGACTTATGAGCTTATAAGAACTTTGCCAAAGGTTTGAAATAAAAAAAATTTCTGTCACTTATCATAACCTTGGACCAGTCTTTTAGCGGTCAGGAGCAATATGGCAGTCTCAATCTTTATCTGGTCAGCTCAGCTATTTGGTGGTTGTCCTCTTGATTTTTTTCTTGAATGAAATTGTCTTTATATACTTTATTTACATCGCTAGAGATTGCCAGGAAACAAATCTCTTTTTTGTTTTATAACATTGTTGATGGATCTGTTAATAAGTTTCTTTCTTATATTTCTTTGTTTATCTTGAAATGTTACTCCAAAAGTAATTCTCAAAACTTTCATTTCAAAGACAATGAGTTTCTTCTCATGCTCTGCGAGTATCATACAAGTTTCACTTGGATAATCAGCAATAGGAACTATCAATGTAAATTTCTTTTTTTTTTTTTTTTTTTTTTTTAAACTCTTGTTCACCCCAAACAAGGCATATTGCAATTTGGACATAAGGGGCTACTAATTGGGACCACGCCTACAGGAGTACTATGTAGGGATTTGAGCAGCAAGATGTTTGTTCATGTTACATTTAAATTTCCATCCTGTGAAGTTACTGCAAGGATAGCTTTTAAATATTACATTGAAAAGACATTGAGTTTCCTTCTCATCATCAGCCAGTATTGTCCATATTTCACTTGAATTGGCAAGTCTTGATTTCAAAGACGTTAATATGTCCTTCCTGCTGCATATCATTTCCTGTAAACATCCAAATACAGAAGTTGCTATTCCTATTCTTCTGATAATGTCAGATGAATCTTGGGACATTTAAGCCAAAAAACACAAAATCTTTGTATTTTTCAATCATTTTGTTAAATACTGACATGTAATTTATCAGGATGATTGGAAAATATTATCATCATCATTTTTTTTTACAAAATTCCTCATTCTGCCCTTTTGTCACATTCTTTGTATAATTTTGTTCAGTATATTTTTTGAAATTCTTTTTTGTGAAATTTATTGTAATTATTATGCATGAATAAATATAACCCCGATTTGAATATGTCGAGTACACTTTAAAAGTGCAAAATTTTATTCACATTTTGCTGTTGATAGACTTACTTTAAATTTTGTTGCAAATTCAGATTATTAAAATTCTTGTAGGACTTCAAGTCACTTGCAGATAGAAACTATACATTATTTGGAGTGGATAAGAATTAAAAAAAAAAAATTTTAATTAATTCAATTAAATTTTTTTTTTTTTTTTTTTTTTTACACCCTTATCCACTCGAAACAATGTATATTGCTACGTGAAATGTAAGAGGCTACTAGTTGAGACCATGTCTACAGGGATACTATGTAGGGAGTTGAGTATCAAGCTGTTTGTTCACTTTATATTTAAATTTCTGTAGTCTAGCAGTTTATGGGAAGAAACTATTCGAACAGCAGACTTTCTGTCATCTACGAAGTTTGGCAGTGAAAGCGTGGGATTTTGCTACTTGTCAGGTTTATCGGGTGTTTTTACATCAACGAGCATAAGTGCTGGGAGTTTGCCAAAGTACATTCCATTAAAATATTAGTAAAATAAGCACAGGGATGCAAGTCTTAACTCCAGACTTCCTGCTCCATATCCATGGCATTGATATATCCATTCTGCTCTACATCTTCCAAATGCAAAAGTTATCCCTGTTCTTCTGCAAATCCTGGAACCACTGAACCAAGAAACATAAAATCTTTGGGGTTTTTTTTTTTGTTGTTTGTTTTTGTTTTTTACCATTTTGTTGTCTTTTAAGATATTTCCTTTAAGATTTTGTATTCACCTGTGTTCACTTTCATTTCTCATAAGATGGTTCAAGCTCAGGAGTAGAGACTTTCAACATCAAAGATAGTTGCAATAAGTGTGGTGTTATTTTGGAAACTTAAGAAAATATGAAAATCTTAAGTAAAACAATATTTATTTGCTTGTTTTCACTTTGATAGAATAATAATTAGAACAATTTTAGGAGCTTATTTGAAATTGCACTAAAAAAAAAAAATACAGGAAAATTTTTATGATGTATTCGTCATTGTTAAAAAATTATGTAAATTGATCAAGTATTCCTTTTTTTACTAAGAAAATCAAAATTTACAATTTTTAGCTATTTTTAATATTAAATTGTATCAATTACAAGGCTGATTTTGATCTAATAGGTTGAATCGAGTTGTCTCCCTTTTATTATTCAATATAGCCGGTCAAAATCCTCTCGCTTCATCATAAAATTTGATTCTTTTAGTAAAAAAAAAAAAGATACTTCGCCAATTTACATGATTTTTGGAATATAACATTATCATTCTGTGGTGAGTATGTACATCATGAAGGTTTTCTATATTTTGTTTTTTTTAATAAGTGGAATTTTAAATAAGCATCCTTTTTAGTTTGCACAACATAAAATTTGAATCTGACATTTGTTTTATCAGTGAAACAATATTTATTTTTTTCCTTTTTCTTTTCTTTTCCTTTTTATTTTGTCGTTTCTCTTTTTCCTTCCTTTTTCTTTTTTCTTTTCTTCATTTTAAAATTTAAAAATGAGTGTGATATGTACAAGAAAGATTTTGTCAAGTGACAACAATATGGAAGAAAAATGTATCTATTCTGACTAGTCGTTGAAATGAATGGCAGAAACAAAAGGAAGTTTAAAAATGTCAAATTAATGTATTCATGTTCAGAAATATTAACTCATAATATTAATTTCTTTGTCAACACATCATCTATTACTTATGTCTGGTCAATTTGATTATTTGCTATGTTTTTTTGGTCCCTATTTCACTAAATATTGAGAGATTTATATTTACCAAAAATAGTTTGAGAAAATATAAAACTAGAAATCATTCTAAGTAGGCTTCCCAAACAAAATTATTCTTTTTATATTTAAAAACTTTTAATGTTTATAGATGGGTCATTGCAAAATATGAAGAATATCAAATTTATTTTGGTAGCACCATTAGCCAATGAATTTTGACTGTTCCAAATTTGTTGGAAATTAGACAAATTTCTATCTCATTACTATTGGTACAGGAGCCAATTTTCACTGTGTATAATGAAAAATGCATGCTTTATACAAGTGAAGAAGTCTTAGAAATATGATGGCATCTTGTAGTAAATGAAAAATAATTATTAGGTCAAGCCAACCTTAGCATTGAACAAAATTCTATTATTTTGCTAAATAACGTACAAAATTTACATAGAAAAACACCTTTAATTGCTCAGATAAGATCATTTCAACAGCTAACACATTGAATCTTCATAATATGTATGATCCATAGTTTTGTATTGGTTGTCGAGGAAAGATGCTATATGCTGATTATTTAGTGCATGCATGCATGCAGCATCCCTGCTGTTTTAATAGCATTGGCGACCACGGCTCCCCAAATTGTAGAGCCATGGTAATCTCGGGAAGACAAGTAAAGATGGTAGTTTCCCGTCGCTTTCTGTCTTGATTTGGGGGTGTATCTTCCCCTGTGGTGAGTTAAACACGCCTCCAGATACAAACCTGGAAATTTCTACGATTCAGCGCGGTACATACAGTGCCTACACTTCCCAAATGGTTATTCCTCTGGTACTGACCAGGCTCATTGTTGCTTAACTTCGGTGATTAGGTGAGAACCAGTCAATGTGATTGTGCCGTAGATTATTTAGTACTTACCTGCAAAACAATGGAAGGTCCACATGTTAAGTTGCAGACTTAGAGGAATATCATGAAAAATAAAAAACTGAGAATAAATGTAATCAAAGTGATGATTATTGGTTGTAGCATTGGAAAGCTTCCGAAAAGAAGGAAGTTCTGATTAGTTTGAAGAGAGTTGAGTGCAATTATATTTTACTGTAGTACTTAGTGAGTACACCAGAAGTGGAATTACTAGTAGGTTGAGAGATGATAACCAATTTATATGCAAGGTAATGGAGATGGATGAAAGTGTTGAAAAAGCTTCCAAAAGGACGAAAGTTCTCCTGGTTATTTGACAGAGAGAGGGAGAGAGTTGAATATAATTACATTTTACTGTGGTACTTACTGAATACGCAAGAAATGCAGTGGAATTACTGGTAGGTTGAGAGATGATAACCAGTTCATATGCAAGAACAGCAAGATAATGGAGATAGATGAAAACTCAGATGTGGACAAAGAATATTTTAATGGTTCAGCCATGCATTGTGTGCTGCAACTCAGGAGAGTTATTCACAAAACAATTGTTTCAGAATCAATCCAAGATTGGCAAGCCCCATTCTCCCCAATGGTTTACTTCTGCTTGTGCAGCTGCCATTTGTCAAAGGCAGCATGCGTTCCACAGATTCAATCGACATAAGTCCAGCTCAAATAAACAGAAGTTTATAGAAGCTAGAAATAATTGTAAGAGAGTGATAAAGACAGCTAAGACAGATTACTCTGAAACCACCAGAAAATGCATCGAAGCACAGAAATTAGGAACCCGTGATTTTTGGAAAATCTACAACAGCGTAGTAAATAATGGACAGTCAACTATTCCCCCACTATCAAACAATCATGAGGTTGCTTGCACGGCAACTGACAAGGCTAATCTGCTTGCCAGTCAGTTTGCCTCAAACTCCACACTGAACTCGGTACACCACTCCCTCCCTGATTTTCCTCTGCGAACAGACGCCACACTAGACGATTTGAAAATAACCCCTTCTCAGGTACATGCTATTATAAAAAACCTAGACACCTCAAAAGCATGTGGACCAGATCTCATCCTGGCTGTGCTATTAAAAAAATGCTCTGCCGAGGTTGCTCCAGTTCTCTCCAAACTTTACAATAAATGCCTTAACGAATCTTGTTTTCCTGACTGCTGGAAAACCGCCTCTGTGGTACCAGTCTTCAAGAATTCTAGTGAAAGAACTGACCCACTAAATTATCGCCCCATTAGCCTCCCGCTTTTCGGCAAAATATTTGAGTCCTTAGTTAATCAAGCCCTAGTCCAGCACCTAACAGCTGCTAAACTCCTGACTGACAAACAATATGGATTCAGGCAAGCCTGTTCAACAGCAGATATCTTAACTGTAGTTTCTGAACGTATATACCGTTCATTAGACAAAACAGGGGAGGGCAGAGCGGTGGCCCTTGATATATCTAAGGCTTTTGACAGGGTATGGCACGATGGTCTTCTAAGGAAAATTAGATCATATGGAATCACTGGAAGAATTCATAATGTAATTAAATCCTTCTTAAGTAAGAAAAAAATCAAAGTTGTCCTCGACGGTCGTACATCTAAACAATATGACATAAATGCGGGAGTACCTCAGGGGTCTATCCTTGGACCTCTATTATTCCTGATATTCATAAATGACCTGCCTGATAAAATTGTTTCGGAGATGGGTATATTTGCCGATGACACCACTCTCTATAACAGATATGAGGGGAAAACAAATGAACACATATCCAAGGAAATGGCAGAAACACTAAAGGATGACCTCCAATCTGTAGTGGAATGGGGACAAAAACGGATGGTCACATTCAATGCTGCTAAGACTAAGCTTGTTTCCTTCAATAACTACAAGAAACCTTCTCTACCACCAATAGCAATGGCAAAGAACACATTGCCTGAAAGTACTTCTTTTAAACTCCTCGGGCTAACGTTTACAGGGAATATGAACTGGAATAGATACATTGAGAGCATTGCCAAGGCTCCCTCTACCGTGCTAGAAAACTACTTACGCCTGACAGTATCCTATATCTTTATAAGGCCACCATTCGCCCATGTATGGAGTACTGTTGTCACATGTGGGCTGGTGCATCTGCTGCTTGTCTCTCGCTCCTGGACAGGGTTCAAAAGAAAGTCGCCAACCTGATAGGTCCCGAACTGTCATCTAGGCTTCAGCCTCTGTCCCATCGACGAGATATTGCATCCCTCTGCCTGTTCTACAAATACTTTAATGGTGAATGCTCTGACGAACTGCAAACACTTGTACCTCCCCGACGTAACTACCCCCGACAAACCCAACAAGCTACTAAGTCTCATCCCTTTACAGTAGAGATCCCTAAGTGTAAGAAAGCCTTTTACTCCAATAGTTTCTTCCCCAGAACTGCGGGTCTTTGGAACTCCCTTCCGGGATTCTGCTTTCCCAACTGTACTGATATGCAGAAGTTCAAGTGTAATGTGAACAAACATCTTTCTACTCATCTCCCTTCATAATGACCCTGCTAATTGGGTCCCTGATAGTAGCCCCCTGCTTCAAAGTGGCACTGTGTCTTGTGTGGGGTGAAAATTGATTAAAAAAAAAAATTAAAAAAAATAAGACAGAACAAGAGGCCAGTTGAAGTCATGGTTACAAATCATCAAAGCTGACGTCAAACTCAGCTTACGTCCACAGATCTACAGTATTTGCCGCTGGTCCAAGTACTGTCTATCACTATCTTGGCCACTGTCAACCGTTTTGTATGATCTATGTTCATCTGGAATGCTGTATGTCCTATGGAAAGAGTTGGCTCAACTCATCCTGGGTAAATGTTGCTTCAAGTCAAGTCAAAGTATATTTGGATGACAAAGCTATTGAGGTTGTCCAAAAGTTTTGTTAGTGGATCCATTAGAACACTGGATGAAGCAGTTGCTAATATGATTGTAAGAATTAAGTGTGGATGGAGTAAGTTAAGGGAACTTTTATTATTGCTGTCAATTAAGTGAAAAGTCTATCAGGCATGCATACGCAGTGCGATGATATACGAAAGTGAAACCTTGGCAATAAGGGTTGAGGATATGTGTTGCATGGAGATAAATGATATCAGAATGATACAATTGATGTGTAATGTGAGTTTTAAAGACAAACTTAGTTCTGATAACCTCAGAAGAAGACTAGATTGAGAGTATTGGCAGATGTGTGCAGAAGAGTAGACTTAGATGGTATGACCACGTGGAAAGAATGGATGAGAGTAGATGTAGAACAGTTAAGGTAGCGTGTTCAGTTCACAGAGAAAGATTAAAAAAAAACATGAGGGGGGAACAGAAGTGATATAAAAATGAAGAGAAAAGAGATAAATAAAGACCTGGCCAGATAGGTTAGTTTGGAGGTTGATTTCTTAAACACGATCACCACATGCTAACATGTAAAATGGACGTTAAATTGAATATGATGATATACACATACATATATATATATATATATATATATATAAATAATATTTTTATTTATATAGACAAATATTACATAGTCGCTACACTGAACATGCTTATGCTTCAGACAATTGGTTGGTAAGGACGAAAAGTCCTCGGCAGGCGACATAATAAAGTTTGTGTACCACTGAAAGTGTCCGGTTCTCAAATGGGAGAATTGAAGAAATATATTTATTTTAATAAAAATAAAACGTTAAATTTAAAAGCGAGGGGTGAGGGGGGTGAGTTTAAGTGACATTTTTAGACTCCAGAATGAAAAAAAAAAAAATATATACACACACACACACACACACCACTTTTCATGTCAGAGGTTGTGTTTTCGAAGATAATTTAGTAGTTGGACACAAATTCCACATAATTCAATCAGCAGGACACTATCCGGGATAAGAATAATGAGAAACTCATTAGCAAAGTTTAAAAGCAAAGAAAGAAATGAAAGCTATTGATTTTATGTAATCCTTATTGCTATTGTGAATTCATGGTAAAACCAACAGAAAACAAGCCAAGACAGTTCAAAGGTCAGATTAAAACAGATCACCATCATCATCATCATCGTCATGAGATTTAAACTGACTTTTTTATAAACCCTTGTTGCCTTTTAAGGGACCACAATTAATTTTTCATTAATTTTTTTTGTTTTTTTAAATTTACTCCTGAAAGAAAAAAATATGTTGCTTCCAGAAGGTCCAGAGTTCTCTTTTAGGTTAGTAGACCTTCGGAAGTAGACGTTCCAATAGATGAAATCTGGAAAACAAAGATTTTTCCTTTGTGCCTCGTTCTATCTGTGTCTCTTTTTGTCAAAAGATATCGACCGCCTTGGTGGCCATGAGGTTATTTTCAGATCACAATTTTTTTTAAATGTAATACATTGCAGAAGTTGTTACATTTTCAAAATATCAGTGATCTTAACAACTTTTAGAAAATATCGAAATAATATTGAAATAATATCGAAATAATATCAAAATAATAAATTCCTAATCTATAAAGTGGATGCCATGACTTGAAATCAAGACATTTAGATCTTTAGTCTGACATCTATATCAACTGACCTATTTGGACTTTCTTATAAATAGAGCTTAAAACATTATCTTAACAAAATAATTATACTTCAGTGTGTTATAATATTTTATTTCTTATAATTAAAATATGAAATTTATGAATATTATTTTTTTTTTGTCTGTGTCTGATTTATGTGAAATGACCATTTTGGATTTTGACTTTCTAAAATTAATCTAAATTATTCTTTAAATTAAGATTTTTATAAAATTGTATTCGAAATTTTCTTTTTGTAATTGTTAATTTTCTGTAATTGTCACATTTAATTGTAATTTCTATTTACTAATAAATCTTTTATATTGGATAAATAAATGAGTTTATTTAAATAAAATATCCAAATAATATATAACCCTTTTCACTCCAAACAAGGTATATTGTCGCGGACATAAAGGGCTACTATTTTGGAGTGTTTCTAACAGGGGAGTGTGGGGAACTGAGTAGCGAGATGTCTGTCCACATTACAGTACAGTTATGGAAGCAGGAAAGAGAAAGAGAATTTCAAAATCTAGCAGTTTGAGAAAAGAAACTAGTAGAAGGGTTTCCAGCATCCAGGGGCCTCAAGAGTTAAGGGATGGAATTTTGTTGCTTGTTGGGTTAGTCGGGAGGGTGTATGTCCAGGGAGCACAAGTGCTATGAATTCACCAGAGTACATTCTATTAAAGTATTTGTAAAACAGCGAACTAAGTATTACAGTATCCATTAAATGCACAGTTAAGTATTAATTAGGATTAGTACTGATGTAATACTGCTGCATGCGCCAGGTAATACCAATTCATCTTGCTTGCAGGCGAAGGGTTAGGTGGGGTGTTTGACACAAGGTTTAAGACATTCCTTCTTTTCCCCAAAGTCTGGAATATGTTTTTATGGCTGATATGGTAGACAAAAAAGTAATTTCTCAGCAAAATAAAGTAGACATTGGCGCCCTGAAGTCTGAATAATATCCATGAAGATATCGGCAGTAGACCACATGTTTTATGTTAAAGTGACAGACCACCTTCTTGGTAATAAGGATTAATTTGAAAGTTGGCAAGACCTCCAGCATAGTTGATAATAAAGCTTCTTTGAAAAATAAAAGGGGGTTGGAGGGAGAGAAAGAAAAAAGAGAATTAAAGATAGATATAGTTTAAGAGAGAGAAAGAAAGAAAACAAGGAGGAAGACAATAAAAAGGAAAGTGTAATCTTCAAATGATAGAGGAGGAAATGCTAATCTCAAAGAGATGGTGGTCGGAATTTGGGTTCCATAAAAAAACATGTTTGGCAAGTGAAAAGAGAAGATTTGCTTGCTGGGCATCGAAGAGGACACACCTCAGCTTTTGGGCTAGATAACCTCCGCGAAAGAGCAAAGCTGAAAAACTCTTCTTCCTCTGAGCGAATAGCTGCCTAAACAAATCTAAGTGAAAACATCCTGCATCTTGAAACCATTCAAAACCCAAAGAATTAACTTTCCTTTGCACAAAGTTTACCTTGAAATATCTTATGAATAATTATTCTTGTTTATAAAATAATGATTGCTGAGTTATTGAATTGCTTTGATTTAAAAAACCCAGTTATGTACAGCGCCGACACCACAACCAGCCATTCACCAAAGCACATATGAGAAGAACTTAAACCACAGCATTTGACAACGAGTGACCAGCCAGCATACTAAAGGTATTCCCACATGGACTTGGGTTCATATGCATTTTGTGTGCTCTGAGCACCAGAGAGATAGTTCCAGTAACAAGTAAGTGTCTGATTACATTTTAAAGGGTCCATCACTAGATGAAGATAAAAGTGTAGCCATGGAGACTTAGGGTTAGCCGCTGCATTTAGGGACTGGAGACAGCCTTATTACACTGATTGCAGGATTGGCCAAACAAACCACCCCACCAGAGCATATGCCTATGTGTTTATAGGCTGACTTGGGTGCTGTGGTATATTTAATGCAAAAATAAGCACAAATTTAATCTTATTCAACCATCAGTTCATCTACCCCAGTGAACAACTTCCTCTCCATTGTTCTGCCGATAAACCCTATTTCCTTTAGTCTTTTGTCATACTTCTACTTTTCTTCCCCAACACCACTTGGGGAGGGGAGTGGTCAAATATCACACATTAACCTAGTGCTTAACTAATCTGATCCCTGCCATCCTCCCAAGGTTTGTGTTATATCATTATGGATTTCAGATGATGATATTTGATGACTGATTAATGCTCAAATTTGTGCGCTCTTTTATTTTCCAATATAGACCTTCTCTAAGTCTATGTGTGCAAGGACTTTTATCCCTTTGCTTTGGAGCTTGATCCACAACCTTCATGATCTTGTAATCTGTAGTGAAGTGGCGTGTTGCCAGATCTTTCTGCATGTTTAGAAATAAATGGAAATGCGAAGTTGCATAGCGGTTTCAATCTTACCCAAAGCCGGCCAGAGGCTTACTTGGCCAAAAACGTGGTGAGACAACAACTACGGATGAAAGTGATTGCTGAGGATACAGTCAGGAGATTCGAAGTTCCTATCCCATTACGGTTACCACCTGACGAAGGCCAGAGGAATAGTTGGCCAAAACATCGTGAAACAACAACTAATAAAGATGAGAATAAATAAATTAAGTCAAATGTCCTTCCCTACACCTTGGTGTAGTCACTAATGAAAAGGAAGCTTTTGGTCGCCATTGACTGTTTGTTGATAGGCTGGGAGACTAGGGTTTAATCCTCGGGTGAGTTATACCAAAGACTTCAAAGAAAAAAAATGGTATTTTATGCTCCCTTGCTAAATACTCAGCATTAAAAAGAGAGAATCAAGGACAAGTGGAGTAATCCTGGGAAGAAGTGGCGCTCCCCTATATCTCAGTGTAGAAACTAATGAAGTGGAAGCCTTTGAATATAGTCAACTACTTAGCTTAATGTTGTTTCGATATTATGCTGCAAAGAAGGTGGGTTCCCTCTATCGTGCAAGAAGATTACTCACACCTGAGAGTATCCTTTACCTTTACAAGACCATCATTTACCTCTGCATGGAGTATTGTTGCCACATCTGAGCTGGTGCATCTACCATTAGCCTCTCCCTCTTAGACAGGATCCAAGAAAGAGTTTTCAATCTAATAGGTCCAACTTTGTCAATTAAGCTCCAACCCCTGTCCCATCGCTGCAATGTTGCATTCCTGTGCCTTTTTTACAAATATTTTAATGGAATGTGATCTGATGAACTCGTTGCATTTGTGCCCCCTCACCATACATATCCCTGTCAAACCTGCTTAGCAATAAGATCTCACCCTTTCCATTGTTGAGATCCCTAAATGTCACAAAGTTTTCTACTCTAATAGTTTCTTCCCTCAAAGACTTGGAAATTCCCTTCCTGCTGCCTGCTTCCCTGACTATACTGATATGCAGAAGTTTAAATATAACATAAACCAACATCTTGTGAATCTTTCTTAAACATGGCCCCAAATAGTAGGCCATTACATCCAAGTGGCGATACGCCTTGTTGGAGGTGAACGTGAGTAAAAAGAAAGAAAAAATTTATTTTTTAGCTGAAAATTTAAAAAAAATTTTTTTTTTTTTTTTTTATTGCACTTTCACCCCCAAACAAGGCACGTTGCCACTTTGATGTAGGGGGCTACTATCAGGGACCTAATTTGCAGGGGTACTATGTAGGGAGTTGAGCAGCAAGATGTCTGTTTACATTACACTTGAACTTCTGCATGTCAGTACAGTTGGGGAAGCAGAAAACCGGAAGAGAATTCCAAAGTCCTGCAGTTCTGGGGAAGAAGCTATTAGAGTAAAAGGCTTTGTTACATCTAGGGATCTCAACTGTGTAGGGGTGGGACTTCGCTGCTTGTTAGGTTTGTCGGGGGTATTTTCGTCGAGGGGGTACGAGGGCTTGTAGTTCGTCAGAGCATCCACCATTAAAATACTTGTAAAACAGGTAGAAGGATGCAACATTATGTCGATGGGACAGGGGCTGAAGTTTAGATGACAGTTCGGGGCCTATTAGGTTGGCTACTCTCTTTTGGACCCTGTCCAGGAGCGAGAGACTAGTAGCAGATTGACCAGCCCAAATGTGACAGCAGTACTCCATACATGGGCGAATGGTGGCTTTGTAGAGGTACAGATACTTTAAGGCATAAGTAACTTTCTAGCACGATAGAGAGAGCCCACCTTCTTTGCAGCAGCCTTAACAATGATCTCGATGTATCTATTCCAACTCATGTTTCCTGTGAACGTTAAGCCAAGGAGCTTGAACGAAGTACTCTCAAGTAAAGTATCGCTAGCCATAGCTATTGGTGGTTGGTAAGGTTTCATGTAATTATTAAAGGAAACAAGCTTTGTCTTTGCAGCGTTGAATGTTACCATCCATTTCTGACCCCATTCCACTACAGACTGAAGGTCTTCCTCTAGGGTTTCAGCCATTACCTTAGATATGTGCTCATTAGTTTTCCCCACGTGCCTACTATAGAGCGTGGTGTCGTTGGCAAATATACCCATCTCAGAGACAATTTTATCAGGTAAGCCATTTATGAATATCAGAAATAACAAAGGTCTATCCTTATGAATATCAGAAATAACCAAGGTCGATCCTTGAGGCACACCCACATTTATATCAAATTTTTTGGACGTACGCCCATCGAGGACAACGTGGATTCTTCTCTCATTTAAGAAGGATCTAATTATGCTAAGCATTCGTCTATGTAATACTTTAGGATTTAATTTTCATCAGAAGACCATCATGCCATATCCTGTCAAAAGCCTTAGATATATCAAGGGCTATTGCCCTCCCCTCTCCTGCCTTATTCAGTGCTTGATATAAACGTTCAGAGATTACAATTAAAATATCTGCAGTAAAACAGGCTTGCCTAAATCCATATTGGTGGTCTGACAGAAGTTTAGCAGCTGTAAGGTGTTGGACTAGAGCTTGATTAATTAAGGACTCAAATATTTTGGCGAAAAGAGGGAGGAGGCTAATTGGGCGATAATTTAATGGGTCAGTTCTTTCGACAGAGTTTTTGTAAATTTGTACCACAAGCAGTTTTCCAGCAGATAGGAAAGCAAGATTTGTTAAGGCATTTGTTAAAGAGTTTAGAGAGAACAGGAGCGACCTCAGCGGAGCATTTTTTAATAGCACAGCCGAGATGAGGTCAGGTCCACATGCTTTTGAGGTGTCTAGGTATTTTTTATAATATCATGTACTTGGGAAGGTGTGATCTTCAGATCATCTAGCGTGGTTTCTGTCCGCAGAGGAAAATTAGGGAGAGAATGGCTTGCTGGGTCCACGGTAGAGTTTGAGGCAAACTGACGGGAAAGCATGTTAGCTTTCTCAGTTGCTGTGCAAACAACCTCATGATTGCTTGATAGTGGGGGTATTGGCGATTGCCCATTATTTATTTAAAATTGATGTATAATTTAAACTACTATTTTCATTTTAGTTATTTTCCTGCTTTGGATGATGCAACCACTGACTACAGGTACACTTTTTTGAACCCAAATATGAAAAGATAAACAATGTTTTTTTTTTTAGAGGCAGTGAACTTTAAATTAAAATAAATCACAGAAAAATAATTTTATTACACAATTATATGGTTTATTCCAAAGATTATTTTTGACATTAATAATTTAAATACAATTTCGAGCATATGTGGCTCACATGTATATGACGTAATCTTGAGTTTCAATTTTTTACAACTTTACACATTAAATTAGACTGTATTTCGACAATAAGATGTTAAATGTTGTCTTCCAAGTGGTCTACTGTGTCTGGTTTATCAGCATAGGCATGAGAATTTACATATCCTCAACGAAAATAATCTAATTGGATTAACTCGCATAAACGAGGTGGTAAATTGACAGGTCCATTTCGTGAAAGTATTTGATCAAATGTGTTCCTCTTAGTAAATTGATCATGGCATGTGGTGTCCTCCTGCAGAAACCACATGATGAATTGCTAAACCAAGCTGAACTTAAAATAACTTGATAGCTGCTAAATCAGCAATTTTTAAAAAAAATATTTGTTGATTTAAAGTTTGCGACCTCTCAAGAAAGCACACTACACAACTGAAAATTTCCAATGGCTATGCTGACCAGAATGTGAATATAACGACGAAGATGAGAATAGTTATCTGAATAATCCAAATGATTTGATTGGTTGAAAATTAAAATGCCATCATAAATAGGCAAAATGATTGGTCCACGTGAAATAAAATTAAATTGCAACATCATCATAATATTCGATTTATCTTCCATTTTACAGGTTAACGTGTTGAATGGCTTTCAGAAATTTCTTCCAAACTAACCTTTTTCTGGTCAGGTCTTTATCCGTTTTTCTCTCAAATCTATCATTATCGATTCAGGTTTTCATTAGCCTTCTTCTACCACCCGTATCTTATAGCTCAACTTTTTTTATATCTACCAACCCATTAAAACCATTATTCCTGAGTGATCCTGTCACTTATTAGTTTAATCAAAAAAAAAAAAAAATTAAACCAAAAGAAAACCTCTTTAATGTGACCAAAGCAACACATCTTTCAATTCTGTCCATAATTAATCTTCCTCTGAAATCATCCAATCTAAACCTTTCTTTAAGATTCACATGCAACATATCATTCTTATATTGTTTCTATCCATGCAACCTTCATTGCTCAGCTTTCATTTTCATACTTTATCATGCTGTATGCACTTGTCTGATAGATTCCTGCCTCGATCAAACATGATAATGCTCTGACAGTTTGTAAGAACAAAAATTTCTTGAAGTTACTTCATCCATTTCTAACTCTTGCAATCACACTAGCACCATTTCCTTCCTGTGTTCCAATGTAACAAAATTTCTGGACAACCTCACCATCCGAATATGCTTTTTACACATGCAAGTTCTCATCTCTTTCCTTCGTCTTCTTGCGCACAGACTGGTTTTCATTCCTCGACATGTAATTTCAGTTTTTGTATATCCAACATAAGCAGCAATCAATAATTTATATCATTCGGATTACTGTTCTCATCTTGGTTGTTAGTTTTACAATAATGTCGTATGATGATTTGGGAATCTTTATTTCAAACTTGGGAATCTGTATAGATTGTACAGTTAAAGCTATTAAGTTTCCAACTTTAAGAAGATGCAACTCAACAAGGTTAGAGGTTATATCAGCCAAAATGTTGTGGACATAACCAAAATATGAATAGAAATCCAAATGATTCAAATTGTTTTTTCTTGAGTAAGCAATTATTTGATTGGTTGAAAAATCAAGTGCTACTAGAAACAAAGGAGATAATTGGTCCATGTAAAAATTAAAAAAAAAAAAAATGTGGCAATATATTTTTAGATAATCGTTTTATTCAAAAAGAATTTACTGTTATTAATTTTTTATAAATCTAGGAAAAAAATATTTACAAGATATGAAATCATGAAAAAAAAAAAAAAAAAAAAATGGATAAACCTTAATCATTCTTAACCCTTTTCATACCATGTGACCTAAACTTTAGTAAAATTTCTAAATAAATATTCCAGTCTATTATATATATATTAGAATAAAAGAGAATTTGAAAATATGAGTATTATCAAATAAATTCCATTTTAAAAGAGATAATTTCTTACTCCCACAATTGGATTCCATGATTGCAGCTTCTAAGTTTTCAATTTTTACAGACTGTTGCATTTATTTGTTCATAACGTCTTTGTTTCCCTACTCTTGCAACTAGATTCCAAAACCCCAATTTCTAAGGTTTCAATTTTTATACTGTTTCAGAAATGTTTTACATTTTTACACTATTGGACTATTTATGTCCTCTGATGAGAAAAGTGTAATTTTTTAAAACTTTATTGAATAAGCAAGAACTTCTATATTATTCTCTCTCTTTGGACATTTGATATTGCAATAAATAATGTAAATTTTTAACTGTCATCAGTTCATTTTATATATATATATATATATATATATATATATATGTGTGTGTGTGTGTGTGTGTGTGTGTGTATGGGGGAGCCAAAAAGAATTAGAGAAATTCTTTAAAAGGAGACTATCGGAATAATACAAAGCTCAACAATTGAGGTGGAGCATATATAGTTTATATAGAAGAAAAAATATGACAATATAAAGATATATACTAATTAATATAATTTAATCATTCATTCAATTTTATGTTTTTATTTTAATTTATATTTTGTTTGATACTGCACTGTACTCCTGTGCTCTTTCTGACATATACCGACTTAACTTCTGTTCTCTATTTAAAGAAATCCCCCTCTATATTCATATCCCCAATTCCTTATGTTTATAAGAGCCCCTGTCTTTACTTCCTATCACTCCCTTCCCTTATCATTTCTCAATATTAAATGTACATCTCTACATAGCACATGCATTGAACTCATTCCCATAACCCATCATGACAAACCCCAACACTATCACATATCACATATCGATTATATGACATCCACACTTTCATCCTATATCGCATTAATTACTGTAGTTCTCGTCTTCCTCCCACCATATTAATTTACAATGTTTTCCCCTCTTCCTCTCACGCTCCATTATTTTATTCCTAATGTTAGACGTCACATTTCCAATATGCTACCTAGAACCTTCTCTCCTCTCCTGATGAGAAGAATTAAGTTTCGAAATACCATGGTATAAAAAACATATTCATCCTACACTCCTAATTGATGTAATTTCCCTACTGAATAAAATTTGTATGCATTAGTATACATCTTTATATTGCCGTTTTAAGAGCAAATAGTTAATAAAACATGTTAAAAAACACTTAAAAACATATTTAATTTGAAAAGGAAACACTAAATAAGTGGATAGAAGGAAAGTATTTCTTCGAAACTCTGCAGATTAAGGACTAAATGTTTTTAACTCTTTTTCAAAGTGTTTTTTAACATGTTTTATTAACTATTTGCTCTTATTATAAGCTCTATCTCCTATTTGGTTTTATCGAGCTTTTACATCTGGTTGAAATTACTTTATAAATATTAATTCTTTAATATTTATAATATACTTTAGTTTTACCATCTTGGATCATTTTGGTAAATTTAATTGTAATTATAATTATTATGTAATTATAATAATTTTGGTAAATTTAATTGTAATTATATATATATATATATATATAAAAATATAAAAAGTTATGCTTGAACTTTAATTCCATATATATATATATATATATATATATATATGGAATTAAAGTTCAAGCATAACTTTTTATGCTATTTTTTTAAGCATGCTATAATTTTATTGAACATAATGACTATATTATAAACTTCACACAAATCTAATTAAAAAAAAAGACATCTATTCCAAATTTTATTTTAATTATAGCAAATACATTTCATTTTGATAACATATTTCTTCATTGAATTGTTTGTTTTTTTTTTTCAAAAATGTAAACGTTTTTTATATAAATTGAATTGAAAGAAAAAGGCGAGAAGGTGAGGTAGGGTCGAGATCAATGAGTAAAACAAAAAATGTAAAATAAAGATTCCAGAGAAACAATGAGTAGAAATAACTACGGTTATGTAAAGGGAGATAACCCATACTTTTTTTAAGACACAAAAAGTAAAATTGTCTATGAAAAAAATGTAATAAAATTACATTGTATTGATTTGCAGCCAATGGACAATGTGCCACTTGTGTCAAAGGGTTCCCAACATCTAGTTTCACTAATGAATAAAATATCTGTAATATCAGGAATCTATTGTTGTTGTTTCTCATTCAAGGATGCAACTGAAAACAAAGCCCTATATCAAGATAAAACAATTTTCCAAAGAAATATTTTTGGGAGAGTTCAATGCTAATATCAAGTTTGTATCAATTTTATTTTATTTTTTCCAATAATATTATAAGGGTCTGTATTTGAGATGGACAGCCATGAAGAGCAAAGACATTTAACTTCTTTATTTAAAAAATATATCTGAGGAGATGTGTGTGTGTGTGCATCAATACAAATGAGTATGTTTTGTAAAAATTTAAAAGAATACAAATTGATTAACAATTTATTTAAAATAGTTAATTAAAAAGAAAACTGTAATGAATAAAATTGAAATTTAAAAATGCTATAAAAATATTTGTGAAAAAATAAAAATAAAAAAATAGATATGAATATTATTGATGGCGTTTTTTCCCCCGGTATCTTTCTAGTTAAAATTCTTTCTAGAAAGACGCCAAGTATTTACAAGGAAAACCATGTGAAGGTTGCCAACATCCTAAGTGAAAGTGTTTTTTATGAAACGAACAGGATTCGGACCTGGAACACTCAGGTTGTCAGTCCATGCCATTAACCATGTACCCATCATCACCTCCCTGTTCTTGCTGTTGGGGTTAGGGTTGGTGAATTTGAACAGCATCGCACTCTTATTTTTTCTGCTCCCAAGTTGATCTCTCAAAAAAGTAATTAAATTGATATTGTGCTTCACTAAACTTAACACATCTATAAGAACTTGTTGGATCTATGAGAAATTACATAATGAAATTATTTCTCTTACATCTCTGTCTAAATTGTCCTTTTTATGCTCATCGTCAATTTAATATATTATTTATGAGCGGTTGCTGTTGCTATCTTTTACAGAGGAGAGATCAAAGATATTTTCCCTTAATATTTTAAACATTTCCAATATATATATATATATATATATATATATATATATATAATGGTGTTAGGATTATTTCAGAACATTTTGGGCCGTCGAAATCGGAAAAAATGTGTGCCTATTTTCCAATGCAAAAAACGATTCCTTTAATCATTTTTTTTTTTTATTTGATTTTATTAAAAAATCTACTTCTGGAAGTAATAATAAAATAAATATTTATTGATTCAAACTTGCAGTAAAACTGAAATCTACAGCCCCCCCCCCCCATCCCACAAGTGTGTTTTTATGTTTGAGAAAATATATATACACATTTAAGATATGTTTTTATGGTAATTGGGACAAAATAACCATTTCATAGTTAAATATTCAGAGATTTACAAAGAATCTGAATCATTGATTTAGTCCGGAATCGGAAAAGATATTGGAATCATCCAATCACTAATATATAATTTAGCATATTTTATGCTGTAATGTAACTAAGATGGTTATGAACAAGTTATTATGAGGATGGGACCCTTGACTGTGAACTACAATTCTTGACATTCTGCTCTTTGTTAATAGTCTTTTGTTCTGGTTACTCTGTACATCATGATGGAAATGCCGAGGATGATAATAATCAAAACACAGTTAATCACAACCAAAGACCACGTGGCTTTCTCATACTGCACAGGACTCCTGAAACTGCATTTCTGGTCGCAAAAACACTGAGAAGCTTCTGTAAATAAAAAGTGTTTCTTTTATAAATTAAGATTCAACTTAATATTTCTATATGCTTACATAATAACATATGATCATAAAAACGTTCTTTTACTTACAGCATATCCTTATTTTATACGACAGTGAAAAATCTTTAGTAATAAAGGTGATTATTTAAGAATCGCTACATTACTAAACGACGAGATTGGATAAAGTATTTTAAAAATAAATTGTAGCAAAATATTAGGCATCACAAATAACATGGGACAGCAATAACACATGAAAATTAGTTAATCAGAGTCAAAGTTTTATTCGATAACTTAAATGCTGTTTAGGTCCAACTTTTAAAATCTAATCAACATAAATTTATAGATCTAAAGACAAAAGTTGTATAATAATAAATAATAATGTATTCGATTGAATAATATTATTAATAAAAGTAATAAAAATGCAATAATAATAATGTAATAGATTGTGTAATAAAATTAGGGTATGTTTTACTCTTCACAGTCCTTCGAAAAAGTGGTCAAAAAGCAAATATAAAACAAGTAAATGTTACCAAAGGCAAGATGTTACTCTTCTACCCAACTGGGTAGGTTGTTAGCGTTTTTACTTAATGTAAAATGTTTATTCGGCTCCAAAAACACGTTTTCAAAGGGCCACAAAAAAAAATGTCCGCATAACAAATACATTGTGGCTATTTTTCTTGTGGTCGCGTATCCTTTGAACTTGCTTGTTTTTCGAGCAGATTGAACATTTTACATTTTAGTAAAAACACTAAAAACCTACCCAGTTGAGTAGAAGAGTAACTTATCTTGCCTTTGGTAACATTTATTTGTTATATATTTAATTTTTTTACCACTTTTTCAAAAGACTGCAGACAGTAAAACATACCCTAAAATTATTGATAAAAATGCAATAATAATAATAATAATAATAAAAATGTAATAGATTTCTTAGTAATACTAATACATTAATAAAATTATGGATTTTTATTAATAAAATTATGGATTTTTATTAATAAAATTATGGATTTTTATTAATAAAATTATGGATTATTATTAATAAAATTATGGATTATTATTAATAAAATTATGGATTTTTATTAATAAAATTATGGATTTTTATTAATAAAATTATGGATTTTTATTAATAAAATTATGGATTATTATTAATAAAATTATGGATTTTTATTAATAAAATTATTGATTTTTATTAATAAAATTATGGATTTTTATTAATAAAATGCAATAATAAAAACGCAATACGTCAGAGATTCTTAATAAAATAATGTTGTAGAAATAGCAATACATTACTTTTCATAATTGTGGGGAAGTAATCTGCCCAGAACTCATATTGTTGTTGGCGGAAACCATGTTCGACTTTTGAATGGTTTGATATGAGCAAGTGACTTTGATTGTACAAGTGGAATTCTGGCCAAATCAGGTCTTTTAATTGCGGCATGTCATGGCGCCAAGGAGTGGGATTCCTAAATAATAAAATGAATAAAAAATAGTTAAAAAATCATTTGCTATGTCAGCATGCATGGAGTAAGTTCAGAGAAATTTCGCCATTGTTAACAATCATAGTGTTACCTCCATTAACAATCATAGTGTTACCTCCATTAACAATCATAGTGTTACCTTCATTAACAATCATAGTGCTACCTTCATTAACAATCATAGTGTTACCTTCATTAACAATCACAGTGTTACCTTTGTTGAACAAGGGAAGAGTCTATCATGTATATGTACACAGCATGGTGATGTGTGAGCATGAAACCCGGCAGTGAAGATTGAGGACATGCGTTGCATGGAGAGGAAATGATATGAGAATGATATGATCGATGTGTAATACGAGTCATAAAAACAAAATTAGTTCTGATGAGAGAGATGCATGCAGAACATGAAGACACTCTGATGATAAGAAAGAATGGATGAGAGTTCTTGGGTTGGTAAATGTAGAACAGTTGAGGTAGCATGGTTCGGTTCACAGGGGAAGGCAAAGGAAAACAGCAGAAGTGACAGAAATGGACTCTAGAGAAAGAGGGAAAAATACAAACCTGGCCAAAGACAGGTTAGTTTAGAAATCAATTTCTTAAAGCTGTCCAACATATGCCAGCATGTACAACAGACATCACACTGAACATGTTGATGCTAACGAGTTTCCAAAGTTGCATTACGTTCAATAGAAAATAAGTCTCCAGGATTTTAATCCAAATCCGATGATCATGATGACACGCATAAAAATAGGAACTTTACTTTTTCTGAAGGTTTTCCAATCTTTACTTTGCTAGCATACATCATCAGCATCTTTACTTTGCTAGCATACATCATCAGCATCTTTACTTTGCTAGCATACATCATCAGCATCTTTACTTTGCTAGCATACATCATCAGCATCTTTACTTTGCTAGCATACATCATCAGCATCTTTACTTTGCTAACATACATCATCAGCATCTTTACTTTGCTAACATACATCATCAGCATCTTTACTTTGCTAACATACATCATCAGCATCTTTACTTTGCTAACATACATCATCAGCATCTTTACTTTGCTAACATACATCATCAGCATCTTTACTTTGCTAACATACATCATCAGCATCATATTATTCGTCCAAGTCTTTAATCAAAAAGTACTAAATCATCTTTTGGAAATTTATTACAAATTTTTTTTTAATTTTTTATTAACTTTTTTTTTTAACCCTAAACAAAGCATATCATCACTTGCTACTATTTGAGATCATGTCTACAGGGAATTGTTAGTCATTGAGCAGTGAGATGTCTGTTCACATTACATTTAAATTTCTGCGTGCTGGAGGGAGGTATATTGTTTTGTTTAATGTGATTTGAGTTGTAATTGCTTGGAGATTTGTTTTTACAGAGAAATTGCTTTGAGGTATGTTATTCCTTACAAAGATTGAGGTGCTTCCATTACCACGAAGGCCTGTATTATGGAAATAGTTGTATTGTTCATAGTTTGGTGTTTTGAAATGGTTATTGTTTTGTAGGAAGGTTTCTTGTAAGCAGACAATGGCTGGGTTGAAGAGTGAGATAAGTATAAGAAGTTCATTATAGTTAAATCTTATTCCACGACAATTCCATTGGATAATTTGTTGTGTTTTATTTCTATCCATGAGGCTGTTTAGTTTTCCTCTATTTCCATCTCTTTAGAAGTAGAGGGTTTATCTTTTGTCGGAGTTTGTGTCTTTCGTGAAGTGTTTTGCTGGGTTTTTTCTTTTTTTTTTGTTTTGATCTGGACGTCGATCTGGATCTTGCTTGAGATATTGCTATTTTGGCTTCTTGTTCATTTTTCCCCTCTTGATTACTTGTGTTTAATTTCTTTTTTTTATCTCGGGTGTTTTCGGTTTCCATTTTTTCTAGAATTTGGAATCTATTTTCAGTGTCTATTGTTTGGTTTTCTTCTTTTCTGGAACGTTCTTTATTTGCTGTTTTATCATTGCTTATGTTTTTATTAATTTCTGGTGGTTGTTTTGTTGGTTTCTGTGATAATTTTTTTAATGGTTCTGTTGTGGATGGAATATTATTTTCTTTGTTTGGATTTGTTATTTCTATTTTGTTTCCCAGATTTGAGTATTTTTCTTTTAGGCTATTTTGAAATTCTGGCCATTCTTTAATATTTAATGTAATCAGTTTGTTTATCAGTTCCCTATATTGATCATGTATTTCATTATGTTGGTATGGTTCAGTTGTCTTTTTTTGTTGTCTCAGCATATGTGTTGTCTTTCATGCACGTCTCAACTATTTTTCTGGCTTCTGGAAAGGTTGTGTTTTTTTTTGTACTTTACTTCTATAATTTCTTTCTTTTTTATATGTTTTGCATACTTTAGAGAAGACTGGGTGATCTTCTTTGCAGTTAGCGCATTTCACCTCATTTATGCATTTATCTTCGGTGTGGTCAGGCTCTTTGTTGCCACATTTTCCGCATATTTTTATTCCTTTACAGGCTTCTTTATTGGCTTTTTGGCAATGGAAACATCTTAATGGAGCTGGGATATATTGGTCTGCTTTTACATTTAAGTAGCCAATTTTTATTTCTTTAGGTATTGTTGGTTTGTTAAACGTTAATATGTATGTGTTGGTTGTTATTATTTTATTGTTTCTTTTTATGTTTATGCGGATGTGGTTGATTACTCCTTGTTTTTCTAATTCGGTTTTTATTTCTTCTTCAGTTGCTAGCGATAGTTCATAACTTTGAACTACTCCTTTCGAAGTGTTTAGTGTTTTATGGGGAAAGACTTAGCATTTGTACTCATGGAGGTTCTTCATTTTGAGTAGAGATTGAGCATCTCTTAGATTGGTTATCTCAACTAGTAGATTTCCATCTTTTGTTTTTTTTTTATCATTTTTGGTTTACTTTTTGTGGATAATGTCTTTTCTATTAGGAAAGGTGATAAATTTCCAATTTTTTTTATTTTCGATTAATTCAATAACCAAGAATCGTGGCAAGTTTCCTTCGTCTATAGTTGAAAGAGATTTCTAGTTTTGAATTTTGTTCTTCATCTGAGCTTGAGAGGTCAGAATCAGAGGAATGGTTTTTTTTAAGGGTTTTGAGGGGGATGCATTTGTTCTTTGAGTCAAGAAGGATGGAAAGACTGAGGTATGAAAGCACTAAGCAAACCTTCACTGAATGGGTGCGAAGAAGACTAGAACCTTGGAGAGAATTATTGCCATCCAAATTCCAGTGAATAGAAATGGTTGACAAATGAATAGTGCGATAACACAAATTCATTTGCAAAGGTTATTGAAAGTGGTTCAGTGGGGGAAGACGTGGTTGGTTACTTTTAATGCATCTAAAATCAAACTCTTATCTTTACATCATCAACGCTCTGATCCCCATCTGGCATCAATTGAAATGGATGGCTCTCGTCTAGGAGAAGCCCTATGTTTTGACAAGCTTCTGGGTTTGTCCTTTACTCCTGATCTGAAATGGAACACGTACATCAAGTCTGTTGCCAAGGTCGCTGGAAAGATGGTGGGATCCTTCTACCGCTCCAGAAGATATCTCATTACTGATGCAATTCTCTATCTATATAAAAGCCAAGTACGTCCAAGGATGGAATACTGCTACCATATCTGGGCAGGAAGCTGCTAAAAACAGCCTATCCTGCCTTGACAGAGTACAAAATAGACCGTGGCTTAGTGAGGGATGCCCTTTTCTCTTCCCTGCAACCTCTCTCCCAAAGAGACGTTGCGAGCCTATCCTTGTTTTATCGTTATTTCCATGGCAGGTGCTCGTCTGAACTCAAATCTCTGGTGCCCCCTCGCCAATCTTTCACGAAAAACACCCGTCTAGCTGAATCCACTGTCAAAAATTTCCCCACTCTTTATCTGTGCCTAAATCAAAGCGTAGATTCCATGAACAAAGCTTCTTTCTTAGAACTGCATGCCTGTGGAATGCTGTTCTGTCGGCCTGCTTCCCACCTGACTACAACCTGGATGTCTTCAAGTCCAACGTAAACAAATTCCTAATGAACTGCCCCCTTAAGTAAACACTTCAATAAATCTCCACACTAACGTACTGTACTTGCAATAACCCTTATCCCTGAGTGGCTTCCGGGCCTTGATAAGTGGTGACCTACGTGTAAAAAAAAAAAAAAAAAAAGTGAAGAGTACTGGTAGTTTGGAAAGACTTGTTGTCACTCAGACTCCAGAGAATACGACCGATTGTTGTCGGTGAGCAATCTTTGATGATGGCCTATGTGAGAACTCCTAGTGAATAATGATGATAATGATAATACAGCAGACAGTAATGCTGAAAACAAATGCTATCTTAAGAAAAACCTTTGAATGCTTATAAAATGTCCCCCTCCCCACTCCCAAAGAAAAAGCATCAGTCTCAACTGAAACCAAATAAAACAGACATGAAGAAGGGTGGAAGGACTGAAGAGAGAAAGCATTAACCAAACCTGCAGTGGATGAGCGCAAAGAGTACTGAGATCTTGAAGAGGCTTACTGCCACCTAAATTCCAGCAAGAAACCAATGGCAAATGGCTGTCGCGATAACACAAAGCCATTTGCAAAGGCTATCAAAAGAGGTGCAGAGGATAAAAAATCTTGGGAGACTTGTTGTCACCCAGATTCTAGGGCACACCACTGGTTATCAGTAATATCCGATGATAGCCTGGGCAAAAACAAATGATAATACAGAAGTAAAGAGATTTATAATTTTTAGTTATGCAAAAAGAATATTTTAATGTCACAGCTTACGAATTTTAAATGAGATGAAAATAAAATATTTATATATTTTATGTTTGTAGAATATTCAGATTATTTGGATTCTTCGAGCCACTGTCCTGCAAAGACCCGTGGTGCAGTGGATAAAGTACTTGATAAAATTCAGTTATACACTCCTGGAGATTGAAGGTTCAATTCTCATTGCAGGTGACCCAAAAATACAATTGTAAATTACTTAGGATTTCTACCCAGATGGAACAAGAGCATCTTATCCCAGACGATTAAATAAATGATTCCCCAAGTGCGACAGAAAGCTCCCCCCTCCACCGAGTCAGACAGAAAAGTTCCCAGAGTTTAACAAAATAGAAATAGTCCGAAGACTCCAAATGTGAATCTCAAAAATTCATAAAATATTTAAAAAGCATTTCATAAAAATAATTTCAAAAAAGGTTCAATTCTGCAAAATCTATAAAAATAAACTCACAGCAAACAGTTGATCAATTCGTTTCTTCATCATCTCCAAGCTATTACCTGCGCTTTAGCCACAATCTGCTTTCCATTGTATCCAACTCACAATTCATGTCCAACTGGCAACTCCTCAACTGTCGTAACATATTGCAAACATTCAGTGACCATCATACTTCCCTAACCATCACAAAACTCATTACCGCAAAACCCACCACCATTCCCAAACATAATAAAACCGTCATAAAACTCATTGTCAATCCTAAAACTAATTCTAAATATATCTCAGGCCCTTTTGTTCGTGTTCACTGCCATACCTTGATTACAACTGTATCTCAGCTCTCCTTTATCTACCTTGGTGAACAAATTCCTACCCATTGTCTTTCAACCAACCACATTTTACAAACCTTTGTTCTCTCGATAAACCTATTTTATCTTATTTTGTTATATTTATTTTACTTTTTTTTTTTCATAACTCTTGAGAGGGTGGCTCAATAATATCACAATTTTAATTAACTCAAAAAGTTTCTAATTGATTTCAATTTGAAGATATATGTGTGCATATATGTATGGATATCTGACAGTTTCATATATATATCTACACACACATACACACACACACACACACTGCTCGGTGTTGTCCAGTCATAAAATACACTTCAATATAATATATATTTACACAGATTTCATATTTATGATTATAGAGCCAATTCTCTATTGATTATTATATTGTACCCAATATATAGAAGTGATTTCAAAAATTAAAACAGAAAAATGACTTGGGTGCTATTAGCTAGAACCGAAATCAAAACATTTAGCGTTTCAGTGTCATCTGCTACCATCTGAGCTAAGTCCATATGCATATTAAAACTTTACAAATTAACCGATTTAAACATATAAATCTATATTTGTGCATACATAGAGGAGCACTTTAAGTCGACTTACACCTGCCAATTTCCAATTTTTTAATTTGGACTCCTTAGCAGGAATTTTTACATTTTTTAAAAACCAAATCAAATTTGTTCCACAGGCCCGAATCCCCTATATATCAAATTTTTGAGTTTGTAGACCAAAACTTGAAATATTAATTTGGTTGAGACCTTTCCACATATACACACACAGACAAGGCCACTTTTATATATAAACTAGCAGGCAACCCTGCGCTGTCCAGTCGTAAAATACGCATAATTATTTTAATTCATACAGAAACTGAGACGTACATGCAAGTATTATGTTTTCTGTAAACAGTTCACTTCTTGTAACTATAAAAAAAAAATACTCAAACTGAGATCAAAACCAAAACCTAATAAGTACAATAACAATTAGGCCAGCTTGACACGATACATAAAAAGTGTTTTAAAAATCTACTTATTCTTGATATAAGCAATATGCCATAAGAACGATTCACGCATACGCATTTGTGAAATAGTTAAGAATTTGATGAGCCCTCCCCCCCTCCCAATTTTTAAATTTTGACCCTTGAGCAGCCCTTTCTTCCGAATGCAAACTGATTAAAAAGTTTTCCACATATCTGAATATTCTCTATACCAAATTTCAAGTTTGTAAATTGTAGAATAATCAAAAGAACTGTGTTAGTCAATAACACACAACAACAACAATAACAATAATAGCAGCAACACTTACCAAGGGTTCAGCTCATGCACAAGACAGACATCAGATTGAGCTTGTATTTATGTACAAGCATATCCAATCAGGTGATTCAGCCAATCACAATCCAAGGAATAGACTGGCCCATGTGTGCACAATGGAATCTCCCATTGTGCCATAAATAGTTCTCCTCTTTCATGAGAAGTAACTTTAGTCTTTGTCAAGTTATCCACAACTTGAACGCTGACCGAAAGTCCACTACACAATTCAACATGGCGCTACGAACAGGATAAGCAACATAACAGAGTCAACAGCCTTAATAGCAACATTTGCAGACAGCAGTAATATAGCCATGATATCACCAGACCTAATTCGTTCAGCAGGTCGTGGCGATCAACAATATAACAAATTAATAGACACAATACAGCAAGGCTTCCCAAAAACACGTAATCTCACTGCGCCCGAAATCCGTGAGTATTGGGAGGTGAGGCACCGCCTTAGCACTGACAATGGTCTAGTATTGTTGGATCGAAGGATCGTCATCCCCAAAACACAACGAAAAAAGGTCCTACACTGCCTGCATTCTGCACACCAAGGAGTAGTCGGCATGAAAGCACGTGCCAACGAATCGGTGTACTGGCCAGGGATGGATGCATCAATCCGCAGTATTAGAGCAAATTGCATGGTATGCTCAACCATCGCACCTAGTCAACCAAGGGAACCTATCATTCTAACACGATCCCCAGAGTGGCCATTCCAACAAATCGTCATGGATATTTTTTATATTGGAGATCACATATACCTTGCCTGCGCAGATAGGCTAACTGGTTGGCTAATTTTATACCGCCTAGAATCAGGTCACACTACTACAACCAAATTGATGTCCATATGCCGACAACTGTTCCAAACATATGGTGCCCCAGAAGAACTCAGCACCGATGGCGGCCCACCTTTCACTTCCAGCACGTTCCAAGAATTCCTGAAAACATGGTGTGTTAGGCACAGATTATCTTCTGTTGCGTATCCCCAATCCAATGGCAGGGCAGAGCTCGCAGTAAAAACTGCAAAGAGGATTGTGAAAGGAAACACAGGCCCCCACGGTTCCTTGGACAATGACAGTGTTGCCCGGGCCATCTTGCAGTATCGGAATACCCCAATCCAAAGCATTGGCCTATCACCGGCCCAATTATTACTTCACCGTCGACTACGTGACTCCATCCCATCACAGCCAATCCTCTACAAGCCTCATCCTGAATGGGTGTCAACGGCACAACATCGCGAGGAAATGCTCCACCACCGCAATGCAAAAATAGTGGAAAGATACAATAAATATACCCACAACCTTCCACCATTACAAGCTGGTGACACTGTAGCCATCCAAAATCCAGTCAATCGCAGATGGAACAAAACGGGCAAAATCATCAGTTCCCTACCAGATCGACAATACCGAATCAGGGTTAACGGATCCGGAAGGATCACACTTAGGAACCGCCGTTTCCTCAGAAAATGCGAACTTAAGCCTACACCAACCCCAATACCAAGTGCAGCACTAGGACCAACAATTCCCTCAAGCGATACTACATTCTTGCATATCCCACTATCTCCCTGTAATAGCACATACACAGCAACCAAACCCCAACAACAAACCACACATATATCCCCACGCTTTCGATCAAGGATTCCCCGAGCTCTTTCTAGGTTACTACCACACAACAAACTAGGCCTAAAAGAGAGATACACCTCTCACACAACCCAGCCTACTCGTGGGGGGGGGGGGAGAGGGGAGATGTAGAATAATCAAAAGAACTGTGTTAGTCAATAACACACAACAACAACAACAACAATAATAGCAGCAACACTTACCAAGGGTTCAGCTCATGCACAAGACAGACATCAGATTGAGCTGGACCCTTGGTAAGTGTTGCTGCTATTATTGTTGTTGTTGTTGTTGTGTGTTATTGACTAACACAGTTCTTTTGATTATTCTACATCTCAATTTGTTGAGTATATAGGTTGAGAAGTGTCCTCACACACACATTCCCACTTTTATAGATATCTAGATATATCTGTACTCCGATAAATTTTTTAATTTTTATTTTAATATTCATATTAAAACCCCTTTTTTCTATTTATTTAAAAAGAAAATACAACTTTGTTATATATGGGTCATGGAATTGCATTCATCTGCAAAAGATCAAGCTAATTTGCATATTCTTTTAAACATTCGTTTTAATTAATTCCCGATTAGTTTTTTCGGTTTTCTTATGGGATGATCATCTTTAGTTAACTATTATTGAAGTGTTTACTTAAGGAGGCAGTTCATTAGGAATTTGTTTACGTTGGACTTGAAGACATCCAGGTTGTAGTCAGGTGTGAAGCAGGCAGACGGAACAGCATTCCACATGCAGATAGTCTACATTATCTATACTTGCGTAATATTTGCATAAAAAGGTTATAGTAAACACTAACCTCTTTATATACTTATGTATGTGTATATATATATTTGTTTAAAAAATTTTGCCTACCAAACTCCTCTATCAGCTTTTAGTCTACAGACATGAAAATTATTATATAGGGCATTCGAACCCATGTGAAACTTTATATTTGGGTTTTAGCCAGGGAAAATCGTTACAAAAGTGTGAAAATTTTAAAAAATGGAATTTACCAGGTGAAAGTCGAACAACGGAATTACAAATATGCATGCATAACGTAATAGTTATTGGTTCATGTTTTAATTTTTAGCCCTGCAGCAAACATGTCTTTATAGGTCAGGCATTAACATCAAAGGAAAAAGTAAATCGTAAGCTAAACGTTTTGGTTTCAATTCTTGGTGGGCATGCATGATTTTTTTTTTTTTTTTTTTTTTTTTTTAATCATTACTATATATTGGGTCCAATATATTATAATATATATAAAATCTGATTTAATCAAAATATATTTAAGCGTATTTTACAACCAGGCAGTGCTGGGCGGCCTGTTAATATATCTACATATCTATAAAAGTGAACGTGTCTGTGTGTGTATCTGTGTACATTTCCCTACGCAATAACTGTCAATTTTCAGTCTACAGACTCGAAATTTGATATACAGGGTACTGAGATTTGAGAAAATCTTTGTAATCCGTTTTCGGCCAAAAATTTGGCTGTTATGGGGGTCAAAGTTCAACGACTTCACCTTTGAGAACTCTACCAAACTCCTTCGCCAATTTTTGGTCTAAACACTTGAAAGTTTAGATATAGGTTCCTTGGACATGGATCTAACTTAATAACTTGATTTGAGCCCAAAATAATAAATGTTAAGGGGTCATAATAGGGGTCAAAGTTTTAAAAAATTTGATCTCTGCGGTCTCTATCAAATTACTCAGACAATTTCTGGTCTAAACATTTGAAATTTTACATAAAGTGTATTCAGAGATAGGGCAAGCTTTTTAATCGGTTTGGGTCGAATTTTTAGTTACCAATATATAAATGTATGTATGAATGTATGTTTGCATGTCTGCCTAAAACGTTCGACAGAGGTGACAGATTTTCACAAGATCAGTATCGTTTTAAAGCTCGACCTTTCAGACGACAAATATTGAAAAATTGGCTAAAAACATTAATATCTTCACCTTTAACTGGGCACTTTTCTACGGGGGGGGGGGCTTTTTTCTCCAATATTTTTGAAAGTCCTCCTCTCCTTTCGATTGTCCAGCCTTAATTCAAACCTATGTTACGACCATCGCCAAACCGGAAGTAACAGCAAAGACATCAAGTTTTTTTTCCCCGTTCTTTTCCTCCTTCACAAGCCTGCCCTCCTACTACCACTTTTTTACACATCCAAACACCCGGGCAACGCTGGGCTGAAATGCTAGTATATATATATTTACGAAGACAAAAAACATACATTAATTTCAAAATTGCAGCAATCAACTGTTGTATACTAAATAAAACTTAATAAAAGTTTCAATAAACATTATGTAGAACCATAATCAATACATCAGGAAAAACAAATACAGAATTAACTTTAAAAAAAACAAGATTTTCCTAAATCAATCATTGTTTACAGATAAAAAAAACAAACAAAAAACGAAAACACTCACAAATCTTGAAACGTGTAAAAGAACGCATTTGCATTACACTGGCCAACATATTTTTTGGTGCCCAAAGTTTCTAAGCCGATTTAGAGTAATTTTGGGGTGCTGATTCCGAAGATCATTAATTTTTCCTCATCAGGTCAAGTTGTTGAGATATTTGCTATATTATACCTTTTTTTTACCTTAAAATTAGGTGTTCTGCCTCCCTGTTTTGAACCAACCATCTCCATTTATGTTACTCTTTGCTAAAAAGTTACTTTCTTCCTAATTTCCTCTTCTGATTGGTTTTTACTTCCGTTTTGCCACTGCTAGTGACACGGCAGACTTCTTTATTCTCTCCCATCCCAGCATCAACGGTATGTTTTACTCATTTCTTCTTCTGAACAATGTGTTTGTTTACTTTGCAACATAAAATTTCATGTTCGATTTCTTTAACTCCTTCATTTTCCTACCCTCATTTGTTGTTATTTTTACTTTCTCATACCTGTCATTTTTTTCTCTTTCAGTTTTAACTTTTTCTCTTTAAATAAATATACTTGTGGATTATGTACTACTCTTCAGAGTCATTATTTTTTAGAATAGTTTATCTGACTGTGAAGCATATGTGTGTGTGACGACAGTACATTTTTTAGAATAGTTTATCTTACTGTGAAGCATGACGACAGTACATTAGGCGTGTTTCTATATACATTCGAGCTTCATAATTACAATTGTAGGCTGTTACTGTGATATATGTTAATTGATTACAACATCACAAACCTTAAAATAAAAGTCAAATTTGCTATACAATGAGGTATGCAGTTGATTAGAAGTGGACACTGAGTAGTAAATAGGCCTACCAATTGTGGCATGTTTTGGATGATTTCTGGGTAATAAGGTTTTTTCTCTTAATGTTAGGAATTCATTTATAAGTCAGACAGGAAATAAGTTGCATTATTTTACTTTCATTGCAGATTTTTGGTGCAAAAATTAAGCATGGCTGCATCATTTCCTAGGCAACATTGTTTAAACAATTCAAATGCGTTTTGCTATATTTGCAGGGAATATACATTGCAATCCAACAGGAAAAAGACCAGTGAATTTATGAAGTGTGATTATCTTGTTTACTTCAAAGTAATGCTGGGTGATAAAGATAAGGCATGTGTTGAGCATCTTCGACACTGGACAAAAAATGATAGAAAGTCACTCCACTTTCGTATTCTGATGGTCTGGCATGTACGGAAAAACTCCAAGAAGGACAGGAATTTGTTGGTTTATCCAAACCTCAAGTCTGCAATTAGGCCAATTCCACACTGCAATAAAATTCCTGTTCCAATGTTTAAAGATTTGCCTAAATTGGAATTGCCTGGTTCTGAAGAAAATCTAGCCTCTGTTTTGTCCACTGACAGTAGTGAAGCCACTGTTTCAGATGTCGGTTTTCCTCCTTCTTCACTACCACAGCTTTTTTTCTCAAGGAGAACTTAATGATTTGACAAGAGATCTCAATCTTTCCAAAGAATCTTCTGAACTTTTAGCTTCAAGACTCAAAAAAAAAAAAAAAAAAAAAATCTCATAACCTTCTATAGAAAACGCCATATCAAATTCTTGCCATATTTCATTCAACATAATATATTGCAATGATGTTGTCGGCTTGCTGTGGCAGCTTGGTGTTGAACAGTATTATTCTCAAGATTGGTGCTTTTTTTACAGACAGTTCCAAAAGAAGTTTAAAATGTGTCTCCTTCACAATGGCATCTTATATGAATCAGTTCCTCTAGACCATTCAACGACCCTCAAAGAAAAATATGAAATCAAATTTGTTCTGGAAAAGATTTCATTACAGACAGCACCAATGAATCATATGTATCGATTTGAAAATGGTTGGGTTTCTCCTCAGGCTACAAGGTGGTTACACAAAGTGTCCTTGCTTCTTATGTTTGTGGGATAGCAAAGCAAGAACATAGCACAGGATAAAAAAAGATTGTGAACTGATTTTTGGCTCTCAATATTCTAACTTCTCCTGTGGTGGAGCATTCCAAAATTGTGTTTCTCATCTTCATATAAAGCCTGGCATCATGAAACAGTTTGTGAAGGTTCTTGAGAAAGATGGCGACCGTTTCAAATATATTTGCCTGAAATTTCCAGGCCTAACCATAGAGAAATCAAAAGTTGGAATTTTTTATGAACCCCAGATTGTAAATTTAATGATTGACGCAAATTGCTGTAATTTTACGAATCAAGCATAATTGAGTGCGTGGATGGCATTTGTGAAAAAAAGTGATAGCATTTTTGGAATGAGCGCTTTCAAATTAGGTAAAAACAATTGTAACATTCAAGGCATCATGAGAAATTTTTTTTGTGTCATCAGTGTGTACCACTCACCCTTGCATTGTAAAATTGGTGAATAGTGTTATGATCATTTCGCTCATTTCTTGGTCCCCGTAGCTATAGTCCTGGCGCGGATACACACCACTCATCTCTCGGTAACATCTTGTAAAGTAGGGAAAGCCAAAAAGATACTGTAGCTCTTGACCGTGAGCAACTCCTGAAAGAATGACAAAAACAAAAAAAGTGTGAAATAATATCCTTATAAACAACACTTTTATTTTATTTTTTTTTTATTCAATTTTCACCCCAAACAAGGCACAGTGCCACTTTGAAGCAGGGGGCTACTATTAGGGACTTAATTAGCGGGGTCATTATGAAGGGAAATGAGTAGAAAGATCACAATTTATGTTGATTAGATACATTCTTATATATAAGTGACAGGCATTTATTTTGTGAGTGTTCATTTATTTTAAAATGTAACTTAGTTCTATTTATATAATGTCAGCATTTATTTTAAAACGTAACTTAGTTCTATTTATATAATGTCAGCATTTATTTTAAAACGTAACTTAGTTCTATTTATATAATGTCAGCATTTATTTTAAAACGTAACTTAGTTCTATTTATATAATGTCAGCATTTATTTTAAAACGTAACTTAGTTCTATTTATATAATGTCAGCATTTATTTTAAAACGTAACTTAGTTCTATTTATATAATGTCAGCACTTATTTTAAAACGTAACTTAGTTCTATTTATATAATGTCAGCACTTATTTTAAAACGTAACTTAGTTCTATTTATATAATGTCAGCATTTATTTTAAAACGTAACTTAGTTCTATTTATATAATGTCAGCATTTATTTTAAAACGTAACTTAGTTCTATTTATATAATGTCAGCATTTATTTTAAAACGTAATTTAGTTCTATTTATATAATGTCAGCATTTATTTTAAAACGTAACTTAGTTCTATTTATATAATGTCAGCATTTATTTTAAAACGTAACTTAGTTCTATTTATATCATGTCAGCATTTATTTTAAAACGTAACTTAGTTCTATTTATATAATGTCAGCATTTATTTAAAAACGTAACTTAGTTCTATTTATATAATGTCAGCATTTATTTTAAAATGTAACTTAGTTCTATTTATATTATGTCAGCATTTATTTTAAAACGTAACTTAGTTCTATTTATATAATGTCAGCATTTATTTTAAAATGTAACTTAGTTCTATTTATATAATGTCAGCATTTATTTTAAAACGTAACTTAGTTCTATTTATATAATGTCAGCATTTATTTTAAAACATAACTTAGTTGTATTTATATAATGTCAGCATTTATTTTAAAACGTAACTTAGTTCTATTTATATAATGTCAGCATTTATTTTAAAACGTAACTTAGTTCTATTTATATAATGTCAGCATTTATTTTAAAACGTAACTTAGTTCTATTTATATAATGTCAGCACTTATTTTAAAACGTAACTTAGTTCTATTTATATAATGTCAGCACTTATTTTAAAACGTAACTTAGTTGTATTTATATAATGTCAGCACTTATTTTAAAACGTAACTTAGTTGTATTTATATAATGTCAGCATTTATTTTAAAACGTAACTTAGTTCTATTTATATAATGTCAGCATTTATTTTAAAACGTAACTTAGTTCTATTTATATAATGTCAGCATTTATTTTAAAACGTAATTTAGTTCTATTTATATAATGTCAGCATTTATTTTAAAACGTAACTTAGTTCTATTTATATAATGTCAGCATTTATTTTAAAACATAACTTAGTTCTATTTATATCATGTCAGCATTTATTTTAAAACGTAACTTAATTCTATTTATATAATGTCAGCATTTATTTTAAAATGTAACTTAGTTCTATTTATATAATGTCAGCATTTATTTTAAAACGTAACTTAGTTCTATTTATATAATGTCAGCATTTATTTTAAAACTTAACTTAGTTCTATTTATATAATGTCAGCATTTATTTTAAAACGTAACTTAGTTCTATTTATATAATGTCAGCATTTATTTTAAAACGTAACTTAGTTCTATATATATAATGTCAGCATTTATTTTAAAATGTAACTTAGTTCTATTTATATTATGTCAGCATTTATTTTAAAATGTAACTTAGTTCTATTTATATTATGTCAGCATTCATTTTAAAACGTAACTTAGTTCTATTTATATAATGTCAGCATTTATTTTAAAATGTAACTTAGTTCTATTTATATAATGTCAGCATTTATTTTAAAACGTAACCTAGTTCTATTTATATAATGTCAGCATTTATTTTAAAACGTAACTTAGTTCTATTTATATAATGTCAGCATTTATTTTAAAACGTAACTTAGTTCTATTTATATAATGTCAGCATTTATTTTAAAACGTAACTTAGTTCTATTTATATAATGTCAGCATTTATTTTAAAACGTAATTTAGTTCTATTTATATAATGTCAGCATTTATTTTAAAACGTAACTTAGTTCTATTTATATAATGTCAGCATTTATTTTAAAACATAACTTAGTTCTATTTATATCATGTCAGCATTTATTTTAAAACGTAACTTAATTCTATTTATATAATGTCAGCATTTATTTTAAAATGTAACTTAGTTCTATTTATATAATGTCAGCATTTATTTTAAAACGTAACTTAGTTCTATTTATATAATGTCAGCATTTATTTTAAAACTTAACTTAGTTCTATTTATATAATGTCAGCATTTATTTTAAAACGTAACTTAGTTCTATTTATATAATGTCAGCATTTATTTTAAAACGTAACTTAGTTCTATATATATAATGTCAGCATTTATTTTAAAATGTAACTTAGTTCTATTTATATTATGTCAGCATTTATTTTAAAATGTAACTTAGTTCTATTTATATTATGTCAGCATTCATTTTAAAACGTAACTTAGTTCTATTTATATAATGTCAGCATTTATTTTAAAATGTAACTTAGTTCTATTTATATCATGTCAGCATTTATTTTAAAACGTAACCTAGTTCTATTTATATAATGTCAGCATTTATTTTAAAACGTAACTTAGTTCTATTTATATAATGTCAGCATTTATTTTAAAACGTAACTTAGTTCTATTTATATAATGTCAGCATTTATTTTAAAACGTAACTTAGTTCTATTTATATAATGTCAGCATTTATTTTAAAACGTAATTTAGTTCTATTTATATAATGTCAGCATTTATTTTAAAACGTAACTTAGTTCTATTTATATAATGTCAGCATTTATTTTAAAACATAACTTAGTTCTATTTATATCATGTCAGCATTTATTTTAAAACGTAACTTAATTCTATTTATATAATGTCAGCATTTATTTTAAAATGTAACTTAGTTCTATTTATATAATGTCAGCATTTATTTTAAAACGTAACTTAGTTCTATTTATATAATGTCAGCATTTATTTTAAAACTTAACTTAGTTCTATTTATATAATGTCAGCATTTATTTTAAAACGTAACTTAGTTCTATTTATATAATGTCAGCATTTATTTTAAAACGTAACTTAGTTCTATATATATAATGTCAGCATTTATTTTAAAATGTAACTTAGTTCTATTTATATTATGTCAGCATTTATTTTAAAATGTAACTTAGTTCTATTTATATTATGTCAGCATTCATTTTAAAACGTAACTTAGTTCTATTTATATAATGTCAGCATTTATTTTAAAATGTAACTTAGTTCTATTTATATAATGTCAGCATTTATTTTAAAACGTAACCTAGTTCTATTTATATAATGTCAGCATTTATTTTAAAACGTAACTTAGTTCTATTTATATAATGTCAGCATTTATTTTAAAACGTAACTTAGTTCTATTTATATAATGTCAGCATTTATTTTAAAACGTAACTTAGTTCTATTTATATAATGTCAGCATTTATTTTAAAACATAACTTAGTTGTATTTATATAATGTCAGCATTTATTTTAAAACGTAACTTAGTTCTATTTATATAATGTCAGCATTTATTTTAAAACGTAACTTAGTTCTATTTATATAATGTCAGCATTTATTTTAAAACGTAACTTAGTTCTATTTATATAATGTCAGCATTTATTTTAAAACGTAACTTAGTTCTATTTATATAATGTCAGCATTTATTTTAAAACGTAACTTAGTTCTATTTATATAATGTCAGCATTTATTTTAAAATGTAACTTAGTTCTATTTATATAATGTCAGCATTTATTTTAAAACGTAACTTAGTTCTATTTATATAATGTCAGCATTTATTTTAAAACGTAACTTAGTTCTATTTATATAATGTCAGCATTTATTTTAAAATGTAACTTAGTTCTATTTATATTATGTCAGCATTTATTTTAAAACGTAACTTAGTTCTATTTATATAATGTCAGCATTTATTTTAAAACGTAACTTTGTTCTATTTATATAATGTCAGCATTTATTTTAAAACGTAACTTAGTTCTATTTATATAATGTCAGCATTTATTTTAAAACGTAACTTAGTTCTATTTATATAATGTCAGCATTTATTTTAAAACGTAACTTAGTTCTATTTATATAATGTCAGCATTTATTTTAAAACGTAACTTAGTTCTATTTATATAATGTCAGCATTTATTTTAAAACGTAACTTAGTTCTATTTATATAATGTCAGCATTTATTTTAAAACGTAACTTAGTTCTATTTATATAATGTCAGCATACACAGTACACAGACAAAAGGTATGTTTAAAAACAATAAAAAAAACACATGAAGAGAGAAATTACACGGGAATGATATGATAGATGTGTAATGTAAGTCCTGAGGACAGACTTAAACTTTGGATCTGATAAAAAAAATCCGGACGGTATAGGAAGACGTGTGCAGGATTGGTATCGTTAAGTTGAAAGAGTAGATGAAAGTTTTTGGGTTAGTAGATGTAGAACAGTTGAAGAAACAGGGTCTGTTAGCAAGGGAAGAAGAAAAAAAATATTAGATAAGGATAGATTTGCGAGTGAGAGGGATAAATAAAGACCTGGCCAGAAATAGATTAGTCTGGAAATTAATTTGTTAAAGTCGTCCAACATATGCCAGCATCTAATATAATGAATTTAGTATACCCTATTATGTGGAAAAGCAGAAAGATCACATTCTCAGGTGCCAGGATGTAAAATGCATGTTAATCCAAATATGATGATGATGTAATAGTGTTGATACTTATGGCGATCGTTGAGTTCACACAATATAAAAGTTATTGTATTAGAGAAGAAAAACTCACCTCGCCAAGATGGCAGGTAATCGTTGTGTGATCGATAGTCAAAGACATAGAAGTAAGTGTCGTTGTATCTGCTCTGCCATTTGACAACTTCATCGAGTCCAGCTCCAAACATGAAATCAGACATCATCTGCGAACATAGTGAAAGAAAGAAGAAAAAAAAAAAAAACTTAACATGAATAAAAGAAAATTCAATTCTTAAGATCAAAATGTTGATAATAATTCTTAAGGCTTGAGAAGGGAGATAATTCATGAAAAGGGAGATAATTCATGAAAAGGGAGATAATTCTTTGCATCTTTTCTCAATGCTTAACTTACAATGAATTGTGATTACTGTTTGTAATGGTGAGCAAATGCTTTCTATCTGTAGCATCATATGCAAATGAGATATGTAAATAACTAGAGCTGACCTTGAGCAATGAGTACCACTGTAATCATGAGGCTTGATACACAATTAACACAGCACAGCAATAGCATTGCCGATAGGATGAATGAACATTCTTGAATGCCTACTAGAGAAATTTGAATGCCTACTAGACACAATCCTTGAATGTCTAAGGTCTTTCTATATAGGGGTTTGTCAGGACATCCTGGCATGAGGATATTTTCCTACAAGTAAACCATGACTAAATATTCAAATTTATATAGTATTCACAGTCCAAATAAGATCTCAGCATAGCTATCATACACTGACTTTTACAAGAAACTAGCAGGGGTACCTGGCGTTGCCCAGGTATTTCAAGGTGTGTGTGCCCTTAAGTCAAAAAGAAGCATAGGGGAGAGGGGGGGTTAAAAAAAAGTTTTGGTAGGTAGGTAGGATCGAACGCGTAGCCCTGAGGTGAAGTTGGAAAATAAAATGTGAAAAAAACATGGCACGTTAACTGCTCGGCCAGCAAGAAAGAGTTACTGAAGACGTTTGAATTTATTTAAGTAGGAAGAGAATTGACAGGTGCCCGCACTTAATAACTTAATGAGGTCAAATAGAAGTTGCAGTTAATATTTTTTGCGGGACAGTTTTTAATGAGGTCAAAATCCGGTTTGTATGTTTTTACCTAACTTTGGGGAAAAGTAGCTCCCCCGTTTTTTAGGTGAGTGTCCAGATGAAAGCAATTGTCTGATATAACGGTGAAAAGTTGACATTGACCAAATGTTTACATCACTTTCCAAAGACCACCCGGCCGTGGGCTAGGGAACTGCCGATTTGAATCATGTTTCGCTTTTTTATACTGAAAAGCAAAAGAAACATGCGGCGATCTAAAAATCTGGAAAAAAATAGAGCGTGAAAGTCGGGCAAATTAAATACACATGTGATCCCCGTTCGTAAATTGTAGATATTATCATTTAGACAGCATATAAAAAGTTTTAAGAAGGAGTGAGCCGACTGAGAAGCCCAGCAAAAAAAGCCTTTTGAAGACATACACAAAAAGCGAGCATACATACACACATTTTCGCTTTTATATATATATATATATATATATATATATATATATATAGATGGTGCCCTTTCTCCAATAGATGTTACCTCAAGTAACAAAATTAACACAAAGTTAGATACTCCACCAGACTAGATGAATTTTTGTGCTGGAATCCAGCAAGACCAAGAAACTATAAGAAAGATATACTATGACATATTTAAATGGTCAATCGGGGAGAGGAAAATTATGTTCTCAACTTCTTTATTAACTTAGAGAAGTAAAACAACTGTAATAGCATATTTGAATATTTGTGCATCTCGTATAAATATCTGTGTATCTCGTATAAATATCTGTGTATCTCGTTTAAATATCTGTGTATCTCGTTTAAATATCTGTGTATCTCGTTTAAATATCTGTGTATCTCGTTTAAATATCTGTGTATCTCGTTTAAATATCTGTGTATCTCGTTTAAATATTTGTGTATCTCGTTTAAATATCTGTATCTCATTTAAATATCTGTGTTTCTCATTTAAATATTTGTGTATCTCGTTTAAATATCTGTGTATCTCGTTTAAATATCTGTGTATCTCGTTTAAATATTTGTATCTCGTTTAAATATCTGTATATCTCGTTTAAATATCTGTGTATCTCGTTTAAATATCTGTATATCTCGTTTAAATATCTGTATATCTCGTTTAAATATCTGTATCTCGTTTAAATATCTGTGTATCTCGTTTAAATATCTGTGTATCTCGTTTAAATATCTGTGTATCTCGTTTAAATATCTGTGTATCTCGTTTAAATATCTGTGTATCTCGTTTAAATATCTGTGTATCTCGTTTAAATATCTGTGTATCTCGTATAAATATCTGTATATCTCGTTTAAATATCTGTATATCTCGTTTAAATATCTGTATATCTCGTTTAAATATCTGTATATCTCGTTTAAATATCTGTGTATCTCATTTAAATATCTGTATATCTCGTTTGTGTATCTTGTATAAATATCTGTATATCTCGTTTAAATATCTGTATATCTCGTTTAAATATCTGTGTATCTCGTTTAAATATCTGTGTATCTCGTTTAAATATCTGTGTATCTTGTTTAAATATCTGTGTATCTTGTATAAAGACAAAGTGTTAGCGCCCGGAAAGGGTACTCCTTGATTTTTGAGAATTCTGAGTGAAGTAAAATGGAACCCCCGACAATTTAGACTGTAGAAACATTGATAAGATGCTTTGAGAAACTAAAAAATAAACGAATCAAAGCAAAATTAAATTAATGAAATGTATTCTTCCATTAAAAAGGAGAGAAAAGCAAATATGAGAGTAACAAAGAGAGATGTAGCATGGTATGCAAATGAGATACCTAAATAAATAGAGCTGATCTTGAGCAAAGAGTACTGATGTAATCATAAGTTTACTCAGTATTTAAAAATATGAAAAATTGGTCTTCTGCATCACAGTACAGATTGATTAGTCTCCTATGCACCATGAGTAAGTTGCTTGAACCTGTTATAAATCAAGAAGTCAACTATCTGCACAGAAACAATTTACTTAGTAACAAGCAATATGGATTTCATCCTGCAAGATCTACAGCTGATGCAATATTGCACAGGATCAGTGAATCAATCGCTCGGGGCTTTGTCTCTAGGGTGATTGCTATAGAGATGTCAAAAACTTTAAAAAAATAAAGGTGATAACTTAATAATTCAAAACGTGCAAGATTTATGTTGTAATATCTATGGATTCCCATTAATCACTTAAAAATGACTTTCTTTATAAAAATAAAACTACTTGATCAATTTATGTGATTTTTGGAATATGATATTTTCGTTTCATCATAGGTATGTACATCATACAGATCCTTCTTTAGCTTCGCTTTTTAATTCTGGAGAGTTCTGGACAAGAACTGTTTGCTTTTACCGAAAATTATTCAAAGATCTATGAGATTATTTTTTAGATATTGGAACCTCAAGATTAGACAATTTGTGCTTGTTGGTCTTTTTTTTAATTCAAATGGCTGAAATAATGTTTTCTTGGATTCAAGATTTTATTTATTTTGTTTAAATTCAAAACAGATAAACAATAACTGTAAATATATGCAATGTGGCATAGATACATGCTGCAGAGAAAGGGCAATAATGGGAAAAATATCTGGCTTGGGGATGGATCACCCTCAAAAATGGCTGGCACTTTGAAGTCTTCTTGGATACAAAGGTTCCTTGCTGATTGGAAGCCACTTGAGACTTTTTAAAAGTTATGCTCATATCAGTTTTCATGATTAGTTACTTTTTATGTCCGAAGATTAACAACCGATAAATCTTTAGTGGTCCTGCAGTGTAGTCAAAGTAATATCTATATTATATTTCTTTTTGTCTGTCAAGTTCAGTAGAGAAGTCACATACCATTGTTGCCTCTTAAAATAAAACATTTTTGATTTATTTTAAGCTTGATTTGTGATTTTGTTCAGAAGGAAAATTCTTTTGTTATATCAGTGATGAAGACACACAATTGGCACTACAGCCAATGTCAAAATCATGCATCAAATCCAAGCAAAAACAAGGAGCAGACAATCATAACGTGGGTAGTGAACAAACACAAACACATACACACAAGTTCACATTTGTTTTAATCATCTGTTTTTCTTTTCTTTTGAACTTGTTCTTTTCTTTTCATTTTTTAAATTGTTCCAAATCAAATGATCCTCATTGGGTATTGTAACTTTTTAAAACACTTAACCAAAAACATTTTTTGTCATGGGAGGAATTCTGTGTGAATTTTTTTTTTTTTTTTGATGAAAGTGAGTTTTTTTACATATCGAAAATTTAGTAAAAAAAAAAACAAAAAAACAATTAATTTAAACTATCATAAACACTCAGTCCTTAAAAATAATTTTTTCTTAACCATAAGTCAAAGTGGCAAGTAATCCTTAAAATACTACTATAACCTATTACTAATCCTGAGTCTGAGTGGGAAACCCACTCCAAGACACAAACCCTTGCAAAACCACACATAATTATTTAAAAAGTAGATCCTCCTCCCCCACTAAAAAAAAAGATGCAGAGAGCTTGTCACTCACTGCAAATTATAAAAAAAATGGTTAACTGCTCCAAAACATTAGAATAGATTGGAATGAATTTAATTTATATGCTAAACTGATCTCCCACTATTAACTCTAAAATAATTGGGGTTTTTTTTTCTTCAAGTTTTATAGACTGTTCACACTTAATTGCCTAAAAACCATAGAATCTCATTTTTTTTTTGTGGTGTACGGGATAGCAATTACCATTTTGTTCATAATTAAACTATGGTTAAACTTCATTTTTGCTTTTAAACTCATTAAGGTCCATAAAATTAGCTTTTTGACTAAAAACAATGCTTAAAGCTTTTTGTGAGTATAAAAAAATTAAAAATAAACACAAAAAACATTGCCATTAGCGAGAGAAGGACTCCGTGCGTATGTGAGGAGGAGACAGGAGGTAATTTTTTGATGAATCAAAAGTCTTCTACTTGCCTACCTTCCACAGCATGAATACGTTGAAGTTTGAAAAAATTAACATTTCCAGAGAAAGAGAGGGAGAAAGATAAGAGGAAGAAGTAAAAGGAAAACACAAGAAAAGAGAAAAATGAGATCAAGTCAAAAAAGAAATCAGTCTTTTCTGAATTGAAAACAAAAATAAATATCAGGTTGACAAGAAAGTTCTTGCTGTTTTTAACTTTTAAATTCAGATGAACATATCTCGGCTCAAACAAAAATTTATTCATTAAAATAGGCACCATCAGAATCAACACACTTTCGCCAATGCAAAACAAGTGTATTTTATGTAACGTAAAAATTTTGTGTTCTAGTGGTGATGAAGTCGCTGAAGGCATTTTTGATATCGCTTAAGTTTTTGAAGCATTTCGTATGCAAAAAAGTTGTCGAGATGCTTGAAAAAGTGATAGTTGGTATGTGAGAGTTTTGGAGAGTATGGTGGATGAAGCAGAGTTTCATGGACAAATTTCTTCAACTTCTGCTGGGTTGATTTAGTAACATGTGGTCAGTCATTGTCGTGGGGGAGAATTGGGCATTTTCTGTTGACTAATGCTGGGTGTTGTTGTCAAAGTTTCTGATGCATTTCATCCATTTGTTGACAGTACTTCACCGTCATAATGGTTTTGCTTGCATTCAAAAAACTGTAATGAATGAGACTGGTCTCAGACCCCTTTTGGTGTAACTCTGGTTTCGGGAAGTGTTGTGGAGCTTCGTCAATGTCTAACCACTAAGCTGAGAGTTGCCGATTGTCATAAAGAACCCACTTTTCATCGCAAGTCAAAACCCAGTCGAGAAAAATTACGTTTTTGTTATGTAAAAAAAGAAGATAACATAACAGCATTTCTTTTGGTTGTCATTCAATTTGTGAGTCAGTAATTTATCAAGTTTTTTGTCTTTCTAATCTCTCTCTCAAGTGGTTGGAAATTGTAATATACGTTATGTCTAATTCAGGAGCAAGTTCTCGAACAGTTGTGCATGGATTGGCTTTAACTAATACTCTTAATTGATCGCTGTAAATATCCAATGGCCAATCACTACGCTCATCATCTTCAAGACTTTTGTCATCGCCACAAAATTTCTTAAACCACCATTGTGTTGTGCATTCAGTAGTGGTTCCTGGGCCAAATATTTCATTGATATTGCAAGCTGTTTCAGCAGTTTTTTGGCCTAGCTTGAATCGAATTAAGAAAATTGTGCAAATTTGCTTTTTTTCCATCGTGTATTCAACGTTATCAAAAGAAAACATAATTGTTTGAAAACGATTGTAATTTAAACGATTAAATAGAGCGAAAAACGCTCTTTAAAATGATATATAAAGTAAAAGTATTATAACGAAAACTTATTTGAAAATACATCATTTGAAATCAAAATGAAAAATTCCACAAGAACTTTCTTCTCAACCTAATAGTATATAACAAAATGTCGTATCAAAATAAATATAGCATGTAAAAATAAATATTGCATAAAAATATAGATATAAATATAGTATAAAAATAAATATAGTATAAAAATAAATATAGTATATAAATATAAATATAGTATATAAATATAAATATAGCATATAAATATAGTATATAATATAAATATAGTATAAAATAAATATGGCATAAAAATATAAATATGGTATATAAATATAGTATAAAAATATAGTATAAAAATATAAATATAGTATAAATATAAATATAGCATATAAATATAGCATAAATATAGATATAGTATAAATATAAATATAGTATAAATATATAGTATATAAATATAGTATAAATATAAATATAGTATGTATATAAATATAGTATAAATATAAATATAGCATATAATATAGTATAAATATAAATATAGTATGTATATAAATATAGTATAAATATAAATATAGTATATAAATATAGTATAAATATAAATATAGTATAAATATAAATATAGTATAAATCTAGCATATAAATATAGTATAAATATAGTATAAATATAAATATAGTATAAATATAGTATAAAAATATAGTATAAATATAGTATAAATATAATATAGTAGAAATATAAATATAGTATGAATATAAATATAGTATATAAATATAGTATAAATATAATATAGTATATAAATATAGTATGCATATAAATATAGTCTATAAATATAAATATAATAAAAATATAAATATAGTATAAAAATATAAATATAGTATAAATATAAATATAATATAAATATAGTATAAAAATAAATATAATATAAATATAGTATGAATATAAATATAGCATATAAATATAGTCTATAAATATAGTCTATAAATATAAATATAGTATAAAAATATACATATAAATATAGTATAAATATAAATATAAATATAGTATAAAAATATAAATATAGTATAAAAATAAATATGGCATATAAACAAACTTACATCAATGGACCTGTTTCGGATTCCTGTTATATTGGTTGGGTCTTCATAATAAGTATATTGAAACTTGAGGGAGTCCCTGGCTTGATCGAAATTGAGCACTTTACGTTCATCCAGAAATTCATACAACATGTTGTCAAATTCTGTGGATTGAATGCCATCTTCTAAACCAAAATAGTTGGCTATGAGAAATGAAAAAAGAAAAACAACCTATAATCGAAGTACTAAATATGTGAATTGAAAAGAAAATGATAGCGATACCAGTTCAAGATTACTACGTTTGAAAAGATGCACCTGAAGAAGGTCAGAAATTGCATTCAACGAAACATTATGATGAGATTTAGTCTGAATAATCAAAATAAATAGTTACAGAGATTTTATGAAAAGTTAAAAAAAAATAAAAAATAAAAAAAAATATGAGGAGTGTTCCCAAAGTAAACCAAAAAATTTCAGTTGTGAATTTTTTTAGATGAGGGCTGATTGTTTATATTATTTGTTTTGATTGGACTGTTGTTCTCATCTCGAGTGTTATTTGTACAATGTTTCAGTTGGTATAACCTTCAATCTTCGTCAGCCATCTTGGAAAAGAAAGGAGAAAAGTTACTAGCTCCATAGAGGTTTTCGTACTCTTGGAGTTGTTTTTGTTTCACACATATGAAACCACGGCAAAGAAAACAAAAATAACTTCAAGAATATGAAACCATCTACAGAGCCAGTAACTTTTCTCCTTTCTTTTCCAAGATGCCTCATGAAGGTCAGAGGCTACACCGGTCAAAACTTTGCACAAATAATGCTAAAGATGAGAATAATAATCCGATCAAAACAAGTAATACAAGCCAAAATAGTTGGCTATTACAAAAGAAAAACAACCTGTAATCGAAGAAATAAATATGTTATAGAATACATTTTTGGGATCCTTAATAATAAATTAAACGGGGTTGCCAATTTATAAGAAGGGTTACCAATTTACATCCTTAAATAAAGAAATAAAAATAAATTCAGGAAAAAACAGCACTCGATAAAGAACACGGAATTGGAGGATTGCAATTTAGTCACTCAAATGATTTACAGTAGAATTCAAGTTTTATTCTAACTCTATGCCATAAATTATTGAAGTACAGAGATGTGTAAAAAATAATAAAATTACAGTCACGTGCTGGAGAGCTGTACTAATATTGAATATTGAAATTCTGAGTAATCTCGTTAACATATCCACAACAGAAAGGGGTTCTCACACTGACATAAACATTTTTTTAATTCACTAATTCATTTGTTAAACTTCACACCAAGCCTTTCAAAATGGTCAATGTTTTTTTTCTACAATTTGTGTTCACCTTTTGTAAAGTTTGCCAATGCTACATGAACAAACATTATAATTAAAAATGGACAAAAGTCTAAGAAAATTTTTTAAAATTTATTAAAAGAAATAAATTTTTTTTTTTAGATTTACCCTTTTTATACTTCACTATCAATGATGTTTGTCATTAATTAACCCTTATCCTTAAGTGGCTTTCAGGCCTTGATAGGTGTTGACTCTCATGTAAAAAATATTTATTGAAAAGATGAGGCCAGCAATCCAAAAGTTCCAAATTGGTTTGTTATTTACAAACAAATTAAATCGATTAGTTTAAAGTAGAGTCCACCCCATTTTAGAATAAATGTTTTAAAATTTCTTTGTTGCAAATGGAATCAATTTTTCTAATTTTTGTTTTTTTTGGTGGTTCCCTCTCCTAAAGGTATAAACAAAAACTAGATTCCTACCACCTATTTTAAAATAAGAATATACTATGGTATTTTAAACAAATATCACTGAGTTGTCTAAGTTAGGAAAAGAGGAAAGGGCTAAGTTTCTTGTATAGTTTTTAAATAGAAGATAAGCTTCCCCACCCCAATATTGAACTCAAACTATTAAAGTGTCTTTTTTGTTGTTGTGTTAAATCTTTGATATAACTATTTTTTTTGTGGAGGCGATTTCTGTCGCCACCTAAACTTAAAGTTAGTGGGGTTAGGGTTCAGAGTGTTTGGTGGTTTATTATTACCCGAACAGGGTTAGTGGTAGGATTTAAGGAATTTTATTTGGGGGTGGGGTGGGGGATACACTTGAACTTATAGTTAGTAGTAAGATTAAGGGAGTCTTTCTTTTTTTCTTTTTGAGACAAGTGGAGTCTGTTACCACCCGGACTTAAGATTAAGGTTAAAGTTAAAGTTAAGATAGAGTTGTTTTTTAACCTATCTCTCATTCTCTATATACCCCCTTAAATTTTGGTTATATGTCCTTAAAATGCTATGTTAGACACTGGTCCAAAAATTAAATTTATTTTATGTTAAATTTATAAGCATAACTAATCCTCCATTCTATATTTTAAAACAATTATGTTTTCTTCTCCAAATTTGTCATGATATTCACATGTCATCACCTAAATAATTGATTCTTATTGGAAGGATGCGGGGCAGAATTTAGCAGAGAGTCCTCATCTTTTAAATTTGTAATTTTCTTTCTAATTTGACTTAACATTTTCTCTTTATGTATTTTATCCAAGATTTTGATAAACTCTACTTTCATTTTTCACTTGTGGTGTTTTTTATTCCACTTGTGCCATTTTTTGTTGCCAATTTCACCTAAATTCGTTATTATAATCAATGTAAAGTTTTTCTAATAATTTAAAATCAAAATCAATCATAAGTGTCAACAATAGAACATTTAGTTTTAAACAAAATAAAAAAGATCATTTTCAGAATCAGAAATTTGGCTAATATTTTTCTACATCTGATACCGATTCCAATGCCCCAAAAGTTCCCAATTCTGATTAATCATCTCAATACTAGTTATTACCTTTGACCTTCTTTTCACACGTAGTTCAATAATTATCTTTCATGATAAGCTTTATATATAACATTCTAGTTAATGGTGAAACTACAGACATTTGCCATGAAAAACACTAGCAGAGGGTTGAAACTATGATGGAATAACTTACGTATAAAAAAAGCTCCTTCATTAGCCGTCAGTCCAGCCAAAAGTTTGAAACGTTTATAGCGTCCCTGGTCTCTGAGTCTTTTGGGCAGGTAGGCAAGAAAACTGATCGCATTTCCCTTTATAGGTCCATCAACAACAGGTCCAAATGGATTACCAATTTCTCCGTTCTATGAGCAGAAAGAAATTTTAAATTATATATATTGAATAATAGAAAGTCCACTGTTCATAGTAAGCACTGTTGATATGGAATACGCAATTCAAAATTTAATGGTTTAAAGCCAAACAAGTGCAGAACCTAATTTAAACGGTTAAATTTTGAATTTTGTATTCCATATCAACAGTGTTTATTATAAACAGTGAACTTTCTATTACTTAACACATACACACTCGACCAGTGTCTTCTACTGTACCAGATATGCAAAACCTTATACTCCATCAAAATCTGAAGAAAGACATGTCAAGCCTTACCACCACCAAGGCACGCAAAAAGAAGGGAAAAAAAAAAAGAAAAAGAAAACTGCATTTTCCTAATGAAGATTCTATTATGAATCGAAATATTGAATTTAATTTTAATAAATAAATGTTTATTTATTGAAAGAGATTCTGCACTTGTTTTTGCCTTAAACCGTTAAATTTTTTAATTTTGTATTCGTTGCCTCCGTTCAGTCTCGAAAGACAAAGGATATCCCTTGAGAGGGCAGCTGCGCGTGTAATTGTATGGCAAGAGTTGCACAATCCCCAACCACACCGCACTTGAATCGACACTGCTCGAGTCCAGTGGCAAGGAGAAGTCCAGGACGACTGGAAACAATGTAGAGATAAGCGGAAAGTGCATACAGCACATGGAAGGCCCAAATGGTCACCCATCTGTTCCTGGTCAGGCTTATCGTTGCTTAACTTCAGTGATCTGACGGGGACCTGTGTGTCAAATGTGATTATGCCGTATATTTTGTGTGTGTGTGTATATATATATATATATTGTGCTATGCTAGATTCTTATGGTGCTGGAGGAAAAAATAGCATCTGGATTATTGTTAAAAGAAATGACACAAGTTGAAAGATCTGCGAAAAACTTTAAAAAAATAAACTTTGGAATTTTCTCATATATTTTTAAACGATGTTGTAAGCAGGAAGAATTATGTATATATAATACTATATACTTATAATTCAAAGTGCATCTCTTAGGGGATATTTTGCCATCTCACTGTAAGAACTTTTGAGCACGACGTTTACGGCGGACTTGAACCTGAAATATTCAATCTTTACAGTGTCCTTTGAGATACATCTGAAACAGTGATGAGACAATTCCAATATTATTCCCAATTTTAATACAATTATCAGTTCTGTTCTAAATTCCTGATTTCAATAACAAAAGCACCCAAAGAACACACAGCAACATAAAAATAATTATTTACTCAACTGCAGAGTAATGTATTGGAAGAGTTCATTAAATGGTGTCATTTTAAGGTTAAGTTTATATAAAAATCTTCCAATAGTTAAAGCTCTTCTTATTGCAAACCTTCTTAAAATGATCAGCACTGATTAGTAAAGTTAAAATGTAAATATACCAAAGTTAAAAATGAATAAAAAAAAAAATCAACAATTTTTTTTTTTTTCCATTTTGTGTTGGAATAAAATCTATTAAAAAATGGATACAGTAATTTTTTCCGTATTTCACCAATAAGTTATAAAAAAAAAAATGATACCTGAAAAATTAGTCAACAAAAATTAGACAATTTTAGCCAAGGTAGGAAAATTAGATAACTATGGAATAAATATCAAATTGAAAATAGATTTTAGGACAGTTCTTGAGAGGAATATAGTTTTAAAGAGGCCTAGCTAATTATGTCTGTTGTTTGGTATGTCCTATTTCTGATTTTGGTAGGTACGTGTTGTTGGACTCTTCCATCCAATCTTGCCACTACATCAGTTGAATTCAGTTTCAACGATGTAATGTATATGCAAATAGATGTGTCGATGGGCTCAGTTTTGTGCCCGATAATGGCAAATATTTTCGTGGGTTTCCATGAAGAACAATTGCTTTCTGGACCCATCAAACTATTGATCTATTTTCACTGTGTGGACAACACATTTTGTCTCTTCGATAACAAAACAGAGGCAAATAATGTTTTCTCCTTACTTAATAAAATGCATGCTGCGTTACAGTAAACTTATAAAGGAGAGTCTAATTCATCCCTAGCTTTCCTTGATGTATTGGTAACGAAAACATCATCAAGTTACCTTACATCAATATACTATAAACCCACGTTCACGGGACTGTATACACATTGGGATTCATTTTGCCCCCGAAAATGTAAGATAAATTTAATTAGGACTCTAACACATCGTGCCCTTATGATCTGCTCCAAATCAAAATTGGATGAGGAATTAAAAATAATTATTGACACCCTCTCCAACAATGAGTACCCGTTGGATGTGATTAGGTCAGTTATACAGAGGAAAATAGCAGAGTCCTCTGTAACTAAAATTCAAACGGTTAATAAATGTCCAGTATATCTGCGTTTACCTTGGCTGAGGGCAGTAAGTGAGAAATTTGCAAAGCAAATCAGCTCAACGGTGCAAAATTGTTATTTTGCTTCAAATGTACGTTTTGTGTTCTTTACGAGAACGTTAATGCCATCCGCTCGAAAAGATGTTCTACCCCCCCCAATAATAATAATAATGTAATTTATAATTTTGAATGTAGTTGCAGTGCCAACTATGTGGGTCAAACAACATTAAGATTGGATGGAAGAGTCCAACAACACGTACCTACCAAAATCAGAAATGGAACATACCAAACAATAGACGTAATTGCCAATACTTACGGGTCTTGACCACCTTATAAAAAACCCGTCTTGTGGAGCGAACTTTAGCACAAATTCTTTTAAAATCCTAAGTCGTGCTCACTCATTATTTCAGTTAAAGATCTTGAAGACGGTTCACGTTCGGTTGAGAAGGCCTTCTCTCTGCAAGCGGAAAGAATGCCTCTTAGGTTTAAGCGTGATTAGTCTCTAAGATTAGTCTCTAAGATTAGTCTCTGTACATAATCTCAATTTTCATTCGTGTCTTTCCTCCTTTTTTTTGTTCACTCAAATCCCTCGATACAGCTTTGTTAAAGCAAGGGCGAAACCGGTCAGCTTACTCCCCCATTTCCCCACCCCCTTTTTATTCTCTTCACCCCGTTCCTTTTATTTTAAACGAGGATTTTATTTTAACACCTTAATCATGAATTTTCGTCTTCTCTTCATGATTGCAACATATATATATATATCTTCATATCCTGGTTAATTGATTTTATTATAATAAAATCGATTTGTAATGCATTAAAAAATTCCGATAAAAGCATTATTCTTGCAACTGTTTGAAGAAAAATGTAGAACTTACTTTTAAGGGGATCCAGACAGAAGCGTTTACTATTTCCATGGCAGATTTGTCTCTCAGACAATTAACCATTCTCTGGTTGTCATTAGAAGGGCAGCCAAGGTTTTGAGCCAAAGTAGAAGCATAGTAAGCGGCACTGCTTGGCGCTCGGACAGCCCAGTCACTGCTATCGGAACCTCCCATCATGATAGCATAATGAAACATTCCTACAACGTGTTAAAAAATAAAAAAAATTTTTTAAAAACGATGAACTGTTAGAGTAAGAAATAAGCATCTTTGGTGGAAGGGAAGTTGGGTATTTTTTTTTTGACCTTTCAACCTCTATGGGTTATTTAAGGTCAGTTATGTTTTTTATTGAGATTCTTTATTTTTCTTGATTTAGATCTTCTGATATAATTTTAACTCTTTTAGGAATTTAAAGATATTTTCTATATTAGTATATTCAAATGAATTTTTCATATTACTTTTGGAGAAAGACTTTCTGAGGTTCTTCAGTGTTTCACATTCCATAAGGATGTGTTTGATAGATGTTTGGCATGTGCTACATTTTGGTTGTAATTCTTTGTTCAGAATAAAGGAGTGTGTGAGATTTGTGTGCCCTATGCCGAACTGGGATAGGATAACTTGTTCTTTCCTGGATTTTATGAGGGCAGCGATATATATATATATTTATCTTGGGCCTTTTTTGAAATAATTTGTTTTGGGTGCTGTTTCATTTTTGTTGCCATTTACTTTGGAGAATTTCATTTTTCTGGTTTCAGATCTGTACATGAAATTTTAAGATTTTCGGGGGTTAATTTCAGATTTGGCTGCTTTGTCAGCTCTTTCATTGCCTTTACTCCTCTGTGGTTCGGGGTCAAACACAAAAGAATTTCTATATTGTTTAGTTTGTATAGAAGTTTTACGATGAAGGGATTTTTAAAATATTTACTTTACAGTGATATTAATACTGATAGTGAATCTGAAAGTATGATGAATTTTTGCTAATTGCTGTTTGGTTGGTTGATTTTTTTTACAGCATATCAACCCTTTTCAGGTTATTTAATGCTGAATCCATTGATTTGGAAGAAAAAATTTTTTAATAGAATATATTTGTTTTTTTCAAGTCGGTTTCTATTTAACCCATAGTTGGAACCCTAACAGGTACTACCACTCCGGGTCAGAGTGGACCTGGGAACAATGGCAATTAAAGGGTGGCTCCACACTCCCCAAAGCCCACAAGCTGGGGCCTCACCATCGGATATAGTTTAAGGTCATATTCAGGACCGGTAATTGCTGTTTGAGATAATGTCAAGTGCTAGTTTTATTGCATACACTCCTGCTGCAAAGCTTAAGCTTTCTGTTGGTAAAGGCGTTTTTAAGGTTTTTATGTTGGATACGGATGTGCAAGCTTTCTTTTCATTGTCCTTCGATCCATCTGTATATATGAGGTGACATTTTGGATATTGTAAGAGGATGTTGTGAATTTCCTCTTGATACATGCTTCGGTGGGTTTCTGCTTTGATAAATTCTTTTAAACAAAGATTTACATTTGGTTTTTTAATTATTTATGGTGGAACATTCAGGGTTATATGGTTGTGTATGTTTGAAATGGGAATTTCAATTTCTTTAAGTGTCGATTCCATTCTTAGTTTGAATGTTTTTATTGTTTTTTCTTTACTTTCAAATAGCTCTTTATATTTTGGGTTGAAAATGTTTTCATAAACTAGGTTAGATGGGGTGGATTTGATTTTTATGTAGTATTGTACTGCTAGTTTTTCTGTTTGTAATTGTGGGGAGTTTCATTTGCTTCTATGAATAGGCTATCAACTGGAGAAGTTCTGAAAGCTCCTAAAATTTATCTTAAGCTTTCATGGTGAATTGAGTCTAATTTTATTTTAGATATAAGTTTCTGGCTTATCTATAGATAAAGCTGGCATAGTTTAATTAGGATCTGATAAGGTATTTGCATATTTTATGAATGGTCTGTTAATCAACTCCCCACTTTGTGTGAGCAACTACTCGAAGGAGTACAAAATAGACTTCGTGGCTTAGTGGGGGATGCCCTTTTCTCTACCCTGCAACCTCTCTCCCACAGAAGAGACGTTGCGAGCATATCCTTGTTTTATCGTGTTTTATCGTTATTTTCATGGCAGGTGCTCGTCTGAACTTCAATCTCTGGCCCCCCCCCCTCGCCAATCTTTCACAAAAAACACCCGTCTAGCTGAATCCACTGTGAAAAATTTCCCCAACTCTATATCTGTGCCTAAATCAAAACGCGGATTCCATGAACAAAGCTTCTTTCTTAGAACTGCACGCCTGTGGAACTCTGTTCTGTCTGCCTGCTTCCCTCCGGACTACAACTTGGATGTCTTCAAGTCCAATGTTAACAAATTCCTAATGAACCGCCCCCTTAATTAAACATTTCATCAAATCTCCACACTAACGTAATGTACTTGCAATAACCCTTATCCCTGAGTGGCTTTCGGGCCTTGATAAGTGGTGATCACTGTGTAAAAAGAAAAAAAAAGAAAAAAAGAGCTGTAGGGTTTTGCTGCTTTTTAGATAATTCATGTGGCATATGAAATTCAATTTCTTATCTAATATGACTCCAAGTGAGATTCTTTTGGGTTGACCACTGGTATTATGTTTTTTGGGTTGACCACTGGTATTATGTTTTTTGGGTTGACCACTGGTATTATGTTTTTTGGGTTGACCACTAGTATTATGTTTCCCTCTAGTTTGAGGACTGGATCATTATGCATTTTTCTTAAAGAACAGAAATGAATCCACTGAGTTTTGGTTTTTGAGAAACTGAAGCCATTGTTTATAGCGCAGTTATTCTATTTAGATTTAATTGTAAAATTCTTTCTATTGTTTGGATATGAGAGGATCTGTAGCTGATGACCAAGTCATCGACATACAGAGCACTGTCAATTGTAAGAGTTAAGTCTTTATTATATTACACGTTGCTGTGGCTCAGTTTATTTAAATGGAACACAAAAACGAAAAAGACAAAAAATATGTCTTATGTTTATGTTCACAATATTTTTGGATACACAATATTTTGAGGTATCCTTTTTCTGTGCAGATGTAGAGATTGTCTGTAGTATACGTAACATATACTTTTCCATGTGAGAAGACATCATAGAGTATATGTAAGTCACACAAATGTAAAAATTGTCCCTGAACAGTGTTAATGGTTATTGCAAACGCCAAGCAAATTGTGAAGCGCAATATTTTAAATTAAAATGGTATATCCGTTTAAATCATACAATGTACGTTTATTGTCTGTTCTTCTTGACGGTTGACAGAAAGGGAAAACAGGAGGATTAAATTTTACTATAGACGTGTATGTGAACACGCACTGGAAAATCTTGGAACGTAAAAAAATTTAGCAGATTTTCTTTTTGGATGTAAGTATACGGTTTTATCAAAGATAAACCGATGGAAAAATTGAAAGAAAAACTGATTAAAAATTAAACCAACAAAGTAAGTGGGAGACCATTGATAATTCAGAATAAAGAAAGAAAGATGAAAAGGATGTAAAAATGTTGTAGGATAAGTTTTCACAGAAAGAAATAGTTTGGTAAACTGTTGTTTTTGTTGTTTTATTCCAAGAAAATATATTGCTTTCAAATATAATTAATGAGAATATGCGTAAACATTTTGGTGCTTTTTCTTTATTGTTGCTAATACACAAATCGAAATATTATATATAAATAGTATCTACTGAATTGCCATGTCACAGTAATGAAAATAGCCAAAACTTTCGAAAAACGATGACGGAGAAATTAATGATTAAATGAAATAGTTTTCGAAGAAATTAGAAATTTTAGCTATTTCCCTTGTGTTTACGTCACATGTCACATGACCAAACAAACATAGCCGCAATCATTTTTTTCGCGTAATCATTGAAGATCGAAAAAATTGTGACACATTGGTTATTGTTGTGATTGACAATGTCAGGAGTTATCATGCTTGTTTTTGTTTTTTGTTTTAAATTAAATATCAACTTTTCAGCTGGCCGATTTCACTACAATAATAAAGAAGCACCCTTTTTATCGGCAGACCTGTACAATGAAAAACCTTTTTTTTTTCTTTTTTTTTTTTTTTTACACATTGATCACCACTTATCAAGGCCCGGAAGCCACTCAGGGATAAGGGTTATTGCAAGTACATTACCTTAGTGTGGAGCTTTGATGAAGTGTTTACTTAAGGGGCGGTTCATTAGGAATTTGTTAACATCATATTTTTTTGGTACCCTTGCATAACTTGACCCTGACCCTCGGAATTTTTTGTCAATTATGATTTGGGCTTGACCAACAGTCACCGGAGAAGCCGAGCAAAGTAACAGATGCAGGCGAATTTCAAAACAAACAAAATGGAAAAAATAGAAATACAATTAATATAAAATAACAAAAACCTACTGCAAATTTATTGAATATATATATATATATATATTCCAGAAAAGTTGCATTTTGTATTGTTTAGTTACTTTTATTTTTTTTCGCAATTGTTTTATAAAAAAAATTTTTTTTTTTACCGTAAATTTTTAGGTGAAAGTTTTTTTCAAGAAAACTTACATTTTTTATAGAAAATTGTTATAAACGTATCCCTTTGCAAATAGAATTTTTTATTATAAGAAAAGATAAATGCTTTTTATGAACACTGTAAATTGTTAGGTGGAAGTACAGAATTTTTTTTTATTTTCAAGAAAATGTACAAATTATTTTTTGTCACACTCCCATTAATTATGCAAAAAAAATGCCGATTTAGTGTTTCAACATTTGAAGAACGCTTGGCTTAATCCGGTAATTGCTGGTCTAGCCCTAACCATAATTGGACTCGAGGATTCAGGTCAAATTCTTCCTAATTTTGTCTTTTTTTCAATTTTTTGAGTAGATTATCAGCGATTGCAAACTAACAAATTTAACCAAAATGCAAAAACTTCAATAATTAATTATTTTTAAGTGGTGCTCAGTTTCTAATACAAAGTCCTAGTAAATCTATTCCCCTTATTGGAAACACGAAATCAAATTATTGCCCATATGGTTGAGAGAGGTTCTTTTCGCTTTTTTTTTTGTTGGAGGGGGGGGGGATCCTCCCTCCCTAAATTCCACGATTTTCACTTTTTTTTATTAAGTTTTTTCCTGTTATTACAGACTTAAGTTAGGTCATAAAAAAATTTGAAAGAACATTTTTTATAACTTCACGTGAGGGTTCAGTATTCAATAAATTTTGTATTCAATTTAGTACAACGTTATAATTGAAAAATGAACCTCCACATGAAAAGTTATAAAAAATGTTTTTTCAATTTTTTTTTTCTTATATTCTAAAACTTAATTATGTAATCGATGATATTAACAGGAAAAAGTTTGTTAAAAAAAGTGAAACTTGTGGAATTTAGAAGGGGGGCAATCTCTCTAACATCCGCCCTTTTTTTTTTTTGTTCCGTTTTGATTGTTTTTTTTAATTATACCACTAAAAAACGAATTTGATCAAAAGAATAACATTCAACAATTGTACTTTATTTATTTTTATCTATAAAAATAAAATCGTATTAACAAGAATGAAATAATTTAATCTTAAATAAAAAAATATCTTTTTAGTATTTTTTTTTCATAAGTCCAACTCACCGTTCACATTGGATATATCGATATTTTCGTTGAATATTTGACAGAAAAGCGACCACATATGGTTAATTTAAATTAAATTTTAATCACATGATTACATTTTCAATAATCACGTGATTAAATGTTATCCATTTAAAATTTACCCATATTGTAAACACATTATGAAAGAAGACGAAAAGTCCCTTTAGTGATGTCTCATGACAGTGGGCGGTGATGTGATTTTCCCCAAATAAAAAAAATGGCCAGATCGTAACAAATAAAACCACCTAATTTATTAAATAAAAATTAAGTATAATGTTATAATTAAAAAGGAATATGAATTTGTTTTGCAACTATGGCAGTCGATTAACACACACGTCGAACTTCTAAACATACTCCTTTTATTGTCCAAGCGTTCGTCATTAGCCAATCGGCGGCCAGAAAAACAGTCACGTGAGGGGTGACGTCATCGCTCAATAATCTTACAAAAACCACAGCCATTTTTAATTTCTGCCCTCCCTGTGATCCTCCCAGCAGGTAAGACAATACGCGCAGACACATGGTCGCTTTCTTCCTTCATTCTGTTCGACTTTACACCCCCCCCCCGGTCTCAAGATCACACATGCGGCATTGCGGCCGTTTGTTACGAGCACTCCTACGGAGGGGGATTAGCTGGACTTCTTCATCTTCATCAGAGCTACTTGGGTCAGTGTCCACAGTCCTACTATCCGGCTGCGCCCCATCTTCATCCGAGCTCTCAGAAGGGGTAACAGACCTGTCGCCATTAACGTTGCCAGCAGTCCTTCCATCAAGCTGGACTCCATCGTCATTGGGGATCTCAGAAGAGGCGCTGGAACTATCGCCATCTGTGCCGAGGTTCTCAACCATGTCATCACGGCAATGGGGCATAGGTCGAATCCACATTTCATCATTGGATGATTCATCACTTTCGCTGTTCACCATTTGGTTTGTATCAAGGGCGGGCCGGACATCCCTCACATGCCGTGGAATACCATCGACCAGCACAGCCTGCTCACTAATTATGCCGGTGATCCCTTCTCTTCTGAAACTGGTCGTACATCGGTTATTGGGAGGCCTTACCCAGACGGTGTCCCCTAACTTGTACCGTCCTTGCGTCCTCTCTTGATTAGGCAGGCAGGCATCAATGCCCTTAACACGCACTCGATAGCAATGTATCGCATTAGCAGGTGCACTTTCAGCAGTCGTGTCATCCTTTGGTGTTGTATTGTACCTATATACTGCCTCTGCAATCGTACATTGCTTCCTTGCTGCTATCCTCTTCACACTTCGGTGGCAGCGTTCCGCTATACCATTGCCACTCGGTACATACGCACACCTGTGTCTAAGCCGGATCCCCCACTCATCTACGAAACGCCTGAATTCTCCGCTGCAAAAGGCTGTGTCGTTGTCAGTGAGAATCTCTTCAGGTGGCCCCCGCTCGTAAAATATGAACTCTAATTGACGGATGACACTAGCCGAGTCCTGTCTTGTTAATAGTCGCCAGATCGCAAACCTCGTTGGTCCGCAATCGATCAGTGTGAGGAAGTGCTGACCACCATAATGGGTTATGTCCATGCCTAGTCGGTTCCAATTCTCGTCGACTTCCAGCTGATCTTTTGCCATTTGGTGGGAGCAGGGTCGATTTTTTCCCCCCATTTCACCGAAATAGCTTGAATTTGTTTCGCAACTATGGCAGTCGATTAACACACACGTCGAACTTCTAAACATACTCCTTTTATTGTCCAAGCGTTCGTCATCAGCCAATCGGTGGCCAGAAAAACAGTCACGTAAGGGGTGATGTCATCGCTCAATAATCTTACAAAAACCACAGCCGCCATTTTTAATTTCTGCCCTCCCTGTGATCCTCCCAGCAGGTAAGACAACACGCACAGACATGTGGTCGCTTTCTTCCTTCATTCTGTTCGATTTTACAGAATATATAAAAACATGCATGAGTAAACTGAAAATACTATACCAAAATGTCAAAGTAATCGGTTCGATGAGTTTTTAGTTGTTCAAAAAGTAACAAACCAGACGTTTCATTTTTTTATATAGATTTTTATTGAAAATAGTGTTGTGGACAGGATACTTCCGTCTGTGAGATTTTATGCTTCTGGTAGAGTTGTTCCCATTCAAACTTTGAAGTTTCTAGTACATAGAAAGTTTTTGATAAATAATGCAGGTTTTCCTCGTATGCCTAAGTCTTGGAGATCTCTTATGATGCCATATCGCTGTGGTATTATAAGCTTTTTCTATGCCGAAAAATATTGCTGTCATATGTTTTTTTATGAAAGCTTTTCTTATGAGAGTTTGGTCTATTGTTATTTTTTTTGTGATTTGATTGGTTCAAGCAGCCATATTAGTCTGTTGTTGACTATATGCTCCATTGTTTTACAGTAGGCAACTTGTTAAAGCAATAGGTCTATAGCTTTGTAGGTTAAATGCCTCTTTATCTGTTTTAGGTATTGGGATAATTGTCATTATTATTACTGCTGATTTATAGGGTTTTATATTGAGTTGGTTAGCTCTATAATAGTGATTAGTTTGTTATACACTTCGGAGTTGCTTGAGGATAGATTTACTTTCATTTTTTCTGCATTTTGTTTTATTTTTTCTGCATTTTGGATTGATTTGAGTTCTCAGCAAATTGTTTTGTTTGTGTGTTTTTTATATGTTTTTTTTTTTGTTATTAATGAATTATTTATTACTAGATGTTTTATGGGATTTTTTTTTCCAGGCATGCTTCTTAGAATGTTCCATACTGATTTCTCATTAGAGGAGAAGTCTAATTCGCTGACATAGTTTTTCCAAGAGTTTCTTTTGGCTTCATTGATAGTTTTTCGAAGTAATGCTTTATGGTATTTTCAGTGATTTTGTTTTGTGGATTCTGAAATTTTCGTAGTGCTTTATGTTGTTGCTTCATGGCCTTTTGACATTCTTTGCTGAACCATGGTTTGTTTTGTATGAAGTAGTTTTAAAAGGGATACATTTTTCCACTATTGTAATCAGTTTTTTAGAGAAATCTTTGACGAAGGCCAGAGGAATTAGTTGGCCGAAACGTTGTGTATAAACAATCCAATAAAAAGATGAAAAACAACAACTAATAAAGATGAGACTAATAGTCCGAAATAAAAATAAATTAAAATCTTTGGCTGTTTGAATATTTTCATTTAGGATCAAGTATTCAAAACATAAATCTTTGAATTCTTTCCAATTTGCTTTTTTAATTTCCATCTCAATCTCAGTTATGATCACTTCCATTTGTATCTTCATAAACTCTCCAAATGAAGTCAAGGAGTGTAGAGGGGTCACATAACGTCAGGTCAACAGCTGAGTATGATCCAGAGGTTGGGTCCAAGTGTGTTTGGGATTTTGAGATGAGGAAGCATCTTATGATTTTTTCTAGAATTTCTCCTTTTTTTTTGTCTGTTTTTTTCCTCCCCATATTATGTTGAAATTTCTTGTTAAAATTAGTGGTTTAAGAAGTTCTTCAATTAGTTTGTTTAGTTCTTATTTTATTCTATCCTGGGGTTGGATATAAAGTGAACTAAAGGATTAGGGTTTTATGAAGTGTTGCTGATATTGCTACTGCTTGTATTAATATTGATTTTTCTCTTGGGGATTATTTTCTTAACTAATAGAGATGTTCTGCTGGAAGCTGTTTGTGCAGCTTCATGTACGAAATCATAACATTGATTTTATCCCTTTTTTCTTGAATGTTTCTTGGAGACAAATTATGTTGACGGGTTTAGTTCATTTATTAGTAATTGTGATTTGTTGTAATCCAATGGAATTGCTGAGGCCTAAATGCTAAGCATTTAGGCCTCAGCAATTCCATTGGATTATTTTATGGTTTGCCAAAAGGATTTTTCCTTTAGTTTACTATTTTTTTTCCAAGAGGTTAGTGCGTTCTTTTGGTTTACTATTTTTTTCTTATTCTTTTTTATCCGAAGTGGCTAGTGTTTATTTTTACACTCCTCTTTTATATATATGATATTTTTAGTTTGTTTTAATGAAGTTTGAGTATGTGTATCTTCTTTTTTTCTTACATTATATTCTGTTGATGCATTTCTGTTTGTTTCAACAACCTCCATTTTTTTTTTTTCAGATTTGTTATTTGTATTTCTAGTTTTTGAGTTTGATCTGTCTCCCCCGTTTTATTTCTATTTTGTTTCTCTTTTGCTTTTCCAAAGGTTGGTGGTGTTTATCAGTTTTTGATATTTCAACTATTTGTTTGATTGGGTTATCTATTTCCTTCTCTTCAAAGGTGTTTGATTTTTTTTGTTGGGGATTCTTATTTTTGCTGAGTTGTTTTGGTCTTCTTTGGTGATGTTTTCAGTTCATAATTTGTAGATTTTATTGATTGGAATTTAGGTTTTTGGTAGTTTTATTCTCCAAAGGATTTGTTTTTTTGAGGAGAGGTTTGAGTTTGAGGTGAAGTTAATATTTTTTTTGGTTTCACTTTTTTTACTTTGGTTTAGCCTTTTCAATTTTCTGGGGGTTTGTTGCTTTTAGTTTTTGTTTTTTTAATTTGTCCATTTATTTTGGTCCAAATTAATTTTGATTAGTTTTTCTGTTAATTCATTGTATTTGTCCATTTGGTGTGGACTATTAACGTTTGCTTTCTCTGCCACTTTAACACAGGATTGGTTCTTCATATTCCTTCAACTTTCCTTTTTGCTTCTATGCTATGAATGGAATATTTCTTTTGCATTTTATGGTTATTATTTCTTTTTCTTTCATCCAGCATCTACAGGATTTGGAGAAGGCTGAGTGGTTTCCTTGACAGTTTACACATTTGTTTCCTTGACATTCTTCATCTCTACGATTTGCATCTTTTGTGCCACAATTTTGCACAAGTGGTTACTCCTTGACATATGTCTATCTCCAAATTTTTGGCATCTGAAACATCTTAGATTTCCACGGGTTTCATATTGTATCCAATTTTAATTTTTTGTGGTATTTTTTGTGTATTAAAAGTGAAGATGTATTTGTTGGAATTCTTTCATTTTCTTTCTTTATAAAAATTCTTTTATATTCTATAAACCCTTGTTTTTTCATTTTGTTTAGCACTTCTTCAGATGTGGCAAGGGATAACTCTCTGCTTCTTACTATTCCCTAGGAATGATTAAGGTTATTATAACGAGTAACTTTTACATTTATGTCATGGAAGGTTTTCATTTTTTTAATTTTGATACTTTGTATTTTTGTTTCTATTTGGATTAGTGAATTTCCATTTTTCATTTTCTTTATATTTTTAGGTTTTTATATAGTTTGATAGAGTTTTTTCTATTAGAAAAGCAGATAATTTAGACATTTGTTTTTCTCCTAAAGATTCTATTACATCGCATCTAAGAAATTCTGTGTTTGTTTCTATTTTTTTTTCTGAATCAGATGGAGATATTTTGGGTTTTCTGTTTGTGTTTACAGACATTAGTTTTTATTTTTTTATTTTCATTGCTTGTGCTCTCCACCTACCATGGAGCCCAGTATTGGGATCTGTCAAGGGGGAAATCGCCTTAACAGGTTAGAGTTACACAAAGCAGTATACTCAACTATATGAGTCTCTCAAAGCCTCTGTCACTAATATTCGACGCACACCTCAAAATCTATGTGGACAAATAAATTTGTTTTCAGCCATGTTTGAATTAATAATCTTCACATGTTGATTGACTCTCAGCCAGCACATCCTAACGTCTACTTTTCTTATGATCTTTTTTATCTTGTATCTTTCCTAAGAGGAAGATAAGTTTGACTTGTGTTCTTTTATTCACATTTGTATGTTGATTCTTGTATTCTGGGTAAATTTGTTTGATAGTAGACGTTAGGGTTTGACCTGACCAGCTGATTGATCAGATCAGGCTGCTCCAATCTGAATATGTCAATAAAATTGTGAATCTGAATATATCAATAAAATTGTGAATCTGAATATATCAATAAAATAAAATAAACAAAATCATAGATTCATCATTTGACTTCTTTTTCTTTCTTACCCAAAATTCTTTTTTGACATTTTTAAAGAAAAGAAAAACAAAAAAAAGGAAAACAGAATATCAAGTCACTTTAGGCATATTTAATCATCATCAACATCATCATCTTCAGATTTAATGTCTATTTTACATACTGGACGGCTTTAGAAATTGACTTCTAAACTAGGCTATCTTTAGCCAGCTCTTAAAAAATCATCATTACTTTCTCTGCCAACTTAAGCAATCTCACTCATTCTTTCCATATGACTAAACCAAAAGGGTCTCCTGTTCTGTATATATCTCCCTATACTGTCTAGATTTAATATTCCTTTGAGGTCATCAGATCTAAGCTTGTCTTTAATACTGACATTACATATCCATCATACGATTTCTCTTCATGCAATACATATCCTCAACCTTCACTAGCCAAGTTTCATTTCCATTTATCATCACACTGCATACGCATGCCTGATACTCTTCCCTTGGTCAGCAGTGATAATGTTCTGCTAGTTAGTAATGGCAGAATTCCCTTGAACCTTTTCCATCCATTCCTAATTCTTTCAATCATGTTTTACTTTGTGCTCTCATAGCATCACCAAGGTAAGAAAATTTTTGATCAGAAAAAATGCTTTATGCTAATGATTTATTGATTGATTTTAGAACCATGTGATGTCTATTGCTTAAGTTAAAGCCTCGGAGAAAAGGTATAGAAAGTCGAGGTCTGGGAATGGATGTTATTAAAAGAGAAGTGATAAGTGTTTGTAACGTTGACAAGTTCCTCTGCTATGTTTGTGGAAAGGGAGTCGGAAACAACTCAATTTTTTGTGTTACTTGTAAACATTGGGTACACATGAAGTGTAGTTGCGAGATGATGACCAGTCTATGTGCAAGAAGTTGTAACACAAAAAGTTGATGTGTAAGAAGCTGTAACACAAAAAGTTGATGTGTAAGAAGCTGTAACACAAAAAGTTGATGTGTAAGAAGCTGTAACACAAAAAGTTGATGTGTAAGAAGTTGTAACACAAAAAGTTGATGTGTAAGAAGCTGTAACACAAAAAGTTGATGTGTAAGAAATTGTAACACAAAAAGTTGATGTGTAAGAAGCTGTAACACAAAAAGTTGATGTGTAAGAAATTGTAACACAAAAAGTTGATGTGTAAGAAGCTGTAACACAAAAAGTTGATGTGTAAGAAGTTGTAACACAAAAAGTTGATGTGTAAGAAGCTGTAACACAAAAAGTTGATGTGTAAGAAGTTGTAACACAAAAAGTTGATGTGTAAGAAGTTGTAACACAAAAAGTTGATGTGTAAGAAGCTGTAACACAAAAAGTTGATGTGTAAGAAATTGTAACACAAAAAGTTGATGTGTAAGAAGCTGTAACACAAAAAGGAAGGAAAAAAGTAAAATGACTCAGTAACATTCAACAGCAGTCTCCAGCAAGATATCAAGCGCAGATGTGCTGTTTGTGCCTTCAGCATCGAGTGAAGATGTGCCTTCCTAATCAGAACCCGTGCTTTCCACATGACCCAACAGATGACCCACCCTCACTTCCTGAAATGTGTACAATGACTCAGTCCAATGAAAAAGACTATAAAGAATTTCTTCATGAGAAAGTTGACATCCATGCTGGCTAAGTTTGAAAGAAAAAAATGATTCCAACAGATAAAAGGCTATGGAGAGACTGATTTCAGCTGAATGTCTGCAGCGACTTCAAAAAGATGAAGACGAAGCAGCAAAAAAAAAATGGAGGACAGAGTGCCTTACTCAAGCATCAGAAGTTAACAAAGCAAAAATTGACCCAGGTTACCCTATGAAGCATTAAAGATTAACCAGGATTTGAAGATATATATATATATATCTTCAAATCCTGGTTAATCTTTTAATGTTTCATACACTCAAGATTTCCAGATGCCATGTTTACTTAAAATACCAGATAGAACTTTTTCCATTTGTAATCCTTTTGCACTTATTGAACCTGTTTTATGTCGTCACTCAAAACAAAATTGGCAAACACAATATTAAATTTCAGTAATAAAATTTATACACAATTTTAGTCTTTAAGAATGACAAAAAAAAAAATGTCTTACTTACTGTCTGATTGCGGGGAGAGCAAGTGAATACCAACGCTAGCTGCACCTGCATCATGACCGGCAAGGGTGATTTTTTCGGGATCACCACGAAAATACTTTATATTATTCTTTACAAATTGCAGTGCCAATAACTGATCCCATAACCCATAGTTACCAGCAGCGATAGAGTCTCCTGTGCTAAAAAATCCTACAAAAACAGCAAATGAAACAAATCATTAAGAAAAAAAGTTCTTTATACAAAAAATCTAAAATTTCAAGTTTGAAGAGATCAAGGGAGCTAACTCCTCCTGGAGCAAACACTTAATTCCGTTATTTAAATTTATATCTGAGGGCTCTTTTAAGAATAGACGCTGTTCCCTTTATGGCTGCTATCTGTATTTCGTTACATCTCAGTCTTCCAGGATTGCTCCTAAATATTTCTGAAGGTTCATTTTTTTATTATGTCAGTTGCTCCTATCACAACCGGTATAATATTGATTTTTTTCAGAGACCATGTTGCCTGTGTATGTTAAGCCAAGGTGTTTGAAGAATGAACTCTCAGGAAGAGTGTTATTTGTTATGTCAATTAGTGTTTGAAAAGGTTTCTTCCTTCTCAGTGCTAAAGGAAAAAAACTTAGTTTTAATAGCATTAAATGTTATCATCCATTTATGGACACATTCCACTACAGACTGAAAGTTTTTTTAAAGTTTCTGCCTTTGCTTTGGATATGTGTATATTTGTTTTCCTCTCATCTCTGTTATAATGCTTGGTGTCATCAGCAAATATACCCATCTCAGATGCAATTTTATCAGGTAGATTTATGAATATTAGGAATAATAAAGGTCCAAGGATCAACCCGAGGCACTATTAATATCATGTTTGGACGTGTTTCCATCAAGGACAACTGGAATATTCCTTTTGTCTAAGAAGGATTTGATTATATTAATTATTCGTCCAGTAATAGCGTATGATTTAATTTTCATGACACGACTTTCATGTCAGATGTTGTCAAAGCTTTTCATACATCAAGGTCAACTGCCTTAGTTTCCTTGGCTTTATTCAATGCATAAAATCTTGAATCAGATAACCAGGCATTTATGTGCTTTCGACTAACTTTTCATCACTGCGTTAGTTATTTATATTTTCTCCACCATTCTCCCTCAAGTCAGGATTATACCCTAATCAATCATGTCTCTGATAGTATAGATGCAGCACTCTCCGTGGATAGTAACGCCCAAATACATGTGTTTGCTGACTTTAATGTCCACCATAAAAATTGGCTTGGTTTCTTAGGTTCACAAATGCAACTGGACGCTCTAATAGCTTCTCTAAAGCCCATTCCCTCACACAGACAGTAATGTTCCCAACCCGCCTACCAGATCGTGAACCTCAGCAGGCTTCACTTCTAGACCTATTTCTCACCACAGTACCTGAGGATTGTGTGACTAATGCCCACAGTCCACTAAGAAACACAGATCACATAGTGGTATCAGTTGACATCACATTTAAATCCCAACCTCAAGGTGAGGAACCATTGCTCAAAACAACAAGCTACTACAACAGGGCTGACTGAGAAGCCATTAGAGAACACATCCGAGATGTCCCATGGATCAATATCTTCTCTCTTCCTGCTGAACAGTGTGACAATGAGACAACTGAATGGTGCAAAGCGAGCATTGAAGCTCATGTTCCCACACGGAAGTATTATAGCAAGCCCCACTCACCCTCATGGTTTGCTATAGATTGTGCAGCTGCCATTGTACAAAGACAGCATGCATTCCGCCGGTTTGTACGTCATAGGCAAAAATTTGTAGATGCTAGAAATCATTGTAAGAGTGAAATAGCAACAACCAAAAGATAGCATGCTGAAATAATCTAGGAATGCATAGAATCGCAAAAGATAGGAACTTGTGATTTCTGGAAAATCTATAATAGTGTAGTGAATAAAGGGCAATCAGTAATTCCCCCACTATCCCACAACCAGGAGGTTGCATGCACAGCAATGGAGAAAGCGGAACTGCTTGCCCAGCGATTTGCTTTCAACTCCTCTCAATTATCGCTCCAACTCCACCTTAGAGCCAACAAACAACTTCCTCCAAAATTTTCCTATGCGGACTGAAGCCATATTAGATGATGTAAAAATAAACCCTCCTCATTATCCGCAATATCATAAAAAACTTAGACACCTCAAAGGTGTGTGGGCCTGATCTCATCCCTGCATTACTAATACTACAAGCTAGCCCCCATACTTTCCAAGGTCTACAATAAATGCCTTGCTGAATCTTGCTTCCTTAATAGCTGGAAGATGGCCTCTGTGGTATCAGTGTACAAGAATTCTGGTGAAAGAACAGACCCTCTCAATTATCGCTCCATTGGTCTCTTCCCACTCTTCACTAAAATCTTAATTAATCGAGCACTAGTTCACCACCTTGCAAAAGCAAATCTTCTCTCTGACAAACACTATGGATTCAGGCAATGTCATTCTACTGCATATATTTTAACAGTCATTTCTGAACGCATTTACCATGTACTGGATAAGGTTGGCAAAGCCAGGGCTGTAGTCCTTGATATATCCAAGGCCTTTGACAAAGTCTGGCATGAAGGGCTGCTAATGAAAATTAAATTGTACAGTATAACTGGATGTATATCAAATATAATTAGATCCTTCTTAGACAATAGAAGCATACAGGTTGTCATTGACAGACGTACATCCAAGCAGCATAACATTAATATGGGAGTGCCTCAGGGGTCGATCCTTGAACCACTATAATTCCTGATATTCATTTACGACATCCCTGATAATATTGTGTCAGAGATGGGTATATTTGCTGATGATACAATGCTCTATAATATGCACGAGAGAAGAACAGATGTACATAAACCTAAGACAATAGCAGAATTGTAAGAAAATAACCTCCATACTATAGTGGAATGGGCCGCAAATGGATGGTAACATGTAATGCTAGTAAGACTACTTTAACAATTACAAGACGCCTTTCCAACCACCGATATCCATGACAAATAGCACCCTACCTGAGAATTCTACCTTCAAACTCCTTGGCCTAACATTTGTGGGCAATATGAACAAATACATAGAGGACATTGCAAAAACTGCTGCAAAGAAGGTGGCTTCCCTCTATCGAGCTAGAAGACTACTCACGCCTGAGAGTATCCTGTACATTTACAAGGCCACCATTCGCCCATGCATGGAGTATTGTTGCCACATCTGGGCTGGTGCATCTACCATTAGTCTCTCCCTCTTAGATAAAGTCCCTAAAAAGAGTTGTCAATCTAATCGGTCCCATTTTATCAACTAAGCTCCAGCCCCTGTCTCATCACCGCAATGTTGCATCACTGTGCCTGTTTTACAAATATTTTAATGGAATATGCTCTGATGAACTCGTTTCACTTGTATCCCCTCGACATACATATCCCCTACAAACCCGCTTAGCAATAAAATCTCACCCCTTCACTGTTGTTGTCCCTAAATGCCAGAAAGCTTTCTATTCTAATAGTTTCTTCCCTCAAACAGCTAGACTTTGGAATTCCCTTCCTGCTGCCTGCTTCCCTGGCTGTACTGATATGCAGAAGTTTAAATGTAACATAAACAAATATCTTGTTAATCTTTCTTAGATATGGCCCAAAATAGTAGCCCCTTATGTCCAAGTGGCGATATGCTTTGTAATGGGTGAACATGAGTAAAAAAAAAAAATGATATATGCATTCAGAAATGACCGTTAAAATACTCACAGTAGAACAGGCTTGCTTAGATTTATACAGCCAGACAGAAAGAAACTTAGCATTTAAGAGGTGGTGGATGATCGATTGATCAGTTGATAGATTTTGTGATGAAAAAGAAAACTAATACAGTTAGACAACACTAAAGTCAAAGGAAAAGTAACATGCCTCCTTCAATCCGCTAGACTGTGGGAGACCCTTGGGTATGGTTAAGAACCCACTTAGCCTCCCAAGGTCATAGAAAGCAGGTGACTGATGTAACCCATACTTACAAAGCTATTTAAGCGTTGTCTTAAGGAGAAATGCTTCCCAAACCCATGGAAAATCTCATCAGTATGCCCTGTATTTAAGAATTCATGTGATTGTTCATCATCTCCCTCTCAGTATAGGCCAATAAGTCTCCTGTTCATCATGAGTAAGTTACTGGAATCTGTGTCAGAAGCTCTCGGTATTAACACTGAGGTCCCTCAGGGGTGCCCCCTGGGCCCAACTCTCTTCCTGATCTACATCAATGATCTTCCAAATCACATCCTTACATCATTCGTAGACATTTATGCTCACGACACCACCATCTATGGTAGCACATCAAAAACTATAAATGACCAAGTTTTCTCTGATTCTCTCCCCTCTGATCTTGAGTGCATGGTACAATCGGGAAAGAGGTGGCTGGTTACTTTTAACGCATCTAAAACCAAGCTTCTATCTTTACATCATCAACACTCTGATGCCCATCTGGCATCAATTGAAATGAATGGCTCTCGTCTTGGGGAGGCCTCCTGTTTTGATAAGCTTCTGGGCTTAACCTTTACTCCTGATCTGAAATGGAACACATATCAAATCCGTTGCCATGGTCGCTGGGAAAATGGTAGGATCCTTCTACCACTCCAGTAGTTATTTCACTTCTGATGCAATTCTCTACCTATATAAAAGCCAGGTACAGCCAATGATGGAGTACTGTTGCCACATCTGGGCAGCAGCTGTTAGAAGCAGCTTATCCTGCCTTGACAGAGTTCAAAACAGACTTCGTAGCTTAGTGGGGGATGCCCTTTTTCTCTTCCCTGTAACCTCTTTTCCACAGAAGAGACATTGCAAGCCCATCTCTGCTTTATCATTATTTCCATGGCAGGTGCTCATCTGAGCTTCAATCTATGGTCCCCCTCACCAAACTTTCTCCGAAAAACACTTGTCTAGCCAGAACCACTACCAATAGTTTCCCACACTCTTTATCTGTGCCTAGACTTAAATGTAGATTCCATGAGCAGAGCTTCTTTCTTAGAACTGCACGCTTGTGGAACTCTCTTTTGTTGGCCTGCTTCCCAGGTGACTACAATCTGATTGTCTTCAAGTCTAATGTAAACAAGTTCTTGATGAACCGTCCCCCTATGTAATTCAACTTACAAAAATCCCACTACCTATGTCAAAAACGCTATAATCACATTAACTATTGTATACCCATTAACCCTTATCCTCAAGTGGCCTCTGGGCCTTGATAAGTGGCGATTCCTGTGTAAAAAAACAAAAAACAAAAAGCAAACAGAAATAATTCTGTTCATGGTTTCATATTTTGTTGCGCTGAGCAGAAGATACCTTTGGATACAATGGTTAGAACAATCGCCCAATATGGGCACTGCTCGGACAGAAAGAAATTGCAACCTACTGTCTGTACAACTGCAAAGAAAGCTATGACAATACATGAAACTTTTTATTTGAGAAACAGCGTGAATAGGGTTCTGAATCGGAACATTTCACTCGGTAAGGATTACCATGATAGACAAGTGGCACCTGATGGTCAGCAAACTCCTCTTCGACAACCAGTAAAGAATAACGGGAAAGATTGTGCATAGACGAAGCAAAGGATAACAGTGAAAAACATGTTGACAGTCTGAATACCTGGACAACATTAAAAATGATGAGAAACCATGAATTCATAAATGCTTTGAGGGAGAGACAGAGACGGAGAGGCATAGCTGTTAATGCGTGTACCATGAATGAACATAGTTTGCTTTTTCAGTTTAGGCACACAAATCCAAATTTTTCCCAATTTGTCTTCGTTTTATACAACATATCAGCACTAATAATATTGCAATATCTTTAAAACTTGTTCCTTGATGGTCGACATTTGTGAGTGTAAATATTAGAGCTTAACATGACTGGCAAGTTAGTTTGATCAGGCCTCTTCAACCTCATGCCTAGCCAAAGGACCGACAGAACATGTAACTATTTATGTAACCAGGCCATGGATCGCTCAGTCTCCAAGATTTCATCCTTAAACATCATAGGTTACTATTCGCTGCCTACAACACGTATTCCTGTTCATGATGTAGTGGAGAGGGGATTTTTTTTTTACCCCTTTAGATAGGGTTGCAGTTGCTAAATTCTATATTCTACAAATAGGATGAGTGTAAGATGCATTCAATTATTTTCCTAATAAAAGAGGTAGGAAGGAAATCGATTTTACTTTATTATAGAGTACTAGCAGAACCCTTGGGAATTCCACAGTAGTTGAAAATTTTAAAAACACATAAATAAAATGAATAAAAAATAAAATAAAATGAATGAGTAAATTTTTTTTAACAATTTTGATCTAAAAAGAATTAATTTTAAAAATTTACACTTTTTTTCAATGAAAATTCAACACACAACACATTGTTTTTTGTTTTCCTCTGAATAATTTTTGAATATAAATTATAAAGGAACAGATGTCAATTCACTTGCACGTTTTTTTTTTATTTTAAAAAGAAACTATAATAATCTTCTTTAAACATGACTTTTTTGAATTATAAAATTAAATAACCAATTTGAAACCATAAACAGACTGCCATGCTTTTTTTATTTTGAAAATTTTGGAGAGGAAATGGTTTTAATGATTTTTAACTGATAAAGAGCCACTATAAAGGGAGGTAATTCTTCTCTCATTAATGTTTGCACTGATGATGTTTTTTTTGTGACACTAGATGTACTGACAAGTAAATTAATATTTCGATATTAACTGGCGTGTGTTAAAATTCAATTTAGTTTACAAATTACAGCATATTTAAGTGAAGTTACTATTGCAAATTTTCAAAACGATGAAAATTCTGAATTTTGTGTGTTGATAAAGCGTTGTTTTCTCATGAGAAACAAATATTATCTCATATTTAGAAAAAAAATCTCTCATATTTGGAAAAATGCAATAATAACTCACCAAGTGCGTTGAGCCTATAATTAATAGTTACAACAACCACATTTCTTTCCGCAATAAAATACCCGGGGTGCTGTTGTGAAGTCCCAGTAACAAATCCACCACCATGAATGAATACCATAACTGGATAGAGAGAAGGATTTGCTATGTCTCTTCCCCTGGGGCCTTGATCAGGATCAGGAAATTTCTCTGTAGTTAGCTACAATTAAATAAAAGATTAGATTAAACTGTACAATTTACAAATTCTAAACATGAAATAAAAAAATATAAAATAAAAAATATAAAAAAAGCTAAAAGTTCTTTTTGACTAATGCTTCAATCAATCTAAAAATTCATGATAAAAGTTCTAATATAAAAATTTATCACCAAATACTTCAATGAATAAAAATTTATGATCGATGTTTCAGTGAATAAAAATTTATGATCAATGTTTCAATGAATAAAAATTTATCACCAAATACTTCAATGAATAAAAATTTATCACCAAATACTTCAATGAATAAAAATTTATCACCAAATACTTCAATGAATAAAAATCTATGATCAATGTTTCAGTGAATAAAAATTTATGATCAATGTTTCAATGAATAAAAATTTATGATCAATGTTTCAATGAATAAAAATTTATGATCAATGTTTCAATGAATAAAAATTTATTACCAAATACTTCAATGAATAAAAAATTATGATCAATGTTTCAATGAATAAAAATTTATCACCAAATACTTCAATGAATAAAAAATTATGATCAATGTTTCAGTGAATAAAAATTTATGATCAATGTTTCAATGAATAAAAATTTATGATCAATGTTTGAATGAATAAAAATTTATGATCAATGTTTCAATGAATAAAAATCTATGATCAATGTTTCAATGAATAAAAATTTATGATCAATGTTTCAATGAATAAAAATTTATGATCAATGTTTCAATGAATAAAAAATTATGATCAATGTTTCAGTGAATAAAAATTTATGATCAATGTTTCAGTGAATAAAAATTTATGATCAATGTTTCAATGAATAAAAATTTATGATCAATGTTTCAATGAATAAAAATTTATTACCAAATACTTCAATGAATAAAAAATTATGATCAATGTTTCAATGAATAAAAATTTATCACCAAATACTTCAATGAATAAAAAATTATGATCAATGTTTCAGTGAATAAAAATTTATTACCAAATACTTCAATGAATAAAAATTTATGATCAATGTTTCAATGAATAAAAATTTATGATCAATGTTTCAATGAATAAAAAATTATGATCAATGTTTCAATGAATAAAAATTTATTACCAAATACTTCAATGAATAAAAAATTATGATCAATGTTTCAGTGAATAAAAATTTATGATCAATGTTTCAATGAATAAAAATCTATGATCAATGTTTCAATGAATAAAAATTTATGATCAATGTTTCAATGAATAAAAATTTATTACCAAATACTTCAATGAATAAAAAATTATGATCAATGTTTGAATGAATAAAAATCTATGATCAATGTTTCAATGAATAAAAATTTCCTGAAAATGATGATCCAATTAATGAATAAGTGAAAAATCAATATCAGCGGTTTGAGCCCTAATACAGTTGAGCTACGTTGATAAACTGTAGAGCAGCGAAACATGTGTACGTAGAGTACCATTTTAAAAAGTAAAATAAAAATAAATATTTTTTTTATTTTCTTATGTTCAAAAAATATAGGTGATCTGTCTTGGGGAAAACTAATTCTTTGATCTAGGTAGGAGACGCTAATACCGAATATTTAATTATCGCTAAAAAAAAACAAAAAAACAACATATATATATATATATATATATATATATATATATATATATATATTGGCTCGCTGTTTGTTGGTTTGTAAATAAACAAGCAGCTTGAGCACTGTAAAAGTGGTGGTCGAGTCTTTATTTAAATGGACATTTGTTGAGGTCATTTACGAGCACCGATCCCATGGGCTGATGGGTAGAACTGCTGACTATCTATACAATGGTTATAGGTTCAACCTCTGGCTTGAGAAAAGTGCTAGTCTAACCTGATGAGTTGTGATACAACAAAACTACAGTATGTGGATTACTATATATATATATATATATATATATATATATATATATAGTACTAAGCTACTCGTGATCCATTGGGTCAGTATATGTTATGGCTAGCTATGGACTAGTGAATATACAGAATTAATGTATAAAGGCGCAAAAATTAAATGAGCGCGAGCGCACAAAAACAAACATGGTGACCAGTGAAAACAATGCAAAATACATGGATTATAAAGGTCTTAACATCAATGCCCTTAGAGTAAATGAAACTCCTTTATATAAGAGAGGTGTAATCCATCCATTGAAAAAGATTGAAAAAAAAAAAAAACGAAAAGAAAAAAAAATACAAGGAGGGAGTGTGCATTGTACAGATCCACCCAAGTTTTTTTTAAAAGCCTTAAAAATAGTGAGAAATATTCATTAATATTTAATGGTGAGACCTTTTAATTAACTAATTAATTAATTAATATTTTATGGTGAAACCTTTTCAAAGCAAATTTTAAAAAAGAAAAAACAAGAAAGAATGTCCCCTCCACATACATGTTTTGAAGTGTTTCTACATATTTTTAAAATGTTTGGAACTTAGACCCAATTCCATCCAACTCTGTTTTCTCTTCTTGGCTCATCCTCCTCGCCACCATAACATGATTACATGTCTCGATCACCGCTTTGTGGCCAAGAAGTGGGTGCTAATTTTACGTTAAATTTATATAGGAAAGTGATCCTCCACTCTAAAATGTTAAATTTTCATTATTTTTTTTTAAACTTTGCTCTTTTATATTACCTTTAAAAGCCATTTAAAACGTATTGCCCCCTCCCCCAAAAAAGTAAATTTTGATTTCTTTTTAGGAGGTAAACTATGCTATTGCAGTTGGTCATTGTTGGTCATTATCGATCATGACCAGTGTCAAGCCCTATTTGGCTGCTGTGAAATAAATGGGAGTCAATTTTTAAAAGCAGTCCAATATATGCCAACATGTAAAATACGTGTTCAACTGAATACGAGTCAAAATGTGAAACACCTTTACTTCCCCCACAGATATTCAAAATTGTACAAACTTGCAACCCACGTAGCATCAGATTCATTAAAACAAAAACATGAAACAAAGCAGGATTCACTCTGGGCTTATTGAGCTGACTTCTGCGAAGGAGTAAGTTCCTAGTGAATATTAGTCACATACATATCTTGATTATGCAACATGATGTTGGGTTTTGCACTTTTTGCATGGAGGTTTCGCTTTCTCCCATATACGGTGCGTTATAGTTTCAAATGGTACATCCACTCATCATGAACAACAGAGAAAAGAGAAAACATTAAAAAAAAAATTTTTTAATTCAAAACAACAAAAACTTACGTTTGGTGCAAAGACATTTAAGTAAAGACAGTCTTCATCCATTTTTTGAAATTTTGGTACGGTCTCGCGTACATACCAGGGTGTCTGCGGACAGGCAGGCCTGTAATAGGTTGCATCCCAGATGTTGCTCCATTCTGGTTTCTCTGGTTCCTAAAAATGGCAGAATTAATTAAAAGATGAGAATAGATATTCAATATATAAAGTTTTAAAGATGAAATTCGTTTTTAAATTTTTTATTATGAACAGAAGAAAAAAATATATACATATTCTTACAATTAATATAATATATTGAGATATATATTCTACTAGTTGCCAGCCCGGCGTTGCCCGGTCGTACAATACACTTTAACATGATATTTTAATTCATGCAGATTGTGTATGTATTATTATAGAACAGCATATTTTTTTCATTGTTTTTACTCTCAAATATATATCCGACACAGTTAGACACAATTAATCAACCAAGAACTACATCACTCTACATAAAAACATGTAACATATCAATGAATATATATTTGAGACTCAAAACAAGGAAAAGAATATGCTGTTGTCATAGCCCTAATTATGAAGAATAATTTGCCTGCTGGACTAATTCGCAAAAAACTTTTAAAATAATGATAATGTGGTTCATCAAATTCTGTCTGCATTTGTTTACAATATCACGTCAGCTGGTATTTGGGCTTGACGATGAACACCCTGGAAAAGTCCCTTCTGATTAATGTTTAATTTTAAAATATGCAAACAAAGAAATGATTTGCAGCAATTTTAAATGGTACTTCTTTTTCTATTTTATCATAAATTGAACTCATTGATAAGAAAAATTAAAATAAATGGTGAGGTACACCCGGGCTTGAACAGGGGATCATTCAATCTGTAGTCGAATGTTCTACCACTAAGCTATATCTCCAGATTGTAATAAATCTGTTTTCCTAAGAAGAAATGATTTGCTGAAATTTTATTATCTCCCTTGTTGGTGTAACATACAATATTCCTCTTTAAAAATGATTCTTTTTATCTTTAAGAGAGAAAAGATTGGATGTTTTAGATTTTCAATACTTATCGGATGAATTTCTGTACAAAACATATCTCATTTTTTATTTCGAAGGCCTGTAGCCATGACAGCTAGCGCGTTTGCTTTTTTCACCTTCTTTTCCTTTTAGCATTACAGGTTCGAGCCTGCCTACCTACTGTGGCTAATTTTTTTTTTTTAGTTAAATGTAATATGTAGAAGGCAGTATAATGCAGAGGTGATGGAGAGACACAAACTGAAGCAGATGAAAAAGTTTTATTAATACAAATTACAAATACATGTGTACTTATTCATACATTATATTTATAGTGTGATTACATGTTTTTTTTTTGGGGGGGGGCGCTCACACCGGCACTCGTTGCTATTTTGATTTAACCATGTTTTTTAGGGCTGGGTCACTTAACAATCTTATTATACCACCTCTCTCCACCCGGGCAACGCCAGGCACCCCTGCCAGTTAATAAATATTTCTCTAATTTCAATCTCTGGATTATTTTAAAGGGTTTTAGAGGGCTTAATATTGACCCCACCCCCACTCATTGCACTGGGTTGCAAAAGACATGATTACCTCACATGAAGTTGGTTAGTTGTTTTTATTTTACGGCATATCAATCCTTTTCAGGTTATTTAATGCCGAGTCCAAAGATTTTAAAGAAAAATTTTTTAATAGAATATATTTGTTGTTTACAAGTCGGTTTCTATTCAAACCATAGTTGGGACCCTAACAGGTACTACCACTCCGGGTCAGAGTAGACTTGGGAGCAATGGCAATTAAAGAGTGGCTCCACACTCCCCAAAGCCCGCAAGCTGGGGCCTCACCATCGGATATCCAGGAACTCGCATGAAGTAAAAGAACTGATCTACCACGATGCAATAAAGAACTACCTATTGAAAAAAGGCTTTACGGAAACACTTACTGTAGAAAGGCATTGTTGATCCTGCTGAAAGGGATGTGAAATAGAAGAACTGATCTCCCGCTATACTATGGAAATACTTGCTGGAGGAGAAAGAGAGAGAATGCGAGAACGTTACCCACACCTGAGAGTATCCTGTACCTGTACAAGGCCATGGAGTATTGTTGCCACATCTGAGCTTGTACATCTGCCACTAGTCTCTAACTCTTAGACAGGGTTAAAAAAAAAAAGTATCAACCTAATAGACCCCACACTATCCACCAAACAGCAACCTCTGTCCCATCACTGAAATGTTGCATCCCTGTGCCTGTTTTACAACTATTTTAATGGAATGTGCTCTAACGAACTCAAAAAACTCTATGTAAATATCCCCGACTAATCCAACACGCAGCAAAATCCCACCCCTTCACTGTTGAGATCCTTAGATACCAGAAAGCCTTTTAATCAAATAGTTTCTTCCTGATTTTGGAATTCCCTCCTGGGTCCCTGATTCCCTGACTGTACTAACATGTAGAAGTTCAAGTGTAATGTGAACGGATATTTTGCTGCTCAACTCCATACGTACTTGGTCCCAAATAGTAGCCCCTTATGCCAAAGTGGTACTACTGTGCCTTGTTTGGGGTGAAAAAACAATATTTATACATTATATATATATATATATATATATATAAGAAGTAGCGTCCTTGACTATTTGTGTGTGTGTGTGTCTGCCTGTGTGGACAACTCTCCTACAGCCCACACCACTGGACCGATCATGACCAAACCTGACATAATGATGGTGTCCGACCTTGGTATGGTGCACACCATTTTACAAGGTCTAGGTCAAAGGTTAAGATGTGGCTCTTCATAAACTCCCCCACTTAGGGATGGTGCACACCAAGCTAGGGTGTCAGCCAACTTTTTTTGTGAATTTAAATCCGATCACCCTCCTCCACCCCCTCAATTAATTAAACAAATGTTAACCATGTGATTCTTTCTAATCGTTTCAGTTTTTATGTGTAACAATATAAGTGCCAACTTTGATATAATCTATTTTCTTTAAAGTTCATACTCGGATTTCAGTCACTTCAGAAGGTAATTAAAAACTTTTAAACACCTTTAGAAATAGTTGCTCTTACAACATGCACTTATTGCAAGGATGCCTGCAAGGCTGATACCCGAGAATACAACACAGTCTCATGCAAAGTGTTGGTATTTTTGCTAGTACTACATAAATTTTTATGAATTATTTTACTACATATTAAATTGTAATGTCATTTTTAAGCAAAAAAACGAATAATTATATAGTATGATGTCTTGAAAATTTAGGATGCTAAAAAATACAAAACACGGCTGATTTGTGTACAAAATTCTAGCAGTCATTGATCAACACAAAGAACTACTTTCTCACAACATGGACTATTTTTTGAATTGAGCAAAAAAAAAAAATTTTTTTTTTAAATGGATGATGATGGTCTCTGACCTAGGGATGGTGCACACCATTTTTCAAGGTCATATTTAGTGTGGCTTTTCATAAACTACCTCACCTAGGGATGGTGCACACCAAGTTGGGGTTCGTCACCATAGCACCGACCAACTTTTCTGTGAATTTGAATCCGATCACCCTCCTCCACCCCCTCAATTAATTAAACAAATGTAAACCATTGTGATTCTTTCTAATCGTTTCAATTTTTATGTGTAACAATATAAGTGTCAACTTTGATATATTCTATTTGCTTTAAAGTTCATAGTTGGATTTCAGTCATTTCAGGAGGTCGTTTTAAAAACTTTTAAACACCTTTAGAAATAGTTGCTCTAACAACATCCACTTACTGCAAGGGTACCTGCAAAGTGGATACCCGAGTGTACAGCAAAGTCTTGTGCAAAGCGGGAATATCTTTGCTAGTAATATATATATATATATATATATATATGGATAGCAAGGCTATTGAAATTGTCCAAATTTTTATTACTTTAGTGATCCCATTGGAGCACAGGGAAGAGCATGTGCTGGTGTGATTGCAAAAGTCAGAAGTGGATGGAGTAAGTTCAGGACACCTCTGCGATTATTAACCAGCAGAGTATTACCACGCTCAATCAAATGAACACTTTATTGTTATGCATTGAATAATGTGTGGAAATTAAACTTTTGTGACTTGTTATTTATTTTTTTAAAATTCAATTTTCACCCCAAACAAGGCACACTGCCACTTTGAAGCAGGGGACTACTATCGGGGACATGAGTTGCTAGTGTTAAGTTCTCAAACATCAAATTTTATGAGGGAGCAAGGGCATTATATTTTGATCTGCCATAGTTAATAAAAGGAGACAACTCAACTCGAACTTTCGAGATTTTAAAATTAGTTTTGTAATGGCTAGAATATTTTATTAATCACTAAAATAGTAAAAATAAAATTACATTATATATGTAATATAAAAAACTACTTTAAGTGATTTTTGGAATATGACATTTTAGTTCCTTGAAGGTTACGTACATCATAAAGATTTTTCATTAGGTCAATGTCAAGATTCTTTCCAACTCCTGAAAATCTTTAATTAGTTTTCAGGGATGCTGAAAACGAATATAACATTTAAAAGTGGCGCAGAGAAATAGTTTCCATGATATGAAAAAATTATTTTTTAGAAAGTGGGGATCATTTGTTCTATATAAATTTAACGTAAAATGAGCACCCACTTTCTGGCCACAGGCTGTCTAAAAGTTCTTTTGGTAAATTTTTAATGACTTTCCACCTTCACATTTAAAATGACGACTCCTATAAGTTTTCGGGTATGCTGAAAACGAATATCGCATTTAAATTTGCCGCAAAGTTTTCCGGATATTATACAAATTCCTTATGTTATGAGTGGTGGCCATTTCTGTACGCGCAAGCGTGTGCATATTTACTAAAAAAACTTTCAGGCAGCCTAAAAACAACAAAAATATTATCACTAGGGGGAGCCAGAAAGTGGGTGCTCATTATACTTTAAATTTAGCAATGCCATTATAAGCAGAAAAGAAAACGTTTTCACTCTAAATACTTTAAACGATCGAAATAGGAATTAATTAAAATATTTATATATTGTAGGCACCGCCAAAAATGGCCGCAAAATCAAGTTGTTGTTGTTTTTTAAAACGAAATTACATTTATTAAAATCCATTATTTCTGAGTAACTTTTTTTTTTCCAGAAAGATAAAACCCTGAATTTTATCATATAGAAAACAGAATAATGTAAAACTTTTTCTACTATTTTTAATTCAATTTTAAATGTTAAATTTTCCCAAAAAGTTAACAATTGACATTTTTTGTCTTGCACAAAAAACGTACTTAAATATTTAAAAAAAAGGGTTTTTGAAATAATTAATTTATTTATTTATTGTCTAACTAAGATTTAGGATGATTTTCTAAGAGAATATGCAAAAATATTATAATATAAGTACCTGAATTTCAAATAATTCCACTTATTCATATAGGTAACCAGATATTCGCGTTGACGTAGAGTTCAGATCGACTCTGTTTACGTTTTCGTCTGATAAAAAGCAAACTATGGAAGACCAAACAGGCCAAAAAAAACTTATTTTTCAGTGACGAAAATTTCAATGTATTATTAAGCTGAGGCTGGCCAGTACCAGATGGGTGACCATTTGCATGCGTTTGGTTTTTAATGTGTATGTGTGTGGGGGCCAGACTCCCCAAAATGGGGGGGGGGGCAATTTAAAGCAGAATAAAAAAAAATTATTTCAGCGCGTTTGGTCCACCATAGTCGAAAGGCGGCAAACGTTTTCAAACGGGATCGAAAAAAAAGATGCTATTTTTAACACAAAGGGCACAATATTTATCGAATTTTTTTTTTTGGTATCGATTATTCAAAGCATGCCCTGTTTAATAATGGTCATGCATTATTCGGCTCGCTAAAAAAAAATTGTTAATTTATTTATCAAAAATTTTAAAATAGCTTTTTTCGTATAAATATTAAAAAAATTTTTTTTTTGTTTTGCTTAACTTAAATTAATTATTTTACTTAACATATTCACCGAATTTCACACTTCAAAACTCAAAAGCGGGATAATTAAACACAATCGAAGTTCTGATATTCAGACGTCAAAATAAGGTATGCAAACAATTTTTTTTTTTTTTTTTTTTTTTGAATCTATAATTCTGTCCCTTACAACACAATATGTTGATTTCAGTTTCAGATGATTATTTTAAGCATATTTGTTCCCACTTCAAAACAAGGGGGGTTTTGTAAGCAAAAAAATATATATATATATAAATATCGTTTATGAAAAATAAGTACACTGTTATAAAGTTCATTCTTCTCCTAATAATCGCTGAAAATTTCGTATTGATCGGATAATTACCTGATTTTTGGTAGATTTTTAAAAAGACGGTCCGTCAAAAAGTACTGACCTGCCCCCCCAGTTTTGGCGGTGCCTAAAGACAACAGGTGATGAAAAGGCAATCAAATGAAATAAATAAAAACACTTAAAAAAAATCAACCGATATTTAGTATTTAGGTCAATTGTCATGGATTATTTGAAATCGTGAAACTTCATGTGTAGCAATTATTTTTATAATTTCATAAAGAAAAAGCTTTAAAAGTTTACAAAATTGACACCTGAAAATCTTTAGACAAGAAATTGAATATAGAAAAATATTAAATGTAATTTTAGTCTTGAGGGAAAGAAAATTTGGCGCTTCTACACTAGTGAGACGAAATTTTCGAAATCGTTATTGCACATAAAAACAATGGTATCTACGCATTCCTCGTATTTTGAAGATGATCATATCCCAAAATTGCGAAAATAAAGAAAATAAAAAATAGAATTTGATGAAAACGATCGTAAAACACAGGAGAGTTCAAAAGGGAGGTAATTGTCTGTTTCGATTTAACAAGATGGCAGCAATTTTTCATCTGCTAACACGATCAAAGTTTTTTTTTTCAATAATTCAGTAATAGTCAGGTAATTCCGACTGCATAATTGGAAGCTACTATTGTAATTTATTGGAACTGACAAAAGATAAACCAGTTGGGTGTACTTGTTTAATCAAGACATTCAAAAATGAAAATATCGAAAAAAAAAAAAGAAAAAAAAAGGTTATATTGTACGTATCCGTTTAGGACTGAAGATCTCAAAAAAATTCATTTAATTTAATCGAGTAGTTTTTATTTTACAGCAGAAAAACACGTTTTTATGAGAGCGCGTTAGATTCAGCCATTATGAAATTTGTTGAACACGCCACGGGGAGATAACTCCAGTTAAAGCGCTGACACTCCCTCCCCATCTTTAATTCTAGCTTTTCTTCCTAAAAATCGAACCTTTTGCTCGGTATTACAACAAATTGTTTTTTCGCTGTAAAATAAAAACTACTTGATGAAATTAAGTGAATTTTTTTTCGGAGAACTTCGTTCCATAACGGATATGTACAATATAATCTTTTTTCGATATTTTCATGATTTCAACTGATGGTACTTGTACAGTTTAATCAAGACATTAGTCTTGATTAAACTGTACAAGTACCATCAGTTGAAATCATTTTTTTTTTTCTGAAAACTCCATTTATCGATTACGAAATCTCGTTTCAATAATGTAGAAGCGCCGAAAATTTTATTCTAGCCAGAAATTACTTTTTGTCGATTTAAAGGCTTCAAAATCACTTTCGAATGTCGATGAATCGAATTTTAAATTGAAACGACTTCATCGGACTATTTAAAATCTAAACAACAACAAAAAATAATATGAATTTAAAACTCACCAATAAGTGATTATATTTTTGTTTGTTTATTTCTTTTTGGCGGTTATATTTTTGTTTCATTTTATTTTTTATTACAAAAAAAAATTTGACATTTGATTTTATTATATTTATTCGCTATTAGTTTTGCATATTTTTTATAGCAAAATAAGGAGAAGGCCAATAAATTTCGGGGGGGGGGGGAGTCTAAAATCTTTTCTTAAATTAAGTACTTTCACCATAATACCATATTTACTCCATGGACCTGACTAATTACAAAATCCACAGTATTTGATGCATTTTATTTACATGAACAATGCCCCAAGGACAATTTTTGCCATTGAAAATTGTCGCAAACAAGTTACCCTAACCCAACGAACTTAAAATAACATATTCGTTTTTAAAGGCAGAACACGGTTTATAGACGGGAGTGATTCTATAAAAAAAAAAAAAAAAAAAAAGATCTTATTATTAAATTTAAAAAAAATAAATAAACAATTTATTTAATTTTATTTTCTTACCCTGAACCTAAACTCTCCCCGGTACGAAGGTCTTTTGGCATAAGGTATTCCGAGGTAGACACTGATTCTTTTGTCCGGGTAGCGTCGTTTATTATGGACGGGTATAGTAAAACCATTAACGGACCCGTACTGCAAATGGACCAATGTGTCGTGGTTTTTCGGTCGGTATCTGCCTTGGTCTTGTTCCTCGTCACAGGTAAGTCCCGCGCACCTGTTGTTACTGGTCAGGGCGGCAAAAATATACACTAAAAACAAAAGTTTGACCGTTGACCGACAACAGGAAGGGCCAAATTTATTCGGCCCAATTAATGATAATGGTATCTTCATTTTGTGACCATCGTCGACATTTTTACCCCGGAAGTAGACAGGTGAAAAGATGGCTATGAGTCACATGACGACCCCCCCCCTCTCTCTCTCTCGCATTCAGGTGTGTCCTAATTAGAAACACAACAACAACATAAAACAGGTGTGATCGTCCCAGTTGGAAAAGTAATCTATGTTCTTTTATATGACAGGGGCACGTGCGAAAAGTAATTTCATTTGTATTATTTAGATGCTTGGATCCGCTGCTACACACATCGGGTACTCAATTTAGATGTATTGTAAGGTTCAATCGTCAGTGAGGTCGACACCCAAAAAAATACAATTGCGAATTAATTAGGACTTCTACCCAGGCATGTCTGACGGAACGAGAGCCTGAATTAAATAAAAAGGTCTCGTTTAAAATTCCGTGCAGATTTCAGAGTTTGTCAGAAAGATTCCCAAGTTTGACAAGATACCCCTGAAAAAGTCAGAGGTTACATCGATCGAAACGTTGTGAAAATAACACCCAAGACGAGAACAGTAGTCCAAAGAATCCAAATAATACGAATAATCAATCCTTATCTAAAAAAATTCAGAATCATAATTTCATTTGATTTAAAAATAATCTATGCCCGTTTATTATTACCACCAAAATGAATTTCGGCACGTTTGTTGCAGAGGAGAGCACCCGGTGATTAAACCAGTTGACCGTACGTACAACTAAAATGTTAAGCACAAAGGCAAAAAGAAAAACGGCAAAGCAAAAAGAAGAATGACAAAAAACTGAAGTCAGTTTAAAGACGACGAATCGCCTTTTATTTACAGCAAGGAAATAAGAATGGTAACTTGCTGAGGGCTGCAAGTGGTGCTCGAAGACTGCAGGAAGGCATGGCAGGTACTGGAAGGGTGTAGGAGGAGTTGCAGGTACTGGGAGGTTGTAGGATGGTGCAGCAGGCACTGAAAGGCTGCAGGAGGATGTGGCAGGCGATAGGAGGCTGCAGTAGGTGCTGGAAGGCTGCAAGAGGATGCAGGAGCCAGGAGGCTGCAGGAGGATATGCCAAGCTGCAGGAGGATGTGGAAGGCGCTGGGAGACTGCTGGGGGCATCAAGGTCCGGAAGGCTGCAGGAAGCGCTGAAGTGAGCTGGAGGCTGCTGGTTGAAGAAGAGATGTCTCAGAAAGCAGACAGGCAGTAGTAGTTGCATAGAAGTAGTTTGTGGATCGCATAGCCCTGACAAGGGCTGCTTGAACCACTGCTGCTGGAGATCCTTCGGCTGCTGGGCTCAACTTGACTGGGAACACCAAAGTCGCATCTCAGAGACTCCCTGCTCCTCGCCTCGTTAGTCAGGCTGGCCGCTAATGCACTGTATTTATGAGAAGGTATTGTTACAACAAGTGTGCTCTCAGTCAAAACCAAACAAATGAATAGAATTAATTCTCCGCTGAATTGAATACAATCAAAAGTGTAAATTGATTGTGTTTATGTTCGATTCAGCTCAGTATCAAAGTCTCTATTTTATTTAATGGAGAAAGGGTTGAATTTAGATTTCTTTCTTTAAAGTTTGAAATAGGGGTGTTGCTCAGTTGCTGTTTTTAGCACAAAGGCAGTAGTTCCGTTTGTCTGCCACCAGGTGGCATCTTTGAGAATGTTTACAAGTAAAAAAAAAATGGCCGACGTATTAAAAAATATGCACCTCAACGTAAGCACACAGCGACAGTTTTTTTTATTTTTTTATTACTTTGTTTATCCTAAACAAGGCATATTGCCACTGAAGTGTGTAAAAACAACTACTGTGATAGAGACCAAATTTATAAGGAAAGCAACTTCGGTGGGCAGTAAGATATTTTTTAACATTACATTTAAATTTCTGCATGTTTATACGGTCGGGGAAACATGAAGCAGGAAGGGAATTCCAAAAGCAAACAATCCTTTTCTTTTTTATTACATTTTCACCCCAAACAAGGCATGTTGTTATTTTGATGTAGGGGGCTACTATCAGGGACCTAAGTTGCAGGGGTACTATGTAGGGAGTTTAGTAGCAAGATGTCTGTCCACATTACACTTGAACTTCTGCATGTCAGTACAGTTGGGGAAGTAGGAAACCGGAAGAGAATTCCAAAGTCCTGCAGTTCTGGGGAAGAAGCTATTAGAATAAAAGGCTTCCTTACATCTACAGATCTCAACTGTGTAGATGTGGGACTTCGCTGCTTGTCGGGTTTGTCGGGGGTATTTTCGTCGAGAGGGTACAAGGGCTTGTAGTTCGTCAGAGCATCCACCATTAAAATACTTGTAAAACAGGTAGAAGGACGCAACATTACGTCCGTGGGACAGGGGCTGACGTTTAGATGACAGTTCGGAACCTATTAAGTTAGCTACTCTCTTTTGGACCCTGTCCAGGAGCGAGAGACTAGTAGCAGATGCACCTGCCCAAATGTGTCAGCAGTACTCCATACATTGGCGAATAATGGCTTTGGAGAGGTACAGGATACTTTCAAATGTAAGTAACTTTCTAGCACGATAGAGAGAGCCCACCTTCTTTGCAGCAGCCTTAGCAATAATCTCGATGTATCTATTCCAACTCATGTTTCTTGTGAACGTTAAGCCAAGAAGCTTGAATGAAGTGCTCTCAGGTAAAATATCTCTAGCCATAGCTATTGGTTGTTGGTAAGGTTTCATGTAATTATTAAAGGAAACTAGCTTTGTCTTGGCAGCATTGAACATTACCATCCATTTTTGACCCCATTCCACTAGACTGAAGGTCTTCCTCTAGGGTTTCGGCCATTACCTTAGATATGTGCTCATTAGTTTTCCCCACATGCCTGCTATACAGTGTGGTGTCGTCAGCAAATATACCCATCTCAGAGACAATTTTATCAAGTAAGTCATTTATGAACATCAGAAATAAAGAAGGCCCAAGAATCGATCCTTGAGGCACACCCGCATTTATATCAAATTTTTTGGACGTACGCCCATCGAGGACAACCTGGATTCTTCTCTCATTTAAGAAGGACCTAATTATGCTAAGCATTTGTCCAGTAATACCATAGGATTTTAAAGTCCTAGGAAAGAAGCTATCAAAGTAGAAAATCTCTGGACATTTAGGAACCTCTAAAGTGAAGGGATGTGATTTTTTAGCTTGTGATGTGGATCAGAGATATTTTCGCTTAGAACAGTGCAGTTCATTGAAGTATATTTCGTAGAAATACTTGTAAAACAATTACAGGGATGCAATATTGCAGTGATGGGACAGGGATTCAAATTTGGCAGATGGTGTGAGACCTACGAGGTTAGAAATCCTGTTTTGCACCCTGCGCAAGAGGAAGAGGCTAGTGGGTGGTGCAGGTGCACCTGTGCAGACATAATAAGAATACTCTATGCATGCACGAATTATAGACATATAGGATACTGGCAGATGTGAGAAGTTTTCTAAGCTGGTAGAGGGAGTCTAATTTCCCGGCAGCAGATTTGGCAACATTTATATACACTTATTCTAACATATGTTGTCTGAGAATGTCAGACCAAGGAATTTGTACGTTGGTCTCTCGAGAAGGGTGTTATTGGCCATGACAGTCTTATAGTTATCAACAGATGCAACGATCAAAACCCTCAGGGACATTCATTATGAAACTCCATGGACATGACCGACAATCATGATGGATGAAGTTGCATCAGTTTAAGATGAGTTAAGCTGCAACACGCACACTGAAAAACTCAATGACTGAATGTTCGATGATTCATACAGAGGACCCAATCTCTTCAAACAACACACTCCAACACCAATACAGACTCACTTGGACTTGATTTTCCAAACTCACTTGCAAATCTAACGCAACTGACTTCGATCATAGTGTACCAGTAATCTTGACAATTCACTCCACAATACGAATGGTGCATCAAACAAGTGCAAACTCACTTGCACTCCATCTCTTGGACTCTGCAGATGCACATGTAAACTAAAAACACAAACAATCGTGCAGACACACTTTCAGTGATGCATCACTTTAAACCAAGCGTGCTGAGGTATGTATACCATGAATATTTTCATCAACATGCAAACCTATGACACTCATCAATTCAATCTTTGCAAATACATTCACACTCATCTGCATGGACCCTTGATATGACTGTCTGTCATATTTGTTTCTTTGGTAATTGATAATGATCTATTATACAGGGAGAGGACTTTTTCATGGTGTGTCAGCTAACCACTCCTACGTTTGTAAACAAAAACACTCATTACCTGAAACCTGACACCACTGAAAATATGCCACAACTATGCGTAGTTAACCACTTAACTTTTTCTTTAACAATGAAGAGAAAACACAAAAACTTCATCTTTCACAAACTAAACAAAAACAAGACTATTATTTGGAACCTAAATTGAAATAAATACAGTTAATAAACACTGAAGACATTTTTAACTGTAAGTAATATGGTGTGAAATTAATTATAGTCATTCATTGTTTAGCGACACTATCACTGGCTGTGGAGCCTGTAGTATGAACAATTCTCTATAAAGCTATCAGCTTTTACAACAAATCTCCAGTTCAGCCCAGAAGGTAGAAGCACTGATATCTTGATTTGATTCTCATCAAGTTGGCATTTCCAGTCGCCATAGGAACCAGGGGCAGCAGAATATGATGCATGCTCCACTCAATAATGCTGCCTGCCGCCTAGCACTCCCCCTCACAGCCTGTACCTGCAATTCCTGAGCCTGCTTCAACTTTGGCTCACTTCCAGCAACTCCAACTTACTCCTGCAGTCTCCAGTGCTTCCAGCTCATTTCTGCAGCTTCCAGTATCACTAATAATTCCAGTTCACTCCTGCAATGGCTCCAGTGGCTCTCCAGCTTACTCCTGCAGCTTCCAGCGACTCCAGCTCAATCTTGTAACAACTCCAGCGATGCCAGCTCTCTCCTGCAGCCCCAGACGTTCATCTACCAGTTTCCAGTGCTCACTGACATTCAGTTACTTGCTTCAGTGCCCAGCGACGTCCAGCTACTCATTCCAGTGCCGACTGACGACTCAAAGACACAAGAATCTCAACCTTGTCAGCTGATCCTGAATCTATTGCCGGAGATTTTTAGTTTTTTCTTGGTAAACAATAAAACATGATATCCGATTAAATATAAACAATAAAACAATAAAACAATAAAACATGATATCCGATTGTCTTGAACCGAACATCTGTGTTTATCATCCTTTTTTTGCGATTGCTGTCACTTTTCTTGCCTTTATTAGTTGCATTAGTTGTATGGTTGATTGGCACCTTCACACCTTTAGACCCTCCCGCAACAAAGGAAAGGTGCTTTGTCTTAGTAGCATTAAATGTTTTGTACCATTCTACTCCAGACTGGAAGTCATTTTATAAAGAGTCAGCTTTTGCCTTGCATGTGGTGACATTTGATTTGACCTCTTATCAAGAATAGAGCATGATGTTATCATGTATTAGATTGAGAAGAAAGTTCTTGTGGAATTTTTAATTTTGATTTCAAATGATGTATTTTCAAATAAGTTTTTGTCATAATACCTTTACTTTATATATCATTTTCAAGAGCGTTTTTAATAAATTAAATTGCAATCATTTTAAAGCAATCATGTCTTCTTTTTAGAAAGTCGAATACAAGATGGAAAAAAAAGCACAATTTTCTTAATTCAATGCAGAAAAGCCACTAAAAAAAACTCATGACATCAACAAAGTATTTGGCCTAAGAACCATTACTGATGAAGAACGTAGTGGTTGGCCATCGGATGCTGACAACGATCAATGAAGAGCCTTAGTCGAAGCTAATCCATGCACAACTGACTTCTGAATTTGGTATAACGTATACAATGATTTTTAACCACTTGAGACAGATTGGAAAGACAAAAATACCTGATAAATAGGTGCGTCATGAACGATAACCAAAAGAAATGCTGTTATGAGGTGTCATCTTCCTTTCTTTTTCAAGCATCTCGACAACTTTCTGCATGAGAAATGCTTCAAGAACCTAAACAATATCAAAAACGCCTTCAGCGACTTCATTGCCATCTGAACTCAAGATATAAATATACATCAATACACTTGTCTTGCATTGACAAAAGTGTGTTGATTCTGATGGTGCTTATTTTAATGAATAAATTTTTGTTTGAGCCGAGATATGTTTATCTGAATTTAAAAGTTAAAAATCACAAGAACTTTCTTGTCATCCTGATAGATCCAAGTATCAACCCCGGAATGGCTATCGAGAATGAGTTGGATCTTTTTTTCACCTAAGAAAAGTTTGATTATATTAAATACTAGTGGAGGAAGAGGGGCTTTGTCTACCTTGGCTAGGTACAATCAGTGAATTTCTTTATTTGTACAATGGTGTTATTTTGCATCGAATCCACACATTGTTTTTTCAACCAGACCAATGTTGTCGTCCATTTGCAAAGATGTTCGCCCCCACCCTCGCCATAATAATTCTATTATTTATTTATTTATTCAAATGTAGTTGCAGCGCGCACTACGTTGGCCGAACATCGCAAAGATTGGATTTTCGTTTAAAACAACACGTAACATCAAAGATTCGTTATGCAAATTTTTCACCTTCAGATTTTCTGAGTAAGACGTATGGTTCTTCGATTTGTGAACACCTCATAAATAACCGTGCGTGTGCCATGAATTTCAGTGCTGACATGTTTACGGTCTTGAGTATGTTGCACTCACCCTTTCATGTAAAAATTCTAGCAACTATTTTTATTAAGTCTTTGAGACCTTCTCTTTGCAAGCAAAAAGAAAATCTTTTCGGACTTAATTTGGTTTCTATGTAATCTCCCCCCCCCCCCGCTTTTTTTTTCATTTTCTTTTTTTAATCTCCCGCCATATTCATGGCTATTTTTTTCTTTTTAATTGTATTTTCCTCGATTTAGCTCTGTTTAGCGAGGAATGAAACCTGGTTAGCTAACCTTCATTTTCATTTTTTATTTTTTTTAGTCATCATGTTGATTGGTCTGTATTTAGCCATAATTAAATTTTGTCCCCCCCCCCAAAAAAAATATTTTCAAATATATATTTAAAAGGATTGGTTCACATGCATGATTCTGTGGCGTAATGGATAAAGTACCTGGTAATATTCAGTTGTAAAGTTTCACTCTTTTAAAGGTTCAATCTTCATTGTGGGTGAAACTCAAAAATACAATTGCAAATTACTTAAGATGCTACCCCATGGATTAAATATGGGATTCTGTTCAAAATTCCATGCAGATTCCCAAGTGTGACAGAAAGATTCCCAAGTTAACAAGATACACCTGAAACGTTGTGAAAAATAGCATTGAAGGTGAGAACAGTAATCTGAAGAATTCAAATAATACGAATAATAAATTCTCCTCTCAAAAATTCAGAAACATAACACCCAGTAAGAACGAAATTATTAATGAGAAAGAAATTTAGCATTTTTGAAGTCATGAACGATTGTTTGATCAATGATACAAAAATTTTAGCAAAAATCGGGAGGAAATTGATTAGATGATAATTTTACGAGCGAGTTTTTTTTTTTTTTTTTTTTTTGCTAGAATTCTTAAAAACTAGCACCACAAAGACATCCATCTAGCAGAAAAGTAAGATTCAAGAAGTTGTCCAGAAATATGTTATCTTGATGATGCCTATTGGAGCATAGGATGGAGCAGGTACTAGTGTGATTGCAAGAGTCATGAGTGGATGGAGTGAGTTCAGAGGACTTCTGTAATTACTAACAAGCAGAGAGTTATCAGTCAACCAAGGGAAGAGTCAATCAGGCACGTGTATGGACTGATGATGAATGGAAATGAAACCTGGCTAATGAAAATTGAAGACGTTCGTTGCAAGAAAGAAAAATATGAAAATAATGTGATGGTGTGTAATCTGCATTTTAAACACTGGCTTAGATCTGATGCCCTCAGAGGAAGACTAAATCTGGATAGTATAGAGAGATGTGTGCTGAACAGGAGACTTTGATAATATGGTCATGTTGGATGATAGTTGTTTGGTTAATAGATGTAGAACAATTGAAGTAGCAGGTTTGGTTCACAGGGAACATTCAATGCTGCTGGTCCAAGGAGTGGCTGTGCATCACTATTTTGACTGCTGTGAAGCATTTGGGTGTGGTCTATGTTCACCTGAAATGCTCTATGCTCTATGGGAGGACTCGGCTTAACTCATCCTGGGTGAATGTTGCTGCAAGTCAAAGTATATTTGGATGACAAGGTTGTTGAGAAGTTTTGTCATTTTAGTGATAGCGTTGTATGAAGTGTGATGATGTATGTTAGTGAAAGCTGGCCAATGAGGATTGAGGACGTGCGTTGTATAGAAAGAAATGATATTAAAATGATGGATGTGTGTCTTAAAGACAGGAACAATATAGGGAGATGTGTGCAGAACAGGAAACTTTGAAAGAATTGATGAGATTTCTTGGGTCAGTAGATGTAGAACAGTTGAGGTAGCAGGTTCAGTTCATAGAGAAAAACTAAGGGACAGTGATATAAAAATGAACTTACCAGAAAAAGAGTTAAATAAAAACCTGGCCAGAGATAGGTTAGTTTGAAAGTCAATTTCTACAAGCTGTCCAGCATAAAACATGTAAATGATAATGGTGATAGTAGTGTTGATGATGATGATGATGATATTGATGATGATAATAGTGTTGATGATGATGATATTGATGATAATATTGATAGTATTGTTGTTGATGATGTTGATAGTGTTGTTGATGATGATGATGATGATGATGATGATGATGATGATGATGATGATATTTGGTTTAACATCTGGTTTCCATGGTGGCATGTGTTGAACAGCTTTTAGAATTTGTCTTTCAAACTAAGCTTATCCCTGAGTGGCTTCCGGGCTTATCCCTGAGTGGCTTCCAGGCCTTGATACGTGGTAACCACCGTGTAAAAAAAAAAGAAAAAAAAAAGCTATCTTTGTCCAAGACTTTATTTATCCCTCTTTTTCTCAAATATATTATTACTAATTCCCCCCTAACATTTTTACAATAGCTCAAGCACTCTCATTCAAAATTCGCCTCCCTGTCCTCTTCAATTCGTCCTTTTTATAGCTGCTATTCCCCTCATATGCAAATTAATGTCACATGTCTATAAAGAATCCATCTATAAACTTAAGCTTTTTGTTTCTTCTTTTTCCTTTCTCAATCCCATCGCCTGACAGACAAAACAGAGGTGCTGCTGCTTCTATTACATCATCATATGTTCGTTTAAATTTAAGTTTCATTTAATGGCTGGCATGTGTTGAACTGTTTGTTACATATGCCGATGCTGGCGATCAGTTTTACAATTAATGACAGACAAAACAAAAAAGTCCTGATGTTGAATAATGAGAGGCTGGGGCAACGCCAAAACAAGCAAAAATGAGAATTCAAGTAACAAAACTCCCAGGCAACGCTATACTACCAGAGAAAGCAAGTGACAACACTGCAATGTATTACAGTGCCATTAAAATATAAAATACTATAAGAAAATGTACCCAGAATTGCCTGGTATTAAATGTAATGTAAAATAAAGAAGTAGTCAACCACCTCAGCAGAAATAACCTCCTTAGTAACATGCAATATGGTTTCCGTTCTGCTAGATCTACAGCTGATGTGCTAACAGTTATATCCCATAGGATTAGTGAATCTCTTGACAAAGGCTTCCTTTCTAGGGCAATTGCTCGACATATCAAAGGCCTTCGATAAGGTATGGAATAAAGGCCTACTTCACAAAATTCCCAGCTACGGTAGAACTGGAAATGTTTTCTCAATAATTAAATCATTTCTCTCTGATAGGCTCATAAGAGTAGTGGTTGATGGGCAGAAACAGAGGCCCACAGTATTAATGCTGGATTCCCCCAGGTGTCCATCCTGGGCCCAACTCTCTTCCTGATCTACATCAATGATCTCCCAAAACACATACTTAAATCATTCGTTGACATCTATGCTGATGACCCGACCATCTATGGCAACACATCAAAGGCCGTAAATGACAAAGTTCTCTCTGATTCTCTCTCCTCTGATCTTCAGCGCGTGGTACAGTGGGGAAAGAGGTGGCTGGTTACTTTTAATGCATCTAAAACCAAGCTCCTATCTTTACATCATCAACGTTCTGTTCCTCATCTAGCATCAATTGAAATGGATGGCTCTCGTCTTGGGGAGGCTTCTTGTTTTGACAAGCTTCTGGGCTTGACCTTTACTCCTGATCTGAAATGGAACACGTATATCAAATCCGTTGCCATGGAAAATGGTAGGATCCTTCTATCGCTCCAGTAGATATCTCACTCCTGATGCAATTCTCTACCTATATAAAAGCCAGGTACAGCCAAAGATGGAGTACTGCTGCCACATCTGGGCTGGAGCTGCTAAAAACAGCCTATCCTGCCTTGACAGAGTACAAAATAGACTTCGTGGCTTAGTGGGGGATGTCCTTTTCTGTTCTTTGCAACCGCTCTCCCACAGAAGAGACGCTGCGAGCCTGTCTTTGTTTTATCGTTATTTCCATGGCAAGCGCTCGTCTGAGCTCCAATCTCTGGTCCCACCTCGCCAATCTTTTATGATAAACACCTGTCTAGCTAAAACCACTGTCAGTAATTTCCCCCACTCTTTATCTGTGCCTAAATCAAAACGTAGATTCCATGAACAAAGCTTCTTTCTGAGAAATTCTCTTCCGTTTGCCTGTTCCCCACCTGACTACAACTTAGACGTCTTCAAGTCCAACATAAACAAATTCCTGATTAATCGCCCCCTTAAGTAAGACACTCTATCAAATCTCCAATACCAACTATTACTACGATATTATCCCATTGATTATTGTACACACAATAACCCTTATCCCGAGTGGCTTCTGGGCCTTGATAAGTGGTGATCCCCCATGTAAAAAAAAAAAAAAAATCCTTAAGAAAATGAAATAAAAAATGGAATCAAACCGAAACATGTGCATGCGAGTATTATATTTTTTTCTAAACAATTCCATTCATTTTTTGTAAGTAAAAAAAATACTCGAGCTGAGATTGAAACCAAAACCTAAAGACAGTGAGTTAAGTATGATAACCACTAGGCCAGCTTAAAACAATCTTAAAAAAGCGTTTTCAAGCCTACTTATTTTTAACATAATGTGAATGATATGTGCATGCACAGTCATGAAACAGTTGACAAACAGATAAAAATCCGATGACCTCTAAGTACCAATTTTTAAATTTTGACCCCTTAGCACCTCTCTTTTTTTCTGAATGGAAACCGATTAAAAAGTTTTCCATATGTCTGAATACCCTATATACCAAATTTCGAGTTTATAGATGAAAAATTCATTGAATATATAGATTGAGAAGTGTCTTCACACACACATTCTCACTTTTACGGATATATAGATTAGAAACAATAACATTTTAAAGTCACAGCAAAATATCTACGGAGTCAAATATTTTAAAGCCAGTTAAAATATTTATGATAAAGGAATTGCACTTTGCCTTCAGGTCAAGATCAAAGTGTAGTATCTGTTCTAATGCTACACTTCAATTTTTTGTTCTCAGTTGGTGGAGGAGAAATCCTTCACGGCTGAGACAATTAAAAATTTTTGTTCCTTTCTCCACATTAAAAAACGACCTTGGTGTCTAACTCTGCCCTTGTGGGGGAAGCAAAGTTTGACAGTTTGAAGAGACACGTTTATAGCAAGATATAGAATCTGGGGAGACGTTTAAAAACTCACAGGGAAGTCAATCCTGTGAAAATAAAGTTATGTAGAATATATCCTGTTATTTGGGATTTCGTTTGGGGGGGGGAAGTATTTTTGTTCACAGCGTTTCAACCAGCAGAAGATAAGGAAATGATAAAAGAAGGTATGTTCCCTTTATGTCTGTGCACTATGCTCAAGTAAAAGTTTTAATGACATAACTGCATACTGAGATTGAAGTAAGCAGTGTTTTATAAAGAATGTTTCACGCTCATCTGTTTATTGTTTGTTAAAGAACTGTTTTTGTCATCTTAAAATGAATGTTTTAAGTGAACTGTTTTATGAATGATATATACGTTTACTTTATTGTTCATTTGGATTTTATTAAACGCACGCATGCATGCATGCATTAACACTTTATATCTCCATGCTACTTTGTAGATGCTAAAGTTATAGGGTAACTTGCTGTATTACTGAAGTAGTTTTTCCCAATCTATTTATAATGACAACATCTTTCCATATTCTTTACCAGAATCATGCAGATCGAAAATATTTTCAGTTTACAATATCTGTTTGATGTTTGGTTTTCAAGTATTCATTTTACATTCTGGCAACAATTTTTTTTTTCATGAATCGATCTTACTCTCTTTACAAACATCAATTCAGTTAAAGATAAACCCGATTCTGGATTTGAATTTGGGATCTGTAGATCGGGAGAAATTGTTCCATTAATTTTCTTTAATCGGCGCTTAAACAAATCCACAAACATTTTGTCTGTTTGACTTCAGATAATATGCTGGTTTAATATGTTCAAGCGAGTATACTTTTCACAAATTTTTACAAATTCAGGGATGCAATGATGGAGCAAGGGTTGAATTTTGGTAGATAGCGTTGAACCTATGAAGTAAGAACTTTTGAAAATCTGAAAGAAAGAAAGAAGAAGATTGAGGTTGGTCATCTGGGAGTATGTAGGCTGTGTTGATGGAGACCTATTCAGGTTTGTCCTGGATTGTTATTTCTTTGACTTTTCTGGAGTTTTTGTGTGTTGATTGACAGTGAACGTTTTTCTTTACCCCCTGATGGAATAGCGAATGTCCTGATTATTTATCTATTAATGTCTAGCACCCATGATTATGATACTCGGAATTCCTTTTCAGCTTTAAATCAACAATAAAAAAAATTCACACATAATTGTCCATTTCAATTTTGAACTTTAATATTCACTAGCGGGGTTGCTTGGGTGGCATCAGCCAGAAATGAAACCGAAAAAGAAAAAAAAACGACACATGTTGGGTGTGTTAGTTAGTAAGTGAATGCATTATTGATGGGACTAGGAGGACACAGATATTATCACACCAAAAATTTAGCTTTTTAAAATGGAAGAATATAACGACAGTTCGTGCATTCGTGGTTTGTAAACCATATTGAAAACAAGGTTTTTATCTGACACCCCCTTCAAACAAAACGATATTTCTACACGAAATAATTGATGTTTTTTTTTCCAATTTTTTCGATATTATGTTTCCGAGAGATCACTCTTTTTAAAGATATCAGGTTTGTGCCTGTACAATGCAGATGACAAAAGTTTTTAGCAGGCATACGAACACACACAAACACAGACGTTGACCCTTTATTAATATTCATTCATGCCCCCTCCCCCTGCACTCTTATCTTATGGGCCCTGGTACAATGCACCGGTCGCACCCTCCTCTTGTGGAGCATAAGTATATTTGTGATTCCTCTTCATATTGTAATACTTCAATATTTTTTCTCTGAATGCACACAATCGTTATGCAAAATATGTTTTGGATGGAGTCACTATTTATTTGTCTCACCATAAGAACAAAGTTAGAAATTGTTATGGTTTTAAATTATTCTTGTCCCCCCTGCCCCTCTAGTATTATTACTCCCAGCAACCCCTAGCAGTAATAAAATATCGCAGATTATTCCCCTTGGCTGGGAGATGTGATTCCGCCATTACGACTTTCATCAATAACGGCCATCAACTCCCCATATTTCCTCCTTTAACACAGAACAAGCTAGGTAACATACAAATATCCGTGCATGAGGTCGCCAAGCTAATAAAAAACCTAGATTCCAGTAAAGCAACTGGCCCTGATGGCATCCCAATTATAGTGTTAAAAAAGCTTCAACCAGAACTTGCTCCCATACTTACGAAACTATTTAAGCGCTGCCTTAAGGAGAAGTGCTTTCCGACCCCCTGGAAGACCTCCTCAGTTTGTCCTGTATTTAAGAATTCAGGTGATAAGTCATCTCCCTCTCAATACAGACCAATAAGTCTTCTCTGTGTTATGAGTAAGTTACTGGAATCAATATTAAATAGAGAAATAGTCAACCACCTCAGCAGGAATAACCTTCTTAGTGACACACAATATGGTTTCCGCTCTGCAAGATCTACCGCAGATGTGCTGACGGTTATATCCCACAGGATTAGTGAATCTCTTGACAAAGGCTTCCTTTCTAGGGCAATTGCTCTCGACATATCAAAGGCCTTTGACAAAGTATGGCATAAGGGTCTACTTCACAAGATTTCCAGCTACGGTATAACTGGAAATGTTTTCTCAATCATTAAATCATTTCTCTCTGATAGGCTCATAAGAGTAGTGGTAGATGGACAAAAATCGGAGGCCTGCAATATAAATGCTGGAGTCCCTCAGGGGTCAATCCTGGGCCCAACTCTCTTCCTGATCTACATCAATGACCTCCCTAAACACATACTTAAATCATTCGTTGACATCTATGCTGATGACACGACCATCTACGGCAACACATCAAAGGCTGTAAATGACGAAGTTCTCTCGGATTCTCTCTCCTCTGATCTCGAGCGCGTGGTTCAGTGGGGGAAGATGTGGCTAGTTACCTTTAATGCATCCAAAACCAAACTCCTATCCTTACATCATCAACGCTCTGATCCCCAGCTGGCATCAATTGTGATGGATGCCTCTCGTCTGGGTGAGGCCCCGTGTTTTGACAAGCTTCTGGGTTTGACCTTTACTCCTGATCTGAAATGGAACACGTACATCAAGTCTGTTGCCAAGGTCGCAGGAAAGATGGTGGGATCCTTCTACCGCTCCAGAAGATATCTCACTACTGATGCAATTCTCTATCTCTATAAAAGCCAAGTACGGCCAAGGATGGAATACTGTTGCCATATCTGGGCAGGAGCTGCCAAAAACAGCCTATCATGCCTTGACAGAGTACAAAATAGACTTTGTGGTTTAGTGGGGGATGCCCTTTTCTCTACCCTGCAACCCCTCTCCCACAGAAGAGACGTTGCGAGCCTATCCTTGTTTTATCGTTATTTTCATGGCAGGTGCTCGTCTGAACTCCAATCCCTGGTACCCCCTCGCCAATCTTTCACGAAAAACACCCGTCTAGCTGAATCCACTGTGAAAAATTTCCCCCACTCTATATCTGTGCCTAAATCAAAACGCGGATTTCATGAGCAAAGCTTCTTTCTTAGAACTGCACGCCTGTGGAACTCTGTTCCGTCTGCCTGCTTCCCTCCGGACTACAACTTGGATGTCTTCAAGTCTAATGTTAACAAATTCCTGATGAACCGCCCCCCTAATTAAACACTTCATAAAATCTCCTCACTAACGTGATGTACTTACAATAACCCTTATCCCTGAGTGGCTTCCGGGCCTTGATAAGTGGTGATCACTGTGTAAAAAAAAAAAAAAAAAAAAAAAAAAACGCAACATGTTAATAAAACCGATACTAACGGAATACCAGTCTCTCCTCACTTTTTCAAATACTCTTTGATTCACTTTAATGGACAGACTACTACGCCCGGAAAGATTCAACGTCAAACCTACTGCTTCGAACTTGGAGAAATTATATTAGCACTGGAAACTGACTTTCAGAAACTATTTATCGACTATCAACAACGGCAAAATTGAAAACAACCCTCAAAACTTCTTTGTCTTAATTAACATCATTTCAGCCACAGTCTGCAAGGTAAAGAGTGATACCACGGACTACAATAGCATGATAGAGGCCCTCAATACTGCTTATATTAAACTGACTAACGTTGTGTACAATAGATACAAACTATTACTCACAAACAAACAGCAACTGGCACAAACTATTGACGCTTTCACGCAACAGTTGGAAGTACTCACAAAGTCATGCGATTTTCAAGTTGTAACCGCTGAAGAAAACAAAAGACTGTACATTCAAAACGCTTTTATCAGTGGCATCTCTTCCTTCTCAATTCAACAATGCTTGCTCGAGAAATCCTTCCTTGCACTCCAAGAAATCTACACAATGGCCATATCACTGGAACAGGAAAACATCCAGAAAGCTATGAAAACAACCTTAATATAGCCGCTGCTGTAATTCTTTCAGAATACACCTATTTAGCACCTATAAAGGGAAAAGGCCCAACCTAAAAGAGTTTGCTTCTCCTGTGAAAATGCGCAGCATCTGAAACTTATGCCCGGCTTGCAACACCAAGTGTAAGAAATATTAAAAATAAATGGACAATGGACTAAAGTATGTAAATCTTCTAATGCTACTAAATTATTCGACCCTGACTCTTCGTCGCCTAGTTTTGCCTAATTAGAAACAGAAGCTAAAGATATTACATTCACTAAATGTGAAATAAATGGTAAACGTGATCTTATGTAGCATGGGAATATTTATCAGCAAAAATATTGGCAAAAAACTGAAACTCGTTACTATACCGAAACAAGAAACTGAAACTCGTTACTATACCGAAACAAGAAACTGAAACTCGTTACTATACCGAAACAAAAAACTGAAACTCGTTACTATACCGAAACAAAAAACTGAAACTCGTTACTATCCCGAAACAAAAAACTGACACTCTTTACTATACCTAAACAAAAAACTGAAACACTTTACTATCCCTAAACAAGAAACTACAACTTTAGCAGACCCTAACCAGCACGCCAAAATTATTGGCAAAACAATTGTGGGTATTACACTAAAATATAAACCTCATCCTGGCTCTCGTCTTGGGGAGGCCTCATGTTTTGACAAGCTTCTGGGCTTGACCTTCACTCCTTATCTTAAATGGAACACATACATTAAATCCGTTGCCAAGGCCATTGGAAAAATGGTGGGATCCTTCTATCGATCCAGTAGATATCTCACTGCTGGTGCAATTCTCTATCTATATAAGAGCCAGGTACATCCAAAGATGGAGTACTGTTGCCACATCTGGGCAGGAGCTGCTATAAAGGACTTATCCTGCCTTGATAGAGTTCAAAATAGACTTTGTAGCCTCATAGGGATGTCCTTTTCTCTTCCCTGCAACCTCTTTCTCACAGAAGAGATGTTGCGAATTTGTCTCTACTTTATTGTTATTTTCATGGAAAATGCTCGGCTGAGCTTCAATCTATGGTTCCCCCTTGCAAGACTTTCACAAGAAACACCCGTCTAGCAGAAAACACTATCACTAATTTCCCCCACTCTTTATCTGTGCCTAAACCTAAACGTAGATTCCATGAACAAAGCTTCTTTCTTAGAACTGCACGCCTATGGAATTGTCTTCCGTTTTCCTGCTTTCCAGCTGACTACAATATGGTTGTCTTCAAGTCCAACGTGAACAAGTTTCTGATTAGCCGTTCCACTTAAGTTAACAAATTTACCGAATTTCCATTATTAACGATTACTATAGTGTCCAATTTCTACTGTACACTCTTTAACTCTTATCCTTGAGTGGCTTCTTGGTCTTGATAAAATCCTGGCATGACAGTAGAAGTGATTAAGGATCTCTTTATTGACATAATTATCGGGAAAGGCATTCTAAAAATGTACAAAAGTAGTGACTCTGAAATTCGACGTCCTGACGATGAACTCATTATTGCAACTATTAATAAGAATAACCCTTTTCCATCTATAAACGTTCTTCCTCTATTTTCTCACCTTTCCCCACATACATTCCTATTGCTATCAAATCACGCTGTCATACCATTGCTGACAATAAATTCATTATAGAGAAGACAGGATGAGATAAGGCATGATAGAGCCCCCTTTCTCTCCTTGGCGAGCTCAAGTTCTGGTGACCTCTAATGAAAGTCACAAAAAAGAATGGTCATTGACTACAGTGATACCATAAATAGATTTACAGAACTGAGTGTCTATCCTATGCCTAACATCAATAAAATTATTGAAGGCACAGCACAGTATAGGATATTTACAACACTCGACCTGAAGTTCGCCTATCACCAAATACCGATGTCACACTGATCGGAAGTACACAGCCTTCGAAGCAAGTAATAAATTTTACCAATTCACTCGTGTCCCTTTTATTAATGGAGTAAGTGCATTCCAAAGATGTATTGATGACATCATAGATAAGGGAAAATTAATGGATGCTTTCATGTGTGTAGACAACGTCACAATATGTGGAAGAAATCAAAAAGAGCATGGCCACAATCTTCAAAAATTCCATGCTGTAGCGAAAAGATTGAATGAAAGCAAGAGCGTCATTTTGGCAACCTCTATCATCCTACCTGGCTATATTATACAAAACAACCAAACTTCTCCAGACTACCAAAGACTGAGACCTCTTCTCGAAATGCCACACCCTCTAAATCTCACATCTCAAAAACGAATAGTTGGAATGATTTTGTACTATAGCAAATTTATTCAAAACTTCTTTGACAAAATAATATTGCTCAACTACAAAGAAATTTCCACTGCCCCCATCTGCCTTAAACTCTTTTCAGACATTGGAGAATAACTTTAAAAAATGCTACCTTAATAAGGGTTGAGTCTGATAAATAATTTGAAGTAGAGACAGATGCAAGTAATTACTGCTACACTAAACCAACACGGTCTACATTGCATTCGTTTCACGGGCACTGAACCTGAGTGAAATCAAACATTATGTGATCAAAAAGAAAGTGGCTGCGCTTGTTCAAGCACTTCGAAAGTGGTGCCACTTCCTATTTGGTAGACAATTCAAAGTCATTACGGACCAAAAGAGCATCACTTTTACGTTCGACAACAGTAGAAAATCTAAACTTAAAAATGACAAAATATGTTGTTGGCGTGTTGAACTGTCGCAGTTCAAATTCAGTATCATCTACAGTTCGGAACAGAAAATGCTACCGCTGACATGTTCTCTCACATTTCAACTCTTACTCATACTCTGCAAGACTTTTGTGATTTGCATATTCGATTATGCCATCTTGGTGTTACATGGCTCTGCCACTTTATTAGAATGAGGAATCTCCCATTCTCTTTAGACCAAATAAAAAGCATAACAAACTCCTGCTTCTCCTACCCGTATCTGAAACCCAAATTTGCCAGTAGTACACGGCAAAACTCAGAGGCCATACTTTCTAGCGATTGATTTTAAAGGTCCATTACCAACTTCTTGACATGGTAAGAAATATCTACTTACTATAATTAATAAATATTCTCGCTTTCTCTGTTTTTTCCCTGTGGGGACATGACAAGCAAATCTGTCATCCACTCTCTGAACCATTTTCTATTTTTGGTATGCCTGATATGATACGTACGAACTGAGCTACTGACTTCCTAGTGGGAGATATCAGAGACTTCTTACACAGAAAAGGTATTACTATATCTAAAACAAGTAGATATCACCCAGAAGGTAATGGACAAGTTGAAAAACTTAATGGCACTTTATGGAAGGCCATTCAAATAACTTGGCATTTTAGCAACATGAAATGTTGAGAATAGGTGCTACCTGATGCACTCCATTCAATTAGGTAATTACTCTGCACTGTCACTAACGTGACTCCTCACAACAGATTATTCAGGTATAGTCGTAAGTCCACTTCTGGGACTTCTTCCTTCTTTGGCAAAACTGGGGCTATATATGTCAGAAATCACGCTAAAACTATTAAGCTCAACCCTCCAGCTATTCTGTTGAGCATCACTATGCTCATGTGTGATTACCTCCTGGTACTGAAACTACTGATAACATGCAGAAAATAGTTCTTAGCTCCTTGAATTAAGAGAGCTTCATAAGGGAAACTACTCCGTAAGCCCCAAGGCCAATAAAACACTACCTATTGCTGAAGACTTGGCCAAGGAGGGTTTTTTTTTTTTTTTTTTTTTTTTACAAGGAAGTCACCACTTATCAAGGCCTGGAGGCCACTTGGGGATAAGGGTTATTGCGTGTTACAGTAATCATTGGGATAATATCGTAGTAATCGCTAGTAATGGAGATCTGATGAAGTGTTTTACTTAAGGGGGTGGTTCAACAGGAACTCGTTTATGTTGGACTTGAAAACATCCAGGTTGTAGTCAGGTGTGAAACAGGCAAACGGAAGAGAGTTTAAATATGGTTTAGATGGAGTCAAAGTATTTTGTGGCCTCGCTTCCTTTAAAACAGATCTCAGAGGGCGTCTCACCCACTGAAATTTCTTTCTTTGAAATTTTCATCATATTTAAACCAGATGTCAATTACAGAAAATAAACACTTTTTTTTTTCAACTAATGGCTTCCGTTATGTAAGCGTTATTTTCCCCATTTTGCTGTGGGAGTTAATGATTTCAATCAATTTGGGAAAATGAAGAATATGGTTTCTTGCACTTTTTTAATGCCCCCCCCTTTTCAATTCTTTTAATCTTTGATTTTCATGAATTCTGAACCATAAGAAAAATTCAAAGAAAATTTCAATTATTCTAAAACTTCTTGATTGGATTTTCACTGATCAAATGTCGAAGCTCATAAATTTAGCTTTACATTCATTATTTTCATCATTTTTACAATGATTTAATGGAAATTTAATGGGAAATGATTTAATTGAAACTTTCAAAATAATTAATGACATTTCTAACTATGGAGATTATTTTTTAATATTTTTCTTTGATTCGAAAGGTTTGTTGTGATCAACTTTCTTTTGTGTTACGCGCAATCTCTCACATCGTGATTAGTTTGTAGTTCGATTGGATAAAACAGCCATGAAAAAACTTGCATAGAAATACCTCAAGCAGTTCAAACACTTCCGTGCGCATCTTTTCTTTTTTTCATCCAGCCTGAGTTTGGCACTAAAACACGATTTGATCCCAGCAAAGTTGCAGAATAGTTAAGACATTGTAGTGTCTTCCTTGTTTCTCACTAAAATTTGGCAAAAAACGAAGCACAAATTCACGTTTGAGTTAAAAAAAAAAAAAACTAGAATATATTATATTTACTTAATACATGCCTGCCGAACCAAATTGTCTTGCATTATGTTTTTGTTTTTGTATTAATAAAACTATTAAATAAAGTTGATTTAATTGTAGAGAATATATTGGTATTTTTACATGGAACTCTGACAACCTTATTTTCTTCATCATTTCAAGCCAGGCTACGAAGTCTATTTTGAATTCTGTCAAGGCAGGTTAAGGTGCTTCTAGCAACTCTTGCCCAGATGTGGCAACAGTACTCTATCTGTGGACGGACTTGGTTCCTCGTATAAAGGTAGAGAATTGCATCAGCAGTGAGATATCTACTGGAGTGGTAGAATAATCCCACCAATGTACAATGGGGAAAGAGGTGGCTGGTTACTTTTAAGACATCTAAAACTAAGCTTCTATCTTTACATCATCAACATTCTGATCCACATCTGGCATCAATTAAAATGAATGGCTCTCGTCTTGGGGAGTTGGTTGGTCTGAGCTATGAGGAGTTGTTATGAGTACCAAGTCACAGCCCTCTGTAATAAATAATGGCATATATTACAAAGGTCATGACTGAGTTTTGACTAAGAACCTTTTTTTTTTTATCATGAACTCAGTTCTCTTGAGAAATGGCCTCTAATTGGTCAAGTCAGAATGGAAGTTTTGACAGGCTTCTGGGCTTGACCTTTACTCCTGATCTTAAATGGAATACGTACATCAAATCTGTTGCCAAGGCCGCTGGAAAAATGGTCGGATCCTTCTATTGATCCAGTAGATATCTCACTGCTGATGCAATTCTCTATCTATATAAGAGGCAGATACGTCCAAGGATGGAATACTGTTGCCACATATGGGCAGGAGCTGCTAGAAAAGACCTGTCCTGCCTTGATAGAGTTCAAAATAGACTTTGTGGCCTGGTAGGAGATGTCCTTTTCTCTTCGCTGCAACCTCTATCTCACAGAAGAGATGTTGCGAGTTTGTCTTTGCTTTATCGTTATTTTCATGGAAAGTGTTCAACTGAGCTTCAATCTATGGTCCCCCCTCGTCAAACTTTCACAAGAAACACTAGACTAGCTGAAAACATTATCAATAATTTTCCCCATTCTTTATCTGTGCCTAAACCTAAACATAGATTCCATGATCAAAGCTTCTTTCTTAGAACTGCACGCCTGTGGAATTGTCTTCCGTTTTTCTGCTTTCCAGCTGTCTATAATATGGTTGTCTTCAAGTCCAACGTGAACAAGTTTCTGATTAGCCGTTCCACTTAAGTTAACAAATTTACCGAACTTCCATTACTATCGATTACTATATTGTCCTTTTGACTACTCTACACTCTTTAACCCTTATCCTTGAGTGGCCGATCGGCCTTGATAAGTGGTGATGCCTATGTAAAAAAAAAACCTTAGTAACAGATTTGATATACATGTTCCATTTCAGATCAGGATTAAAGGTACAGGCCCAGAAGCTTGTCAAAGCATGGAGCCTTCTCAAGACGAGAGCCATTCATTTTAATTGATGCCAGACGGCGATCAGAGTTGATGATGTAAAGATGGAAGCTTGGTTTTAGATGCATTAAAATTAATCAGTCACCTCTTTCCCCATTGTACCATGTGTTCAAGATCAGAGGAGAGAGAATCAAAGAGTACTTGGTCATTTACGGCCTTTGAAGTGTTACCATAGATGGTAGTGTCATCAGCATAAATGTCTACAAATGATCTTAGGATGTGATTTGAGAGAACATTGATGTAGATCAGGAAAAGAGTTGGACCCAATTGGTCATGGTACCGTTTTTATAAGGTTTGTTGATTTGGCATAAGCTTTTTAGTGTAGAAGCAGCGACATTTAGTGGTTTAGTTTGGTTTATAAGCTCAGTGCTGATTGGTGCAAGCACTCCACTTCCATTCTGACTTGACCAATTAGAGGCCATTTCTCAAGAGAACTGAGTTCATGATAAAAAAAAAAATAGGTTCTTAGTCAGAACTCGGTCATGACCTTTGTAATATATGCCATTATTTATTACAGAGGGCTGTGACTTGGTACTCATAACAACTCCTCATAGCTCAGACCAACCCCTACAAACTCCTTGCTTGAGGCACAACAGAAACTACCCAGGCCTTTGGCTCTGGGTTCGACTTTAACGAGAAAATAAATAATCCAGTATGGTTACTGATGAACTTTTTCTCTTCCAACAGAACTCCCTAATCTTTTCATCTCCATCCATACATATGAACTCATGACTTTTCTTTTTCTACATTCTTATTAACGAAGGTAATCAATAAAATTGTTTTTAAATGTTAGAACGAGACTGTCTTTCTACTTGATACGTATATTTTGATGATAAAGCAAGCAAAGATAGGAAGGGGGTTAATTTACACTGGTTGAAAAATGATAGAGCTTGGACCTCCATGTCAACATCTGAGATGCCACTGCCATTTAAAGCAAATGACTTCAGTGACTTTCTTTTCGAGAAGAAAGAAAAAAGTAAAAAGGAAAGAAAAGTGGTAGCTTATATCAGCTCGTAACCATCCTCTGTCCTTTCTTTTTTCATATCAATTTCTATGACACAGATATTCCAGCTTGTAATAAATAATGTAATGTAGTGAAAAATGACAGCAAAGAAAAAAAAGGGTGAGATTTGGGTTCAAAAGAATTGAAATCAACAATTATTTATTCAGCATCGCTCAAGGAAGAACATATTGGCTTATAGAAAAATAAATTCAAAATAAAGTCGTATGCACAATAGTTTTTACATATGCTTTTTTAAAAATCCGTTTTAGATTTCTCTTCGTTTTGGATTTCAATAAATATCCAATTAATAATAAATGGAAATATAATTCAATGTATTTATCAGTTACATATGGACAAGAAACACAAGATCTTGTCTGATAGATTTTTTTTTTTATTACAGATATTTTGTTAGATACCCTTTATTTAAATTAAAAATTGTTTTCTGTTGTCCATAATGTTGATAAGGTGCTCAACTTGTCTAGAAGTTGGTTTCTGATTGGGCAAGCAAGAAGCGAAGTTGAATACTTGTACGAATTAACACCGAGCTTATAAACCAAACACAGATTCAAGCTAATAAACCACCAAGTGTTACTGCTGTGGTTGTCTATAACCTGGCTAATGTCTAAATATATTTGCGTGAATACCTTTTTCTTCCTCTTCTTCGATGTTGGATACGTGTTGCGTTTTGTAGTTCTCTTTTTATTTGTGGCTTTTTGTTTTTGCCTTCTCTTTTATGCTGATCCTTCATTTTTTTTTTATGGCTGCATCATCATTCGGCTAAGAGTTGTATTTACTGTTGTGTATGTATATAAAGTCTTGTAGCAAAAGAATTAAGATACAAGACAGGGATACAGAAATGGAGATTTATTTGAAAGAAAATATTTTAAAGCAGTGACCTGGAGTATAAAGCACTTATACACCCATCAGCAAAATGAAAAAAAAAAAAAAAAAGAACCTATAGGCTTCAAAACTGTTGTACAGAATTGCATCAAATCTGGCCTGAAGCATTCTTGAGACACCAACTATTTCACGTGTGAAACTGTTAAGACTACTACTGGGTCTAATTCTAAAAACAATAAACATGTATATGCTCCATAACTATTGGACACAAATTCTCTCAATTTGATATGACTAACCCTTGGGTTGTAGAGTATCAACATTAGCTGTCACAACTAATTATGAAAATGATTAAAAACATTGAAAATGTTAAATTCCTTTCTGACTAATGATATGAATTTAGGCCATCCCGTTCTGTGGATCATCTATGAATGTTTATACGACCATTTACGAAAGTTAACTGAAGTTAAGGCAGTAGATTGTGGGAAGTGACAGTGGTCAAGTAATTAACAACATGGGCTGATAACCTGGGTGCTTCAAGTTCGAATCCAGTTTGTTCGACAAGAAAAATCACTTTCACTTAAAATGTTGGCAACCTTTTCGTGATCCCTCCCATACGTACCCAATGTCTTTCTAGAAAGAATTTGGACTATAAAAATATCGGGGAAACCAATGCCAATAATAGGATTTTCAGAATCATATGATATGATGATAAGGAGTAGAATCTCCAAGATCTTAGAAAAGTTCTGGCATGAAAACGAACACTGGATTGGATGAATAGTTAATAAAGTCAGGTATTTATTTTTTTTTAATTAAATAAAAATAGATTGGAATTGTTTTCAATGGCTGTATATCCAGACATCAATACAGATGTTTCCCCGCACACACAAGAGTCGATTATCAGATCTACATTATTTCTTATCTATACTTACCTAATGCTCATGTAGCCTAAGCGAAGTGTATCTGCTGATGACATCACAGTCTATTCTAGGCATGAGGACAAATCGAATGCTCACACAAGCAAGGTAATGACTAAATCCTTGGAAAATGACATCCAGGTTATAGTAGAATGGAGCCAAAAATGGATGGTCGCAATTAATACAGCCAAGACAAAGGTCCTTCCCTTCAGTAATTATAAGAAGTTTTCCGACCACTGTTATGGCTGATGGCATCGTTTCCAAGAATTCAATGTTTAAACTTCGCAGCCTGACATTCTCAAGGAACATGGAGTGGAATAAGTAATATGCAATGAAAGCAATGCATAGAAGTTAGTCTCCCTCTACCGAGCTAGAAAACTTCACACCTACCAGTCTCTTATATCTTTATAAAGCCACCATTCACTTATGGTTTTTTTTTTTTTTTTTACACAGTGATCACCACTTATCAAGGCCCGGAAGCGACTCAGGGATAAGGGTTATTGCAAGTACATTACGTTAGTGTGGAGATTTGATGAAGTGTTTACTTAAGGGGGCGGTTCATTAGGAATTTGTTAACGTTGGACTTGAAGACATCCAAGTTGTAGTCCGGTGGGAAGCAGGCAGACGGAACAGAGTTCCACAGGCGTGCAGTTCTAAGAAAGAAGCTTTGTTCATGGAATCCACGTTTTGATTTAGGCACAGATATGTATGGAGTGTAGTTGCCACATGTGTGCTAGTGCACCAACCATTCGTCTCTTCCTCCAGGACAGGGTACAAAAAAGAATTTCTAACCTTCACTGTCTGTCAAGCTTCAAACCCTGTCACATCGCCACAGTGTTGCATCCCTGTGTTTGTTTTACATGTACTTCCACTAAATGTGCTCTAATGAATTTACTGCACTTGCATCCCTTCAATCTAAATACTCCCGAACTACCAAACTAGCTGCAAAATCACACCCCTTCACTACAGAGGTTCGTAGATACTGAAGAATTTTCTACTGTAATAGCTTCTTTCCTCAAACCTTTTTCCTTTAGAATTACCTCGCTGCTCTCTGACTATATCAACATGCAAATTTAAATGTAACATGAACTTGCAGCCCAACTCCCCACCTAAGTTGCTTCTTATAAATCTGGCTCCTATCACAGTAACTCTTTATAGTCCAATGGCAATATCTCTTATTTAAGGTGAACAAAAGTAAAAAAAAATAAACTTTTCTATATATAAAAGAGAAATATGTTTTATCTGTCTGTCAGCTAACTGCCTTTAAGTTATGACCTAATGAATCTAAAATTTGGAAATCCTAATAATTTTATGAATAGAAAAAATAATTGCAAATAATTGCTGAAATCAAGTTGTAAATATTATGAAGAAATAAATTATCTTTACCTTCACATTAAAACTGAGCACAAACAATACTAACAAATAAAAAAAATTCTAATATATTTTTTTAAAACTCTTCATGTCTGTTCACATTACACTTAAACGTCTGCAGGTTAGTACAATCAGGGAAGCAAGAAACAGGGAGGGAATAGGGGCTCATATTTTTACCTTTTTTTTTCAAGTTGCTGAGGTATGAACCCCATTTAAAAACTTTATTTTAATGGGATTCAAACAATGATGCAATTGCAAACAGATTCTCAAAATGATTTTAAAGTTCGCTATACAGTTTTCACTGTAGCCGATATTTTTGTGGGCTTAACATTTTTTGCTTTTAAACGGGTCTTTAAAAAGGAATAAATCACTCAAGTGAATTTATTTTACCACAAATTTGAAGAAATGGACAGAAAATGATTCAAAATTGAGCACTCATTGCATCTGCGCCTCAAATTGAAGCAACACAAAATTATAACTTTTTCGCAACCAATAACTTCAGTCACCTAATTTATAATTTATGGTTTGATTGTTTGGAAATATCTATTTACTTTTCTCAAAGAGCAAATTCAAAAATATAATTAATTTTTAATGTGCTATCTAATATCTAGTTTTGTTACATGATAAGGGCTGTCCCCTGTTCATGTAAGTATAAAAATAGAGAGATTAGTTAAAATAAAAATAAGAGAAAGCAGAAATCGAACCCTGGACATAAGTTTTAAAGAACAATAGGTTTAAATGGAATGTCCAGTAAATTGTTAATTCGGATGAAATAAATAATAAATAAACTATTCCATTGTTAAAAGAATGTGGATAATAAAATATGAGTTAAATAAATTAGATATGTAGGTTAAATTCCTTTGTGGAAACAACACAAGGAAAATAGGTTATTGGGAAATCAATATCGAAAACGTGCAAAGTCACGCATGTTGAGACACGTGAATTTTGCTCACGTGGCCGGGATGCATGGAGTTCTCAATATAGCAGGTGGGAGTTAGTTGGTCGAGAGAGAGTCAGAGAGAGTCAGAGACAGTCAGAGAGACAGTCAGGAGAGACAGTCAGGGGAGACAGACAGGCGGACGTCTGAAGCGAGACGTCACTTCAGAAACTAAGATGTGAAACTTTGAGTTCTTAATGAGGAAGTCGACCGGTCGTCAGAAAATAAATTCATCATGTGTTTGTGATAAAGCTCATCTTTGTGTTTGTGATTTCTACAAAAAGGTAAATTGTATTGTTATTATATGTCTGTGTTATAAAATGTCATTACAACAACATCTCTCTCTCTAAGATACAACATCATATGTAATAAGACAAGAACTCTCACTAAGACTCATATCATTACTAATAAGAACTCACGTAACATACGCGCACAAGTGGTATCGTCTAATAATAATAATAACAACTATATAACAGTTTCTCCACAGAGGAATTCTGGATGGGAGGAAAATAAAATTGCCCAGGTGTGAAGATTAAAAATTATTTAAAAAAAAAAAAAAAAAAAAAAAAAAAGAAAAAATCAATTCTGTTCATTTCATTAACTTTTTCACTCTTCATATTCTTCCATTACTCTTACTCTCGAGTGGCTTTTGGCCTTGATACGTGCCAACTCATGAAAAACAAAATTGACAAATTAGGCACAAGGCCATTAAGTGTACAGAATAGAGGCATCAGTAACCCAGTCAAAAGGCCATAAAATTCAGGATTGTTTTGCAAGGATTTTGGTAACTGATCTCTCGAATGAAAAATTCCAAGTAGGTTTCATTAGTTCCTTAGAACATATATTAAACTATTCATCCCTCACCCCCCAAAAAGAGGAGGTAATGCCCGTGAAGATGGGTTTATAATAACAGAAACAATGAATGGCTCTCGTCCTGATCAATGATCTCTCAAATCACATTCTTAGATCATCTGTAGACATTTAAACAGACGACACAATTAATGGCAACACTTCAAAGACTAGCAATGACCAAGATTTCTCTGATTCTCTTCTTCTGATGTTGAGAACACAGTGCAATAAGGAAAAACGTGGTTAATTTTGATGCATCGAAAACCAAGCTTCTTTCGTTTCATCAAAATTTTTCTGACCTCCATCGCTGCCCAATTGAAATGAATTTCTCTCGTATTCGAAAAGCTTCTGCGACCGGTCTTCACTCCTGATCGGAAATGGAACACATACATCAAATCTGTTGCCAATATTGCTGAAAAAATAGTTGGCTCATTCTACAGCTCCAGTAGGTATTTCACTGTCGATGTAATCCTCTATCTGTAGAAGAGGTAAGTACGTCCTAAAATTAAGTACTGTTGCCACATCTGGGCACGAGCTGCTCAACGAGCCCTACCCTGCCTTGGTAGAGTTCAAAACCGGTTTTGAAACTGCCCTTTTCTCTTTCCTGTAACCTCTTTCCCACAGAAGAGATATTGCGAGCCTATCTATCATTATTTTCATAGCAGGTGCTCGTCTGAGCTCCAATCTATGGTCCCTCCTTGCCAAATTTTCACAAAATCACAATTAACTAGCTACAGCCACTATCAACAATTTCTCCCAATCTCTATTTGTGCCTAAATCTAAACACAGCCTCCATGAACAGAGCTTCTTTTCTAATACTGCCCACCTGTGGAACACTGTTCCATTGGCCTGCTTCCCGACTAACTACAATATGGTAGCCTTCAAGTCCAATGTAAACAAGTTCTTGCTGAGCCGTCCTCTTAAATAATCCAAATTCTAACCAATCTACATGATTAACGAGTAGAACACTACCACTTTACGTTCATCAACTCTTATCTTTGAGTGGCTTTCAAGCCTTGATAAGTGTTGATTTCCTTATAAAAAAAAAATTTGGTTTTGTAGTATTTAAAACAATGAATATAAAAAATTAAGGTATAATAGAAATAACAGAAAACAAAATATAATCTGGTTTAATCCACCTTATGATGAAGTGAAAACAGATTGGCAATTGAGAATAAAAGACATAAAAACAATAAGCTAAAGTTATCAGTCATAAAATTAAATTTAGTTATTGTTGCATGGACAATAGGTCATCAATAACAAACACAAATAATTAGTAACAGTGCTGTTAGTGTTAATAAAACCATGTATATAATTGAAGTAAAAAGAAAACTGATGTTATATATAAAATAAATAATAATGAAAAAAAAAAAAACAAACAATAATTTATCGTGAAATGTGGATACATACATATTTGCTTTTCTATTTAAATAAAAATACTTCAATCTAACTTGTTTTTGCTTGATCTCAGACACACTTCTGATATTATGCCATGAACTGTGGTAGTGCTAAGCTTAATCATTTTTTCCTTTAAAAAAAAAAATGAACGTGTCTGGCTTGCTTCAATAAAAACAAATGAAAATTTATTTTTATAAGCAAAGAAACGGAAGCTTTATCTTATTAATTGATGATAATGAAGAAGGAAAGAATTATTATGTATACAAATTTAATTTTTACGAACAAAGAAAAGAAGGCTTAATAACTAACAATAAAAAAAATAAGAGGAAAATTTCTTTATATTTTACTAGCAGGTCACCTGGCATTGCCTGGTCATATATTTTAATTCATACAGAAACTGAGATATGTGCATGTGAGTACTATTTTCTAAACAGTTCACTTCTTGTAAGTAAAAAAAAAATCATCAAGCTGAGATCAAAACCTAAAGACTCTGAGTCAAGTGTGATAACCAATTGGTTGGCTTGACACGACCTTTAAAAAAAAGTTTTCACACCTACTTATTTTTAACATAATGAATCTGTTATGTGAACCATTCATGTATGCACATTCCTGAAACAATTAGCAAACCGATAAAAATCGATTACCCCCCCCATGTACCAATTTTGACCCCTTAGAAGGCCATTTTTTCAGATGAAAATCCAATAGAAAGTTTTCTACATGTCTAACTATCCTATATACCAATTTTCAACTCTGTAGATCGAAAATTCATTTGGTATATAGGTTGAGAAATGTCCTCACACACATTCTCACTTTCATATGCATATATAGATTTAGATTCAGTAGCAAATGAATTATTATTTTTTTGAAATAAAACTTATCTGATATTTTTAGGGGATAAGTTTTATCTTAAATTAGTTGTTTGGATTTTTACAGTAATATTTAGTTCCCGTGCGACAACAGAAAATCGATTATTTCTGATCAAAATAAATTATTGCTTTTGTTGATTAAACACATGTGGATATTTGATTATAATCGATTTTTAATTTTTTTTTCTTCACATCAATTTTTGTTTTATGCAATTTTAATGAAGACATGTCGGAACACGTGAAGAATTAGTGTCCAAGAACTGCCAAGGGTGACACTACCAGAAATAGAAAGCAAACGTGACCACATCAGATGTCCGAAAGGACAAGAAGGAGTTCAAATTAACATAGTTTGAAGTGCTCAGAGCCAAGAAGTTAACATAAAAGAGCAAGAAAGATGACTCTTGCAGATACTGAAGCAATGGATGCTGAGAGTGAGTTCAGAGATGAAGGGAAGGAAATGATTAGTCAGATCTTGGAAAGTGCAGAAGGCTTTTAAGGTTAGAGGGATAACATACGGACAAAAGGAATCCATCTGAATAAAAAAGGAGTGGAATTATCAGCTAAAAATAAAAAATAATAATACACTATTACAGTCTCAAATGTATATTTCTTTCCTCTTATGGAGAGCAACCCCTGCAAGATGGTTTGGTCACATGATGACTAGTCAGACTCCTAGATGTATTAATTTTTATCAGAGACTTTTAAGAATTTGTAGAACATTCAGAGAGCTTTCAGGAAGTCATAAAGAGACATTGTCGATTGTCGACTAAACACGGAGCAAAGCTATCTTCACTTGAATGTATATTGCTTCAAGAAAAGACTTTTAGCAGCAGTAATTTATTATAATTATTTACTTCCTTTCTTCACTGACTTAATTTCTAGCAACCTACACCTAACGGTGTAGGTTGCTAGAAATTAATATTTATAATTGTTGTTTATAAGTTTTGTTATCCTTCTTTTTTAAATCCTTTTATTAGAGATAATTCTAGATTATCTCTTCGCAGCCACAAAAACGACAGGTGGAAGGAAGACGATGACATATCTCTCTCAATTCCAAGGAATGACAAAGAAGAGAAAAGTTGTTGATACAGTTGAGACAGAGGATGGGCTAACCTGCTCCCAGGAAAGAGTTGGCCAGAAAGGGAGGCACTCAGTAGCTAGAGAATGCAATACACAATTGGTCACCACTATCACATGATTGTGGGCGTTGTCATATGTGTGGAAGGTCTAATCTTTTCATTCTATTTCACCCCAAACAATGTATATTGCCGCTTGAAATCAGGGGACTGTGTGGAGTTGAGCAATGAGATGTCTGTTCACATTACATTTAAACTTCAGCTGGTTAATACAATCAGGGAAACAGAGAATGAATTTCAAATTGTAGCAGTCTGAGGGAAGAAATTATTTGAGTAGAAGGCTTTTCAGTATCTAGGGACCTGAACAATGAAGGGGTGAGATTTTGCTACTTCTTATGTAAGTAGGGAGTATGTATGTTGAGGGGACACAAATGCTATGAGTTCATCAAATCACATTCTATTAAAATACTTGTAAAACTGGCACAGGGATGCAACATTGCGGTGATGGGACAAAGGTTGAAACTTGGCTAACAGTTCAGTATCTATTAAATTTAAGACTCTTTTTGGATCCTGTGTAAGGGTGAGAGACTAGTGGTAGATGCGTCAGTCCAGATGTTGCAACACTACTCCATGCATGGACGAATTGTAGCTTTGTAGGATACTCTCTGGTTTGAGTAATTTTCTAGCATGGTAGAGGGAGTTTACTTTCTTTGCAACAACTTTAGCAATGTCCTCAATGTATTTGCTCCAATTCATATTGTTTGTGAATATTAAGCCAAGGAGTTTGAAGGATGAACTCTCAGGTAGGGTGTTATTTTTCATGGTAATCAGTGTTAAGAAAATTTTTATCGTTTTTAAAAGAAAGAAACTTAGTCTTAGTAGCATTAAATGTTACCATCCATTTACAGCGCCATTCCATTAAAGACTGAAGGTCATTTACTAAGGTTTCATTTCCTTGGATATGTGTCCATTCGTTTTTCCCTCAATAAGCTGGTTTCTTCAGAGAACCTGATCTATTAGCAGCAGACAAAAAATATAAAAAGGAGAAATTTAGGATTAAAAAAAAAAAAAGAATTATTTGGATTCTTGTTGTAACGTTTCATATCAAACCTTGATGATTAGACTGTTTTGCCAGCAGCAAAAAAATATAAAATTCAAAATAAAATTCAGCAATAGTTCTCAAATATTTGCTGTGGAAGTCATCTATATAAGAACTAACACACCATTCGGCTTTCACCAAAGGAGGCACAGCTGTGGTGATCTTTGGGTGTCACGGATGCTTAAAAAAGTACATGCTCTAAAATTCATTAAATTTGCAGTAGTACACAATAAAAACTGCCACTGTACTAGGTTGCTTGAGAAGCTGTGAGCAGATCTCTGAAATGCAGGACTAAGATCAAGTGAGCAACTGAAGGAGTAGAGAAGTCTTGCAAAAAAAACAAAACAAAAACAACAGTCCAAGATGAAACGGAACCATGTTTCGCATCTACAGCAGATGAATGAAATGAATATCAGCATTTGAATGCAGACTATTTTTTTTTAATAGAGTTTCAACTATTTCTTAGATGATAAGTTTCACCTTAGATTAATTGTTTGGATTTTTACAGTAAAATGAATTTAGCATTTAAGTCAATATTTCTTTAACTGTGCTTCAAATAATATCTTTTTTTAACTGCGTTTCAACTAATATTTTTTTTAAACAGCATTTCAACTAAAATTTTTTTAAAGACATTTCAACTAAAAATTTTTTTAAAGACATTTCAACTAATTTTCTTTTTTAATGGTGTTTCAACTAATATTGTTTTTAACGGCGTTCAATTAATATTTTTCTAAACTGCGCTTCAACTAATATTTTTTTGACAGTATTTCAACAATTTTTTTGTAACAGCGTTTCAACTAATATTTTTTTAATGCCATTCTAACCAATATTGTTTTTTTAACAGTGCTTCAACTAATATATTTTTTAACAGCGTTTCAACTAATTTATGGAACTTCAACTAATATTTTTTTTACAGACCTTCAACTAATACTTTTTTAATGATGTGCAACTAATTTTTTTAAAGTGTTTCAACTAATATTTTTTAACAGCATTCTAATATTGTTTTTACACAGTGCTTCAACTAATATACTTTTTAAATGACATTTCAATTAATATGTTTTAACAATGTCTCAATATTTTTTAATGGCGCTTCAACTAATATTTTTTAAACATTTTAACTAAAAAATTTTAATGGCATTTCAACTAATATTGTTTTTAATGGCATTCCAACTAATATTATTTTTAATGGCATTTCAACTGATATTATTTTTTAATGACATTTCAACCAATATTGTTCTAACAACATTTTAACTAATATTTAACTATTTTTATTCAGTCACATTTCATTTCTTCAGCAACGTGAGTAGTTATTGGCAAAAAAGCTGACATCAATGTGTTGTGTATATGCATGCATGCACAGAAAGAACAGCACAAAAAACAACTTTTCTTCTAAATAACTCCAATTAGTCTCAACTAAGTCATAATTAGAAGAAAGATGGAGGTGACAAGAATTCATTTTTTGATGAAACTAAAATAATCTAACTCCTCTACTCCCATCATCATCATCATGCAGTTGAAATCTTGGAGGAGGTTCAAAGCCTTTCCCCCTTCAACTGTGGCCAGTTAATAAGACCAAAAGCAGAAGGCAGTAGCAATCAAACTACAATCTTTTCATAGCAACTTTCACAAACTACAATCCTTTCAGAGCAACTTTCACAAACTACAATCCTTTCAGAGCAACTTTCACAAACTACAATCTTTTCAGAGCAACTTTCACAAACTACAATCCCTCCAACCTTTGCTGCTGTCTGCTTCCAAAGATGTCTACCTTATCTCAACCTGCCTCTCTAGTACCATTCAAAAAACTTGCCTGTTTCTGCTAATCCAGCTCTTGGCTACGTCTTTACAAACCAGACTTACACAAGACATTATACACCAGGAATGTCTACACCAAACTGTGTGACATCATCCCATGATGTCCAGATTCCAGAAACATCTGCCTTGCCGATTCAGCCCTTCCTGCTGTTCATGTTCAAAAGATGTTATTTTTTCTTACTATTCAAGTTCCTAATTTCTATCAATCTAGCCTTTTCAGCTGTTTCAAGTTCCACAAACGTCATTCCTGTCCTTCCTGCATCCACGCGCGCCATGCAACCTCTTCCTCCACTCTACTTCATTATTTACTCTTGCACTTTTGCTGCAACAAATACGATCCTTATTTCGCACGGTTCATCTGCGTTTGTCATCTTTGCCATATTTTTACTCATGTCTACTTTTTTAGCTGTCAGAAATGAATGTTTATTGAAAAATCAATCGATCCCTGAAATGAATGTTTATTGAAAAATCAATCGATCCCTGAAATGATCATACTCTGCAACAAGAGAATCATTTTATTTTTTAAAGAAAAATTATTGGTTCTTTTTTAGAATTGAATTTAATTAAACAAAAATACCGAAAAAATCTTTATGATGTACATACTCATCATGGAACGAAAATGTCATATTCTAAAAGTCACATAAACTGATCACATAGTTTTTATTTTATATAGAAAATTACTTTTTACAATTTTTAGTGATTTTATGAGTAAATTGTATCGATTTACAAGTTTGATTTTTGATCTTGATGGTTCGGGTTAGGGTTATCTTCCCCTTATTTCTAAGCAAAAATAGCATCTCACTTTCTCAAAAAATTTGATATTCTTAGTTAAAAATAAAGGTACTTGAACAATTTATATGATTTTTGGAATATGACATCTTTGTTCTGTAATGTGTATGCACATTATGAAGATTTGTCAGTATTTTTTTTTTTTAATTGAATCAAATTCTAAACAAGGACGAAAATATGTTTCTTTTAAAAAACTAAACTCAGGTATTTTAAGATTTAACTTGCATGTTTGTTTTTTGTTTTTACAGCAAAATTTACCTTGTGCATAACAATTCACTTTAGTCTTGCTAGCATTCACTCTCAAATGTTAACATTCCCATAGCATGGATCCAAGTCTTTAACATCCCATTTTTTCACAGGAAAACATTAAATCAACATAGAGTATCTCTTCCAAGCAATGCATCTAAGACACAAATGAAAAGCAATGAACTCAGTACAGAACCTTGATGTACTTCTAGTCTAACGTTAAAACTGTCACTTAATGCAAATAATAAAACATCATGTCTTCAGTAAAAAAACAAAAAAAAAAATATTGTAGAAAAAGAAAAAAAAAAGACATTTGATGCGTTATTTTTTTTTATTTTTGCCTTTTGGAGTTAAGTGCAAACGCTATTGTTCATTAGTATGCATATATATATATATATATATATATATATGCGTACTAAACATTCGTTCACAAGCTAGAGAGGGAAGAGAGATTGGGGAAGAGTAGAGAGGGGGGGAAGGGGCAAGGAAATGGCGGCAGATACAATGATTTGCAGTCAGTGACGATAGTAAAACAAGTTGTATTTGTGTTTTTAATTGTTTTTTTTTTTAACAATAACCTTTCTATTTTATTTTAAATAACTTTTTTTTTTCTCTCACAAAAATGGTAAATGAAGAAAGAAAGAGAGGAAAAATCTTTCTTTCTCACAGTTTTTTTTTTGTTTCCTTTCTTGGAAAAAAACATCTACCAAACATGTATTTTATTGATTTATTTGTTGCACATACTTTGGTTCCTGATCTGTACATGAAAAGAAATAGTTAAACATACATCAAAATAATCTATATCACCGTCACCTCCACTATTGTCATTGTCAGTTATAACGAGACATTCAAATCAACATTTTGATCTTAAAAAAAAATATTCAAATAAAAAAATAAATAAAACAAAAACGGTGAATAAAAGTAACCACGACAACCTATCTGTTTGTTCAACAGAGTGGTTAGGTTATGGTTAGAAAAAAAGATGTAAAAAATAATAGAAAAAAAAAGAAGAAAAATGAAAAATAAAGAAAATGGAAGTGGCTGATTTAGAGGTTGAGTGAGTTTATTTTATATTTTAATTTTTTTTTTTTTAATTCCTTATTTTTTGGGAGGAAAGGGATTATATTTTTGGTTTTATATTATTATTTTTTTTTTGTGTTTTTCATTTTTTTTTTTAAAGAAACAAGATGTCGGCTAGTGCAGCTCCGCACTTAGAGGAACAATTAGCTATCACAGTAGCAGGCAAGACAGTCGGATCCAAAGTGCCACAGAGTAAAAAAAGCTGAGTAGTTTTTTTTTTTTTTTGAAATCCACTCGAGTTGTGTGGCAAAATGCTGGCCACCGTTCACTAATGTCCAACCTAATATTGCTGCCTTCATGCCAGCAAGCCGTCGAGCCCGCCTGCCTGCTCCCAGAACTACCGCTGCAAGTACCATTCCATGGCACAAGTAGTATAATAGTCCGTTGCTGGCTTGTTCTAACACACCACCGACCCTACGCAGACGGGGCATGCACAATACCAGTGACTCAAATATAACAACGTAGAGTCGGTGGTTTAAAAGCTCAGTCAGTCCAAAATTAAGTGTAGATGTACTCTGAAAAAGAAAGAAAGGAGAATATATTAATCAGATATTATATATATATATATATATATATATATTATGGCAGTAGAGATTAGTTTCCTAGTGGTATATCCAATGAAACAACATGTGTCTACCAAAAAGTGCTCAATGAGTAAAGAGAGCAGGTATGTTAAATTTATTTATACAAACATTGATGGCTACATATGTGCATACATGTTTCTGTAATCTCCTTAATACGCGTGATTACAGAAACATGTATGCACATATGTAGCCATAAATGTTTGTATAAATAAATTTAATATAAACAATAATGTTAAAGACAACAGAGAGCTTTCATTTAATTAGATTTTTTTTCTTTATTTTTTTCGGATGATCTTTTTCTTTAGTTTTTTTGATGATCTTTTTCTTTATTTTTTTGGATGATCTTTTTAGTGAGTGAATTGAAAGAATGAATACAAGTTCCATGTGTAGTTTGAAGTTGGCCACGGTAGTGTTTTTTGTCTTTCCAAAAGGATAGTGCCATAAGATAACTTCTGCTCATGGGTTTTGAATTCAAGTGTTTTTTTGTTTGTTTTCAGCAGGATATCTATAAACACTACAATTAGAGTTTTTTTATTCTTATGATTTTGCAAACTTTAAATATCTCCATTCATTTTTATTAACATGTTTTCTTCAAATTTTTTTTTTTTTATTAAACAAAAAAAAATTTTTTTCTGGAGAACACACATCTGTCTCTGAGAAGCTGTCTGGTGGACTGCCGCTATTCAGTGAAACATGTATAAGACATACTACATAAAAATATGAATAAAGTACTCTGAATGAGAATTAAATACATCTTCCGGTTTTGGAATGATAACTTATGCTATATATATATATATATATTTTGTGTAGTGCCAAATTTTAATATGGTTATATACAGACCATACTTATTTTTAAACATAATGAATTAAAAAATTAAAAGACTGAAGGGATAGCTAACCAATGTTGAACCTCGATCAACAAAGCTAAATCGAGGTAGGTTACGATTTAAAGAAATATATGGAATGGTGATAATAGTGAGGGGAAAAGAAAAAAAATCTGCAAAAAGAAAGTTTCAAAGACTTCAACTTGTGCAACTGCCATTGCGCAAAGGCAGCAAGCATTCTACCGATTCGTTTGCCATAAATCAAGTACAAATAAACACAAGTTGACATAAGCTAGAAATGATTGTAAAAGAGAAATAGCCGCAGTCAAGAGAAGGTATATTGAAGTGATCGGGGAAATGTATAGAGTTGCAGAAAATAGGATCTTGTGATTTCTAGAAAATGTATAATAGACATTCAACAATTCCTTCACTATCCAACAACAATGAGGTTGCTTGCACAGCAACCAAGAGAGCAGACCTGCTTTCCCGGTGGTCTGCCTCCAATTTTAACTTAGATTTCTCAAACCACTCTCTCCTAAATTTCTCTTCGCAGACAGAAGCAACACTCATATTTGAAAATCATCCCTTCTCATCTCCATGATATCATAAAAAACCTAGACACCTCCAAGACATGTAGGCCTGATCTAATCTCTGTCATACTAATTAAAAATGCTCTGCTGAGCTTGTCCCTGTGTTCTCCAAAAAATATCTAGCCAAGTCTTGCTTTCCTGATAGTTGGAAAATTACCTAGTACCATTATTCAAGAATTCTGGCAAAAGAACTGATCCGCTCAATTATCTTCTCATCAGCGCCCCCTGCTCCCCACCTTTTGCTAAAACTTTTGGAGTCTTCAACCAATCAAGCACTAGTTCACCATTTTGTGAATGGAAAGTTTCTTTCTGACCAACAATATGGATTTAGACAATGCCATTCTACTACAAATATTTTAACCGTCATCTCTGAATGCATATACCATGCACTTGATAAGGCCGAAGAAGCTAGATAAATGTTGATATATCCAAAGCATTCGACAAAGTCTGATGTGAAGGGCTTCTCACAAAAATTAATATAATCAGATCCTTCCTAGACATGAGAAAAATCTAGGTTGCTCTCAATGACTGTACATCTAAATAACATTAATGCAGGTGTGTTGATCCTTGGGCCTTTATTATTTCTGATATCCATAAATGACCTTCCTGAATTTGCTGATAACACTACGCTCTACAATAGACATGAGGAAAAAAATAAATGTACACATATCCAAGACATTGGCAAAAACCATGGCAATCAACCTTCATTCTGTACTAAAATCGGTTGTAAAACGTAAATGGTTGGTAACATTTAATGCTACTAAGACTAAGCTTCTTTCCTTTACCAACTACACAAAAAATGTTCACAACCAATGATTGCCATGATAAATAACACCATACCTGGGAGCTCACCCTTCAAACTTCTTGACCTAACATTCACAATAAACATAAATTGAAACAAATACATTGAGGACTGCTGCATTAGAAAATTATCTGCACCAGAGAGCATCCTATATCAAACATCCAAAATTGGACCATACATGGGGTATTGTTGCCACGTCTGTCTTAGAGAAGGTCTGAAAAAGAGTTTCAGATCTAATAAGTATTGCACTGTTGGCCAAGTTCCAAGTTCCAACTTCTGTTCCATTGCTGCAATGTATTTTGTACAAGTATTTTGATGGAATGTGTATGAACTCATAGCACTGGATGTTGGAAAGCCTTCTACTCTATTAGTTTATTCCCTCAGGCCACTAAACTTTGGAATTCCCTCCCTGTTCCCTGCTTCCCTGACTATACTAACCTGCAGAAGTTAAAATGTAATGTGAACAGATATCTCGCTGCTCAACTCCCCATAGTCCCCTAAAAAAAATAAAAGAAAAAGAAAATAAAAAACAAAAAATAAAATAGAACAAGAAAAAAGAAAAATAAAGAAAAAGAATGGAAAAAAATTTAAAGAGTAAAACAGAATAAAAAATAAAATAAAAAGACAATAAAAAACACAAGAATAAAAAAATTAAAAAAGAATGAATGAATAAAAAGAAACAAAAGAAAAAATCTAAAACAATGAAAAAAAAAATAAAAATAAAATAAAAAATAAAAAAGGAAACATAAAAATAAAATAGAAACAAGAAAAGAAAAAATAAACAAGACAAAAAACAGGTGAAAAAGAAGGAAAATGAAAAAGAGACAAAAAAGAAAGACACAGAAAGGAAAAAACAAAGAAAGGAAAAAAACAAAGAAAGGAAAAAAACAAAGAAAGGAAAAAAACAAAGAAAGGAAAAAAACAAAGAAAGGAAAAAAAACAAAGAAAGGAAAAAAAACAAAGAAAGGAAAAAAAACAAAGAAAAGAAAAAAAACAAAGAAAAGAAAAAACAAAAGGGAAAAGAAACAAAAGGGAAAAAACAAAAGAAAGGAAAAAGGAACAAGTTAAAAGAAAGAAAAGACAAATGAAAAGTAAAAATAAAAAAAAGAAAAACTTGAATATTTATTGACATCAAAAGTTAAACAGTATAAAGAAAACAAAAAATTTCATCCTGTTATAAAAAATATTTTTTTAGATGAAAATTCAGAATTATAATTTATTCATGATGGAATTTTGAAAGATTGTGAATTACAAAGAAAAAACAAGATTACAAAAAATAAAACCGGCAAAAGAAAAGAAAAGAAAAGATACCTTGGATTTTTGTCATGAAATATTAATAATTGTTGTCATTATCATATCTGGTTTAATGATTGCTTTACATGCTGGCATATGTTGGACAGCTTTTAGCAATTAACTTCCATTTATTTCTGGTTCATTTGAAAGTTGTTTCTTTGAGGCAAAATCTTCTATAAGCTGAATGCCTTTTTTATGCCAACAATGAGATGATGGAAAGCAATGGTTTTATCTTGAGACACTATCTCTATGTGATTGCCGACAGAGGCTAAAAGTGCACTTCACTTGCCCTTAGACATCAATTAATAAATATTCTTCAAACTTTGTTGTTTTTAAAATATTTTAAACAATTTTAAGAATGCCAGACATAGGCTCAACTCCCTATTTTTTTATTATTATTAACGATATTTCAGATTTGCATTAAATTTGATCTATAATAATTTGACGCTAAAATTTCTTGAATTTTAACTTCTTAAAACCCCTTAAATTTTAGACTTAAAATCATACGATGGACTTTTATCAAAATTAGAATAAGGATTCTAGATACAAGGATTAGTTACATTTAATCTGTAGCAGCCATCTAATATCCTTCTAGAAAGAGTTCTTAATAGAAAGATATCACGGAAACAAATGCCAAAGAAATCACCATGAATGACGATCAACAACAACAGGAAAGGTAGTAGTGACAACTTTTCATATTGCGTAAATAAATTGAGTTCATTCAAATAAAATATCCAAATCATATTCTTTGATTCACAACTGGAATTGGCATTTTTGATGCCATTTACCATCCAAACTATTCCAGATATATTATGTTGAGGGACGGCTGTAGAAGGGGTAAGACCTTAAGCTGACACAAATGACACAAAGGGGCCACCAAGAACTCACATTAGATGAAAAGGAGCCATGACAGGAATATGGTTGGGAAATACTGTCTTTTCACTATAAAAATATCTTCGTACCTCTGTTCTCATTCTCAGTTATCTCAACTTTTCCATTCCATTAATATTTCTTCTCGCATTGTTTTTGACCGTCAAAATCCGATCTTCCATTTCTCTTAGTTTGTCGGTCCATTCCATAATCCTCCCAATCTTGTGCGAAATGCGCAATATATTTGCTTGTCATATCATTGTCACAGAGATTGCCTCCTTTTTGTAGAATGAAAGGAGTGTAGTATATGTTCTGTGGTCATAATATTATCCTCTTAGGCATTACCTCCTCCTGTGTAGTATATTTTTGTTAGTTATATATACTAACAAAAAAATGTGACAAGAGAATGCATATTTTTTTTAGCTAACGAGATACAAAATCTTATTTAAAAGATTTGAAATGAAAGGTGAAATCCAAGCAATAATAGTTGTCTACTTACTTATACGAATCCCCAGGCCTCAAATGCTTGAACCACAAAATCTTCCTCTTCTGACAGGACTTCATTTCCAAAGGTATCGCAGGGGTGGCTACGGCCATGATACAAATCACCATCGAACCAGAGGCCAAAAAATCCCCTTCAAATAACAAAGAGAAATTTCATTGGTAAAGTGACAATCTTTTGAAAAAGAAAAAGAAAAGATTTATCAAAGTTTGGCAATGCAACATTTTTATAGAAATTCAATGTTTTAGCATAAAACTTCTATCTTTATATAAGGATCCATTAAAAATTTGAAGCATACCAGACCTTAATAATAATAAAATGATTATATAAATCAGTGGTTTCCAAGCTTTTTTACATGGCAGCACACTAGGGAGGTTAAATATTTTCACAGCACAAAAATATCACAAAAATATTTTCTACTCATATTCTACTCTTTTGCAATAAAAAAACCCAACGATTATATAATAAGAATCAACATATTCTGTCTTCAATATCTGGTAAAAACAATAATGGTGAATGTCAGTGAAACAGTTGTGCTTGGTGTTGATGTGAAAAAGATTGTTTCCTCAATTCTTCTTTCACATTTTTTATTTTTAAGGTTGTTTAAATAAAGCCAAAGTTCACATAAGTTGAGAATTGCATTAAGATTTTAATGCCTTTTTTACTTAGAATTAGATAAACTTCCATAATCTGAATCCAAAAAGCGTCCAATGGCAGGTGTACATACTTCAATATAAACCATGAAATGTGTAGATTCCAAAACATTAGGCAATTCTGAATTGAATGGTGTCATCATGATTAAGAAATTAAACCGCTTTAAATGACTTTGCGGCACACCAGTAATCATTCTGTGTCACAGTGGTTGGGAATCATTAATATAAATGCATAAGTTAAAGTAAGTCGGTTACTTTAAAAGAATGAGAAAATAAGAAAAGGAAAAAAATGCTGCTCAGTAAATAACTGGAGCAAGCTAGCTGGTTGTATTATACCAAAGGGAAATAACCGATGCCATTTAACTATTTACAATTTTTTAAGTAAGGAGCAGAGTTATTTCTCATGTGGTATAATTTTCCTTAGTTTTTGGGCTCAATGCAAAAATGTAGCACCTATTTCTGATACTACCTACACTTCATCTTTTCTGTTCTTGGTGAGTAAGGAAGACATTTTTCTTGATTGAGGACACTTTTTGCCCCAATCCTGAGTGCCCTTTTTTAAAAACTTTCCCACATTAAAAACCGACTCTGTGTCTAAATCTTCCTTCCATGAAGAGGCAAGTAAATAGGGACTTATTTTTTTTTCATTTTGCACCATGTATTTATATCAGTTAGCATCTCTTCTTCACCATTTTGCTTGTCTAATTATTGTAGACTAGTATGGATACCCGGCGTTGCCCAGGTGGACTTGAAGGTTGGTTTGGACACAGCTGCTATACTAAGGATATTGAGCACTTTCATCGATACCCCCACAAAAAGAACAACCTCCCCATCGGATATTTTGGCAGAAGGAATACAAAGAGAAGTAGCTACTCTCAGCCCCTTTCCCTAAAAAACAAAACAAATGAATCAAAGAAACTTTTCTTTCAATCAAAATAGCAGCCAGTGCCCATGTGAATGAAAAAGAAAAAAAAAAAGAAAAAAAAAAAAAAAAAAAGAAAGAGCTGCGGCAGCTGGGTTTGAACCTGAAATGCAAAAGAGGATAAGAAGGGAAAAAAGTTATTAGCTAACGCGCTAGCTGTTATGGACACAATGACTTATGACCCTGCAAAATAACGTTTTTAAACATAGTTTAAGTTTGATACGCGTGCATGATTTGTAAAAAATCGCAATGATCCCCCTACCAAAAAACGGTCTAGTTGATCACCAGAGAATTATTTTTTCTAATTTTCACACATTATGCGTCCAAAGGATTGGTCTTTCAGATGGTCCCTGTCTTGATCTGGTCTGATATGGCTGGCAAAAGTTTTTAGCGGACATATGAACACACAAAGAAACCAACATTTAAGATTTATCTAATAGACTATTGATTATTTAAAAATAATTATTATAAATTATTGGTAGTTTAAAAATAATTATTATAACTTATTGGTAGTTTAAAAATAATTATTATAACTTATTGGTAGTTTAAAAAGTCATAAAATCCTGATTGTTTAACAAAAATATGTAATAAGTTGTTTTCAAATGATGGAGAGTAATATTTTTTAAGATTCTCCTAATATGAATATAAGTAATTTAAAAAATTATTTGTATTTAAATTTTTTTAAATGAAACTGAAATGAACTGAATCCATGAAAAATAGGTATCTGAAGCATGTTCTTTAAATGGACGTCTTCCACATCAGATGGGGTAGATGTTGGCTATGGCAGCTGAGAATAATTTTTACAGATTCTTTCCAGTCAATTTACTTTGGAGGGTTGTAATTTTTGGTTTTGTTTCCTCAATTTTCTCAGGCAACGTCAGTCCATAAACCTTGTAATGTAAATAAATGATCTTTTTTCTTTTTTTTTGGGGTGGGGGGTGGGGGTGTATTATGAGTAAGATTAACTAATTTGCATATTGCTTTGCAGAAAAACATCTCATTAATTCAATGCTTTCATTTTAATATAACAAACAATTCTATTTACAAATATTTTTATATCATGGATAAAGGTTTAGCGTTTAGGGTGAAAAAAGTTTTTCAGATTCTTTCTGTTTCTGTTTAGTTTTGGAAACGATAGAGTTTGAAAATATCAAAACGGACAGTGAGTTTTATAAATTAGATTTATAAATTAGATTTATAAAGGGAGACAATGGTTGTATTCAAAACTGATATTGAATTGCTAAAACTCTGACTGTGAAGAGAATGTAAATTAATTTCACAAAATAGCTGTGATCGAATTTTACATTTTAATTTTTATATATTTCGATATATCTAATATTTCGATATATCTAATACTTTGAAATACATTGTTTTTAAGCAAAATAATGTTAGTATCAAGATATTATTATTATCAACCCCAAATCTGCTAACTGAAGCTATTTTTTCTTGGTTTGGTTCCGTCATCAATCAAACAAATTGGGTCAGCAAGGCAATTGATAATTGCCCGGGATTGTTCACATAGTAAAAGTTCTAACCTAGCTTTATTATAACTGCCATTAATGTAAAATTCGACCACCATAGATAGTTGGGATTGTTCACATAGTAAAAGTTCTAACCTAGCTCTATTATAACTGCCATTAATGTAAAATTCGACCACCATAGATAGTTGGGTCAAACAACTGATATTCTGTTTAATTTGTTAAATTTTAGTTTTAAACAGATGCATTTTTTTATGCGAAAATTTTCTTTGTCAACAAATTTTGTAGTAAAGGGAGACAATAATTAACAGATTTGACTGGATATGTTTGTTATTGGAATGCATGATTATTGGAATATTCACACTAAAATTTGCACAATCTAAAAATATAATGCAAAGCTTTTTTACATCGCGATATGAATCTATATAAGTATCAGGATATTTCTCGATAAGAATGGATCACAAAGTGGGTAGTAACTGATTTAGTGACCAAAGTTTAATCTTTGGTGTCCAAAATGAAAAAGCTTAAACTTGTTTCTACACAACTAAATCCATGCATGTATCCACCTGAATCAATAAAAACAAATAAAAAATAGACGATTTTCTGAATTTATTCAAAATGGCCCTGTTGGAGTGACCTCGATCACTAGATAAGGCTAGATTTTTCTTCAATAAATAATTGAGCTGAAATCTATGACAGATCGATATAATCTCAGTCCCCCCTCCACCCTTCTGTCAGGCTTGGTCTGCTGCTATGTACAGTCAAAAGCATACACATGCAGACATCAATAAACACACAAAAAATAACTAATTAACTTTTCTCATTATAGTCTGCTCATCAAAAGCTAACGTGTAAACTTAGTCATTGAAATATTCCTAACCTTTCTCACTGAACTTTCTTTCAACTATAAAATCAAGTAATTTTGGAAAAGATTTTATGCTTAAAGTTCTTTGCAACTTTAAATATTTATTCATGATGTTTGGTTTGCTTGTTTTGTATAGACAAGTTGTTGTTTTTGACTTTGCAGAACTTGATTGAAGTTTGCAAAGAGAAAAAAAAAAGAAAACAGTAACATCAGTGTTTGGTGCTATTTTCTCAGGAAGCCAGTATCTTCAGACAGCCTGATTTGGTAGCACTTGTTTTTCTTTATTAAAAAAAAAATAGATGCGAATGAAAAGCATATCCAGAAAAATAGAAAATAATTAAAAAAAGTAAAAATAAAGAAGAAATCCTGAAGTTCAAAATAATGACTTACTTGCCAGCACCAATTGCTAAACTCTCTTGATTGCCTTTTACAAAGAAATTATTTTCACCTGTCCACCGGAAAATCTAGAAAAAGAAACAAAAAAAAAAATAAACAGATAAAAAAAGAACATGAAAAACAATGCAAAAACATAAACGGATTTTTACAACCTAATAGTTTAGAAATACATTAGGGTTTACTGTTTTGGATAGTAATAGTGAGAGGTGGCTGGAGTGAAGTGGATACTACCATGAGTGTGGCAGTTCAAATCTTGTCTGTTCCATAGCACCACTTTCACTTTTCGATGTTGGCAACCATCAAATGCTTCCTCTTATAAGTACCATATTCTTGAAAGAACTGGATAAAACAATGCGACAAAACAGAATAGAGCCAAAAACATACAATGATGGATCAAAAACATGATGCTTCCAAATTTATATTGTAACAATTGCAGTTGGTAGACCCAGAGTGCTTCATGCTTATTTCTGTCTCAGTTTTGAAGCTAATAGTAATTCATTTTATCCTCCCTATGACAAACACGGCACCTTAATGCATTTTGTATGTTTGTTTTATGGGGTATGAACTTTTTTCAGGTCATTTAATGATAAATCATGTTAGATTCTTTGAAAAAAATTATTTAAAAACATTATTCTTAAAGAAAAAAAAACATTTAAAAATATTCTTTAAGAAAAACATACTTCTTCAGCAAAGATGTCATTAAACCTTTTTTATTGACTATATCTCATACTTTTTTTGCTATTTGAATTCTTGTCATGTTATACATACATTTTCGCTTTTATATATGTATAGATATCTCATACTTGTCATGTTATCAATTGGTGTCTTTAATAATCTAAGAGCATTTTCTCGCTCTTTCTTATTTTTATCACAAATCTCCAAGTTTTCCTTGGGTTTTTTTTTTCAATTTCCAGATTTTTGGCATTTTTTATTAAACAAAGAATTATTGCATTTGGCAGAGTATTAGTTTTTGTAAGTTTACTTCTACAATTTTGTTGTAATGTGTAAAATATACAATTTTTTTTTCATAATTTGTCTTGCAGATTTTGTTTGACATTCTTGAAATCTTGTCAATTTGCCTTTCTAAAGATGTCATATTTTGTTATTCTTCTGCAGGTCTGTACCTTCTAGAATAATTGGGCCGTTTCAGCATGTTTCATCATGTATTCCTCAGTAATAATCCATTTGAGTGGTAGGATCGCTTAATGTTAAATCAAGTGTGTTCTCAAAGATATTTGTTCAGTATTAAGTGGAAATAAAATATATTGAACAGAAAAGCAAATGCAACAAATAAACATTTTTATTATCGTATATTCGCAATCACCATTTTCTAATTTGAAACAGCAAAACTGAAAACAAGGGAGATAAGTCAGTTTGTTATATGGAATTGGTTGCAATAGAAGAAACTAATAAAACTGCATTATTTGAAAAATTTTACTTTTAATTTAATTATTTTTCAACTGTATTATGTTTCATAATTTTTGGAATGTTAACCGATTTCGACATGATACATAATCACGTAATAATGTTTATGCATTTTTTTTTATATCCAATTATAATGCATAAGCACAGTTTCTTGTAAGGATATGACTGCTGGGCAGAATGTGGCAATAACGAGTTTTAATTTTCAGTGGTTGGTCGTGTTATCCAAAATTTCACTGGATAATTTTATTAGTCATGTTATATTTTTGGGGGTTAGAGTTCATTTTAAAACCAGATTTCTATTTTGTTGGAGATTTATTTATGTATGGGATTTCATCCTCTGTTTTCAAGATTTAAACTTTGTTTTTAGTTGCAATAGTTTTGTTCTTGACTTATTTATTCTTGCTTTATATTATTATATTTGTCACCATTTCATCCTTCCTGCTACCGACCTAACCTGGAGCCCAACTGGAAAGTAACAGGAGATAAACCCATTCATCTTGGCACCTCAAAGTTACAGGAAAGGTATATTCTTATTAAGGGGAAAATCACAGCCTTCTATGAGCCTCACTGACCAAGTTCAGGGATGCCTTTCGAGGAGTATACAGCCATGTTGTGGCTTTCTACTGCAGAATCAATTGAACTCTGAGCCACCTAATACTCGTATTCTGTTTTATTTCATTTTACTTTGTGATAAAACCATTTATGTAAAAATTATATCGGCAGTTTATTTTAATCTTTCTTTTTCTTTTAGAGGAAGTGGGTGTCAGGGTTTGCCATGATCAATTGGATTGGGTCTGACTGCTGATTTAGTTTTGTAAGGACCAAAGTAAAGTGTTGCAAACAATGAATTTTAAGTTCAATAGACATTGGCTGCTCAGCCAGCAAGATCCTGTCCCTAGATATCATAGATCATCACTCATTGCAGAGGTGGAATTGGTGAATTCTACAGTCCTAGCAAACAGGACGAAAAAAAAAAAAAAAAAAAGCAATAGACATAAAACAAAGATAATAAAAAAATGTGAAAATATAAGAAAAGCAACTTACGCGGAATGTAGGGTAAAAACTGAAGAGGAATGATTCGCCCGTCCCATAAAAGTGATCACTTACTTTTAGAGGGCACGAGATGAGGGCACCAAACACCTGGTGGCAAAGAAAAAGAAATTCACATTTTTGTTTAGAATATGCAAGATTAGAGACATGTTTTTACATCAGGACCAGAAAGATAAAAAATACATCAGCTCTATTCATTCAAAAAATAATTTTTTTTTATTTTATTTTAATAAAAAGCATCAAATTTTTAATCAAACAAAAAATTACTGAAAAATTAGTTTTATATATGGATAGCTCATAAAAGTTAAAAACAGTTTCCTTTTTATTGTATATGCATATCCATATATATATATATATATATATATATATATATATATATATATTACATGTATTGTATTCTTACTTGTGTTAGCATGATTAAATGGAGGATCCGTATTGCAATATTTTGGAAAATATTCCCTTTGTCAAACGTATTCAACTTTCAAATGTGCATATTATGGATATTGTAAAATTCTGCAGAAATTGGAAATTAAATTTTTTGTTTCAAATCCATTATATATATATATATATATATATATATATATATATATATATATATATATATATATATACACATGATAGAAAAGAATAGACACCCATAGAAACAGTTTATTTCAATTCAATAAACATAATTTATAGAATAAATTTAAAAAAATGGTCAAAAATTTAATATCTAAGACTTGGTTGACATTACTTTTGCCATTTTTAATGCTAAAACCCTTTTAGGCATGGTATTGATCAGTTGACAAATATCATCTTGAAGAATTTATTGCCATGTCTGATGCAAAAATGCTAAACGTTCAGGCTTAGAAGATGGCTTCCTTTTCTTTTTGCGAAGGTTCCTGTCTAATATGCCTCAAAGACTTTCAATTGGGTTCATATCTGGAGACTGACTTAGTAATGGAAGTTTATTAATCCCATTTTGGCTCAACCAATGCAGTGTCATTGTAGCAGTGTGACAAAGATCTCCGTCTTGCATAAATATGGAGTTAACTTGGTTCATTTTACGACTTGAGAATATTAGGAGTCCTCCATGTAATATTGAAACATAATTAGCAGAATTGATGTTTCTTTCGCACTCCACCAGGTCTGAACAACCATCACTCCAAAGTGCATCCAATACCATAACCGAGAAATCTCCATGTTTCAGGATTGGCTGCAGTCTTTTTAAAGTTAAACTCTTGCTGAAGGAACCTTCATACTCATACCCTTCCACTGTTGGGAAATAATCCAAATTGTGACTTATAAAAAAAAACAGGCATTGTTCCAAAATGAGCTGAATCTTTTCTGCACTTGATAATAGCAGGACGAAGAAAAGGTTTCCTTCTCACAGCTCTACCATAGTAGCCCAACATGTGAAGATATGTGACAGCTGTTCTGAGACAGACACCAGCTTGTGTTGCCATGCCAGAGACTTTGCACTGAGGATCCTCTTCAACATTTCTTTTCACAAGACGCAAGATTCTTTCAGAGAGCCAAGGATGACCTGGATGAGGTTTTGTGCACTCTTTATCCTCTCTTGTGAATTGTACGATCATTTTATTAACAATAGAAAGGGGTATTGACAAAGTTCCTGCTATCTTCCGTTGACTAAGACAACCACCATGTTGATGCATGATTTCTCCCTGCATAAATTCCGATAGGTCTGATGGTCGTTTGGTTCCTGGCATGCTTCAATGTTGTTAGATGCAATTTTAATAAGATACTCTTATTTCAACACTATTCTAATCTGTAAATATAAAAAATATTTAACTTGGTGTCTATTCTTTTGTCATGTCTGTGTATATATATATATATATATATATATATATATATATATATATATATATATATATATATATATATATAAAAAATAAATAAAAGAATTAAAGTAGACTGATTCCACATGCATGGGTTGAATGCAATGGTTTTTCTATGTGGTAGGTGCCTATAAATGCTGCAATAATTAAATGTCTTTGATTCTTCTGTTTGTGCAAACTCCATTTTTTTTTTATCAACAATTTTTTCTTATTAAATCCTTTTCAATCTATTTTTTGAGGAATATATTTTTATATATTATTTCATTTTTATTTTTTTAAATCCTTTGAGATGAGGTTTCATAATTCATGCATTCTTTGTTTTTGCAGACTGTTATCCTCATCTTCATAGTTGTTGTTGTTTTACCAACTCATCCTCTGGCCTTCTTCAGGTGATTAACCCTAATGGAATAGGAATGCTGAGTTTTGTAACTGTATCCCCAGTAATTACTGCTTTCCATAGTTGTTGTCTCGCTATGTTGCGGCCAACTAATCCCCAAGCATGCTTTAGGCAGGATTGAAACCGCTATCTTCAGACAATGCTCATGTGGAACCGTAGAGACAATGCCTCTATCCACTGCACCACGGGCCCCGAAGGGCGATCAATGTTGGATTTTATGGTTTTATGAATCCAATTTTGTGTTCTTATCAGATCCGTATGAACATTTTTAAAAAATTTTATTTTCATAATTATTGTTGTTTCACCACGTGATGATGCAACAACTATGGATGACAGTTACAAGATTCAGTATCCTTATCCTGTTGTGGTTAACCACCCAAGGATGAATATACAGAATATATTTTTATCTTTGATAAGTGGTTTAGTTGGCTCCTGCTATTCAATGAAACACGTGTAAGACATGCTGTATAAAAAATATAAATAAAATATTATGAGAATAAAATATATCTTCTGATTTTGGAATATACATATATATATATATATACATATATATATATATATATATATATATATATATATTAATTTATTTTATAAAAATTATAGAAATTAAAACATAAAAATGTTAACAGTTTCAGATCAGTTCCCACTTCCATTCTCTATCTCGCCCTCTTTTCGCTCAAACTGCCGATGTAATCAGACGCACATTCTGTTTGTGTTAACAGACATAACCTTAGTTTGAAGGTAAGACAACATATGTATACAACAACATTAACAAACTTATCTGAACACTCGGTACACATGCATTCACAATGAATTTATTAGGACTTTTCCTATTCATGCATATACAAACATTAACATACAAACGTATCAAGTCAAAGCATGCTTATGCGTGTACACCCGCACACACACACACACCCGCACACACACACACACACACCCGCACTTGTTGTTTTTACTTTGTTAAATAAAATATATTCTTTGTATAGATTGTAACTCGGTATTTGTTGTCTCATTTTGGGATCAAATTTTTTGAACACACATTTTATATACCATAAAGATTGGTAACTCCAATCTCTACAAATTGGTAACTCACATCAACATCAAGTGGCTTCATACCTTGTCTGCAGCAATTAAAAAAGATTCCTATTCTGCACACATCACACAATAATAACAGAAGATTACAGTTTTGCATTATAGGTGATATTTATTGGATATGTTTATATACATATTTTGTTTAATTTTTCGATTTTTGAACAATTATCGAGACTTCACTATGGTTCTAAAGAGACCACTATTTTGTTTTTTGTTCTAACTTGGGAGGCTTTATGATAGTTATTTGTAAATAAGTCAAAACATAAAAGCTTATCTAGGTAGGTGGAAGAATAACTTAGCTTGCCTTTGATAACATTCATTTTTCATTCTTTTTTTTGTTGGCCATTGTTAAAAATGTCCACATTATGTTTATTAAAATAAACCAAAAAAAAACCGTTTACTATGTAGTAAAGGGATTTAGAAAATTTTGTGCCAAAAACAAAACAAAACAAAACAAAAAAAAACTTGGAATTTTTAGAAAGCAATCTGAAAACTTTTTCAATTTTGATAAAGAAAAACATCCGTACAATTGACTAACCTGATTACGAGTGCTACGGACAACTAATAAGACAGGACTGTCATAGTTGGCCATATCACGATATAGCGTTTTCAGGCTGAATCCATGCAAATCTGTGCTGTAAATAAGCACCCATGAATACCCAACAGTGCGGCCAGGAAGATGTTCAACTAACTGCAATAACAAAAAAAAAAAAAAAAAGCACAAAAATGAGCCATAGTTAAAATTAAAATCATGTAAACTCAATTAGTAAAATCACAATACAAATATTTTTAATCGTCATGTCAATGTGAGATTAGTTACTTTCCTTCAATTATTATACAGGAAGCCAAACTTGCTGATTACAAGTGAAGAGTCTCTGAAACATTCATATTTGGTAGCAGAGTGCAGTTCCAAATCGTAATGTTTTCCACACTTTGCTTAGAATTTTACAAATACATTTTCTTCACATACCTTAGTCTCCATTTCCGTACTTGTACAGTTTTAACAAGACATGAAAAAAGGAAAATGTCGAAAAGTTATTTTGTACATATCCGTTTTGGACTGCAGTTCTCTGAAAAATTTCACTTAATTTGATCGTTTTTTTGTTTTTTTTTTTACAGCGGAAAAACACGTTTTTACAACAGCGAAATCATTTTCTTCCTAAAAATTGAAATGTGCTACCTTTTGATCGGTATCATAAATTGTTTTTTCGCTGTAAAAAAAAACTTTATCAAATTAAGTGAAATTTTTTTCGGAGAACTTTGTTCCATAACGGATAGGTACAATATGACTATTTTTATTTTTTTTCGATATTTTCAGTTTTTAATGTCTTGATTAAACTGTACAAATACCTTCATTTCCTTTATAAAAATTCAAGGGAAGTAATTCACCTGTCATCAAATTAACAATTTCCTTTTCATGTCAATTATGCAACACATTTTATTCAAAACATATACGTCTTCATTGTTCCTTTTAGAAAACAGATACGTTTCCCGTCTTTCTTATAATTGTTCTTAGTCAGAGAATAATTTTTTTTTCTGAATGACATTGGTCAGCTGAGTTACCATTTTTTTTAAATGGAAGATAGAAAGCAGAAATGGCTTCCCTAGCTATTGTATAAGAAAACTCAATTTTTTTTTTTTTAATATATATATATAATTTTTATTATTTTAAGGCACAAGCAATTTTGCTTACAAAATGTGTACGTTATAAAATGAACTAATAAAAGGCTACGTACCGTGGTTATCTGTTCTTCAGTTAAGATATGCGTTTCTCCTACCAATTCTGGAAGATAAGGAGTGTCGTCTATCTCAAGTGACTTCCTACGATAGGCTTCATCACTTGTGACAATCTGAAATTCAAAAAAAAAATACTATGAATATTTTTATTATGGAATTGAAACATTAATAAAAAAAATTACAATTCTTTTTCCACTCCAAAATTCGAACCATTTTGCAGGAATTCTCTTGGTTCACATTCTGAAATAGTGTCTGGCAATTTGGAACTAATTGTGATATACAATATCCATTCTTGTTGTAGATGTCAATGTTTAAAAAAAAAAAAAAAATGCTGTATTGTTGCATATCAAACTTGATTTTAAGAACGAGTACGAATATTGTTATTTGCTGAAAATTTGAAAAAGAAAATTGTTAGATTGATAACTAAATCCAAGGCAGATAACTCATTGTGCCCTAACCCTAACCTCCTTTGCCAAGAGACATTTTGCAAAATATTTGATTTGCCCAGAGTTATCTGCTTGTGGACTGACCAAACAGACAAAATTTAAAAAAAGACATAACTACTGAAATCAGCTTAGCAACAGCTAAGTTTCCGCCTCGTTCATACAAATTCTTTCAGTTGTACATTTGCTAATCAGCAATTTTATTTTATCTCAACAGAATTGTTTTCATCCAATTTATTTCTTCATGGCCTATGCATATTTGAACTACTATTTTCACATTTTCAATGATGTAATCTGAGACCTTCTTGCTAAACTTTTGCAAAAAAGCAAAAACAAAACACTCGACTAACTATAACCACTAGATATGATTTTCTCTACTCTCTAGCTGTGCCTAAATCTAAATGCGGATTCCATGAACAAAGCTTCTGTCCCAGAATTGCCTGCCTTTGGAACACTGTTTTGCTGGCATGCTTTGTTTTTTTGTTTTTTTGTTTTTTTTTGTGGTTGAATACAACCCAATTTACACGATAAGTGATTACTACACCACTGCCTTACATTAACTCTTATCCTCACGTGGCCTCCAAGCCTTGATAAGTAGTGACTCTCAAGTAATATATAGGGTCACAATCGTGAATCTATATGAAATTTTAAATTCTTTATATAATCAATAAGGGTTAGTTATTCTCATTCCATCAACCACAACCGAGTAGATGTTTTAAGCAGTTTTTTTTTTTATTAATATCGTCTGTAGTAAAGATTAAACCTCAAACCTCTGAAAGGTTCGTTTAGAACTGATAACATCTTTAACTGTTGCACCACGTGGCTATGCAGACAGCATGGACAGTAGTTCAAACAATCCAAACATAAAAAAATGTTGAAACAATAAAATATTTCACTTGAGAACTAAAAACAACAGCAAAAAGCCAACAATTTTTAGAAGGATCTATGTGATAAAAACAGAAAACAAAATCACCAAAAGTGACTATCTATATATATATTTTTAATTCACTCAATTCAAAATAATAAAAATAATAATAAAATAATAAAAATAAAATAAAAATAATAAAATAATAATAATAATAATAATATAATAATAATAAACTAATACATCTGATCCACAGGTGAAAGTTGGACATGTAGACGCAGCTACAGATGTAAACCACAAAGAAACACCAGGTGAATCATGAAAACTGAAACTTGTAAGTTAACCGTCCTCGCCTTCCATTTTAATCCCCCCTATTGTTTTTTTAGTGTCATCATAAATTAGTGCCACACCAAATACATAAGAAGGTTTAAGGAGCATGAAAAGACCAAAGAGAGAAAGCACTAACCAGACTTCCATCAGGTGAGTGCGAAAAGGACTGAGACCTTGAGGAGGCTTATTGCCACCCAAATTCCAATGAAGACAAATGGTCATTACCAATGAGAAAACAATAGTAAATGGCCATTGCGATTACAGAAACTAATTTGCAAAGGTTATTCAAGGAAGTGGTGATGACTGGAAATCTGGGGAGACTTGTCACTAAGATTCCAGGGAACACCACACGTTTTCAAAGAAAATTTTTTAAAGATGGACTGTGTAAAAACTCTTAGTGAGTAATAATAATAATCACGCAACAGCCACTGTGAAAAGAAAAAAAAATTAGAAGGGTATAAAAAGTTATTTTGCTAATTAACTTAAAGCAGTTATGCAATAGTAATAGGAAAACCAAATTTACTTCAGGTAAAAATAAAAAACTGTGTAAACATCAAATTGTGCAAGGAGTAGTTATGCACCAAAAAAAAAAAAAAGTTTGGCTAACAAATCTATTTATTCAAATTAGTGAGAAAAAGAGAAAAGAACGAGAAGAAGAATGCAAATTAAAAGGAGAGAAACTGATAGGCGATTTCATTTTTTTTTTTTTTGTTGAAAGAATCAAAACTCACTTCCTTTTTTCTCCTTTTCTGGTTGGTTCTCATACATTTTACTTTATTTCTCACATTTAATGACATTTTCTTTCACTCTCACAACGTGTGTAGGAAATAAAATCTATGATACTCCTTGCAGTAATTTCACAAAAACACTTGACTAGCTACACCCACTATATAAGATTTCCCCACTCCCTATCTGTGTCCAAATTTAAATGCAAATTCCATGAACAAAGCTTCTTTCCCAGAACTGCACGTCTGATGGAACACTGTTCCACTGGTCTGCTTTCCGGTTGAATACAACATATCAAATCCAATGTAAACAAATTCTTTAAGTTCATTTAAAAATAATGCAGAAACATTGGAGCAATTTTTGATTTAGATGTGCCAATTAGTTAAAAAATACAAAAAAACAAAAACAAGAGTAGTGTTCTGGGTTTCTGGTAATTAAGCAAGAAATATTAATAGGAATTCTATAAAAAATAAATGCAACTGGTAAACCTTCAACCAGCACAAAAGAAGTCAAGCAAGCAAATATTGTGTAAACACTAATCTAGTAATTCCCATATGCAAGTTGTTATCAACTAAAATACAGTAATCTCACTTTAAAGAGAAGAAAAATGTGACAAAGACTCGGATAAAACACATCGAATGCTATTACCACCCTGAAAATAGCCTAGCGAGCGCTATTACCACCCTGAAAATAGCCTAGCGAGCGCTATTACCACCCTGAAAATAGCCTAGCGAGCGCTATTACGATCCCGAAAATAGCCCATCAAGCGCTATTACCATCCCGAAAATAGCCTATCAAATGCTATTATCATCAACTGACTCAAAATATTTCTCCAAGTTAATGTTAAATCAGTGCATTCAATAATGAAAATGACAATTTCAAATTTAAATGTGACAAACAAATTGAGCATCTTACAGATTTTATTTTTACATTCTGGTGTTAACTGAATGCTATCCTATCCTGCATGTATCATTGGTCATGCATCATTCGTACACAAACAGCGACATATTTTCGTGCATATATCTGTGTCACATGAATCTCAATTTAATATTGATCCGAAAAGAATAGTCAATCTTGAAATGCCATAAAAATCAATGCATTCAAATCAAAGGTTTTATCATTACTTACAGAGATGTTAGGAATAGTGAGGATTTAGTTTGATGTGATTTGTTTTGACTTTGTTTTTATGAGAAGAAAGAGGGAGGAGTAAGAGAGTGTGGAGAGAGGTAGGGTGAGGGGAGGTAGAGAGTGGGAGATAAATGAGAGAGGTGGGAGGGAAAGAGAGAAACTCAAAAGGCGGAAAAGATAGGATCAAAAAAAAGGTAAAGACAAGTAATTGCGTTGTTGGTGAATGGAAATAAAGAAAAAATTGTGTGAAAATGTGAGTCGATTAAACAAGTGTGTCGCATCCGACTAATGATTCCCAGCTTGTAAGACTCATGACCAAACAATGGTGGCATTTTCCAAGGAGAAATAAACAAACCCAAAAGAATTTGTGTCAGGGTTTTGGGAAAAATAGTCTGGCTAAATAATTAGGTTTTGTGTCTTTCCAGTTTTTATCAATTCAAAAAAATGTGTGTGTGTGTGTGTGTGTGTGTTAGAAGATGGAACACACTCAACAAGGATTAGTTAGTTAATGTTTACTTGTGGGACTTTGTGGAAATTCCACACTAGTTTTCTTTATGTATCTTCATAATTTACTTTTAATGATATTGCGTTTGAAATAAAGCCTGTAAGAGTAAAAAGTAAAAAAGTGTCTCTTTTCATGCAAAAATAATTGTGATCGTGAGTGAACTATTTTTTTAAATAAATAAAACGAGTGTTTCTTCTTTATTGAAAATCGTAACAATTTCTATCATTTTAAAACAATGTTCTCTTTGTATTATTTGAATTATTTAGACTAATGTTCTCATCTTGGGAGTTATTTACACAAAGTTTCAGTCGATGTAACCTCCGGCCTTCTTCAGGCGTATAAACCACCATATTTGAAAATGAGAAAGGATTAAATCTATTATGGATCAAATTAAATTTTAGGCCTTTTTATTATTATTTTATATAATTATATTTTAGAAATAATATATCTTTATTATAAATATTTTAGAAATAATATATGTTTATTATAAATATTTTAGAAATAATATATCTTTATTATAAATATTTTAGAAATAATATATGTTTATTATAAATAGTTTAGAAATAATATATGTTTATTATAAATAGTTTAGAAATAATATATGTTTATTATAAATAGTTTAGAAATAATATATGTTTATTATAAATAGTTTAGAAATAATATATCTTTATTATAAATATTTTAGAAATAATATATCTTTATTATAAATATTTTAGAAATAATATATGTTTATTATAAATAGTTTAGAAATAATATATTTTTATTATAAATAGTTTAGAAATAATATATGTTTATTATAAATAGTTTAGAAATAATATATTTTATCATAAATAGTTTAGAAATAATATATTTTTATTATAAATAGTTTAGAAATAATATATTTTTATTATAAATAGTTTAGAAATAATATATTTTTATTATAAATAGTTTAGAAATAATATATCTTTATTATAAATAGTTTAGAAATAATATATCTTTATTATAAATAGTTTAGAAATAATGTTTTTATTATAAATAGTTTAGAAATAATATATTTTTATTATAAATAGTTTAGAAATAATATATTTTTATTATAAATAGTTTAGAAATAATATATCTTTATTATAAATAGTTTAGAAATAATGTTTTTATTATAAATAGTTTAGAAATAATATATTTTTATTATAAATAGTTTAGAAATAATATATTTTATCATAAATAGTTTAGAAATAATATATTTTATCATAAATAGTTTAGAAATAATATATTTTTATTATAAATAGTTTAGAAATAATATATTTTTATTATAAATAGTTTAGAAATAATGTTTTTATTATAAATAGTTTAGAAATAATATATTTTTATTATAAATAGTTTAGAAATAATATATTTTATTATAAATAGTTTAGAAATAATATATTTTTATTATAAATAGTTTAGAAATAATATATTTTTATTATAAATAGTTTAGAAATAATATATTTTTATTATAAATAGTTTAGAAATAATATATTTTATTATAAATAGTTTAGAAATAATATATCTTTATTATAAATATTTTAGAAATAATATATGTTTATTATAAATAGTTTAGAAATAATGTTTTTATTATAAATAGTTTAGAAATAATGTTTTTATTATAAATAGTTTAGAAATAATATATTTTATTATAAATAGTTTAGAAATAATATATTTTATCATAAATAGTTTAGAAATAATATATTTTTATTATAAATAGTTTAGAAATAATATATTTTATTATAAATAGTTTAGAAATAATATATCTTTATTATAAATATTTTAGAAATAATATATGTTTATTATAAATAGTTTAGAAATAATGTTTTTATTATAAATAGTTTAGAAATAATATATTTTTATTATAAATAGTTTAGAAATAATATATTTTATCATAAATAGTTTAGAAATAATATATTTTATCATAAATAGTTTAGAAATAATATATTTTTATTATAAATAGTTTAGAAATAATATATTTTATTATAAATAGTTTAGAAATAATATATTTTTATTATAAATAGTTTAGAAATAATATATTTTTATTATAAATAGTTTAGAAATAATATATTTTTATTATAAATAGTTTAGAAATAATATATTTTTATTATAAATAGTTTAGAAATAATATATTTTTATTATAAATAGTTTAGAAATAATATATTTTTATTATAAATAGTTTAGAAATAATATATTTTTATTATAAATAGTTTAGAAATAATATTTTTATTATAAATAGTTTAGGAATAATATATGTTTATTATAAATAGTTTAGAAATAATATATTTTTATTATAAATAGTTTAGAAATAATATATTTTTATTATAAATAGTTTAGAAATAATATATTTTTATTATAAATAGTTTAGAAATAATATATTTTTATTATAAATATTTTAGGAATAATATATGTTTATTATAAATAGTTTAGAAATAATGTTTTTATTATAAATAGTTTAGAAATTATATATTTTTATTATAAATAGTTTAGAAATAATATATTTTTATTATAAATAGTTTAGAAATAATATTTTTATTATAAATAGTTTAGAAATAATATTTTTATTATAAATAGTTTAGAAATAATATATTTTTATTATAAATAGTTTAGAAATAATATTTTTATTATAAATAGTTTAGAAATAATATATTCTAGTGTTTTGTTTGATATTTTGTTTTAGTTTTTTAAATTTTTAACTAAAACTTAAATACAAAACCTTGAACATATTGATTTAACACTTTCTCATTTTCAAATCTCCATCCTCTGTCCCATCGACGAAATGTTGCATCTCTGTGCCTATATTACAAGTATTTTAATGGAAGGTGCTCTGATGAATTCCAAGCCCTTGTGCCCCCCTCGACATAAATATCTCCAACTAGATAAACAGCAAAATCACACCCCCACACTGTAGAGATTCTTAGATGCCGGAAAACCTTCTATCCTAATAGGTTCTTCCCTTGAACTGCTAAATTTTGGAATTCCCTCCCGGGTCCCTACTTCACCGACTGTATTGACATCCAGAAATTCAAGTGTAATGTGAACAGACATCTTGCTGCTCAACTCCCATACACAATATCCCTGTAAATTTTATCTAAAATAGAGTTATCTATTTTTATTTATCTGACAATTTTTTTTCTATTAAAAAGAAAGAGTATTTATTTTAAGACACTTTAAATTGTAACAACATGTAACGATATGTAATGACATGTAACGATATGTAACACAAATAAAAATTTTTTGTCAACATGTATTTTTCGCAGTAAAAAGTGAACATTAGTTTCTAATTTAAAACTTTTTGTTTCTTTGTTTTTTAAACACCAAACAAGACACAGTGCCACTTGGATTTAAGATAATTTTTTTTTTTTTATAGAAATGTTGATATTAGAGTTCCTATTTACAATGCCTCCCCATGGGACACAGTTAGACACCAGAGTCATTTTTTAACGTGGAGAAAAGGAACAAAAATTAAAGATTGTCGCAGTCATGAAGGACTTCTCCTCCACTGACAGAACAAGAAATTGAAGTGCAGCATCTGAAGAACAGATACTACACTGTGATCTCGGCCCAAAGGCCAGGTCTTTAAACAAATGAAAGGGCAATAACTCTTGGAACTATTTATTCTCCTTGACCTTTTCAGGTTATCTACTTTGGAGAGGAGAGAATGGTTTTCAAAATGGGAATCTAACCACAAGGATAAACTGAGAGACAACACTAAATTCACATAAGTTATCCAAAGTCAATCTTTGTAAATGCAAGTAAATAAATTCTTTATCCGTTACATGTTCAACATCAATGTTTGAATTTTTTCCGTCTGCAATTCATATTCCAGTCCATACAACATAATCATGAATACATCATCGTCACAGTTTAAGGTCTATTTTACATGCTGATTAGACAGTTTTAAGAATAGACTTCCGAACTAACCTATCTCTGGCCAGGTCTTTATCTCCATTTCTCTTAAGTTCATTTTCATCACATTCTCCCATGCTTTGCTTGCCCTTCCCTCTGTAAACTGAACCTCCTACCTCAACCATTTTATACCTTGACTAACCCAAGAACTCTCATCCATTCTTTCAATGTGACCATACTAACAAAGTCTCCTGTTCTGCACACATTTTTTAATAGAAATGTTGATATTAGAGTTTAAATCTTTAAACAAATGGAAGGGCAATAACTTTTGAAACTATTTAATTTTTCTCCTTGACCGTTTTCAGGTTATCTACTTTGGAGAGGAGAGGATGGCTGAGAAAATGGTGGGATCTTTCTATCAATCCAGTAGATATCTCACTGCTGATGCAATTCTCTATCTATATAAGAGCCAGGTACGTCCAAGGATAGAGTACTGTTTTCCCTATATTGTTCAGATTTAATATTCCTCTGACGTCATTCACAGATCGCAAGTAATATTGACATTTGATAAGTTATCGTTGTGGATATTTTATATCCCATTCAATAGTAATATGACTTGAGTAATTTAATTGTCCAAAACTTAGCCCTTAAGATCGAATAAGCTATGATATGAACAAAATCGCTATATTCTGTTAGGAATTGTTTAACAGTATATAATATTTAGCATGTTATAAAAGCTGGATGTTCTGGGTTGTTTTTTTTTTATTTTTATTTTTACAAATAAATCACCACTTATCAAACTCCACAGGATAAGGATTAATAAAACGTTCAGATTGAAATTCTGTACAAGTTCCCAAGTTCAAAGAAATATTCCACATTTGGGCTGATGCATCTGCTACTAGTCTCTCATTTTTAGAAAGGATTCAAAAGAGAGTTGCCAACCTAAACCTAAACCTAACCCGCACTGTCAGATAGGCATTAACCACTACCCCATCAATGAAATGTTGCATCCCTCTGTCTGTTTTACAAGTATTTTAATGTTAGGTGCTCCGACGAACTACAAGCACTTGTACCCCCTCAAAATAAATATCCGTGACAAACCCAAAAAGCAACAAAGTCTCAGCCCTACACAGTATAGGTCCCTAGATGTAAGAAGGCCTTCTACTCTAATAGTTTCTTCCCTAGAACTGCAAGACTGCAATTCACTTCCAGATTCCTGACTGTGCTGGCATGTAGAAGTTCAAGTGTTATGTGAACAGACATCTTGATGCTCAACTTCCAACATAATATCCCTGCATCAAAGTGGAACTATGCCTTGTTTGAGGTGAAAATACAAAAAAACAAAAAAAAATTCTCAAGTAATGACGGTTGGAGATTACATTGGCCAAAATGTTGTGAATATGATTGGATGATAACAATTAGAAAAATACAAATTATCAATTCTTGTCTCAAAAATGTTGAATACAAATTTATTTACATTAAAAAACAATGCACCCCAAAGTGCACACACGTCACTATGCTTAATTGTTTTGCTGTTGAAACGACAGCGAATATGCTCAATCTTGTCTCAAAGATCTTTTTTTTTTTTTTTTTTTTTTTTATTCAATTTTCACCTCAAACAAGGCACAGTGCCACTTTGAAGCAGGGGGCTACTATTAGGGAATTAATTAGCGGGGTCATTATGAAGGGAGAAGAGTAGAAAGATGTTTGTTAACATTACACTTGAACTTCTGCATATCATTGCAGTTGGGAAAGCAGAATCCCGGAAGGGAGTTCCAAAGACCCGCAGTTCTGGGGAAGAAACTATTGGAGTAAAAGGCTTTCTTGCACCTAGGGATCTCCACTGTAAAGGGATGAGACTTAGTAGCTTGTCGGGTTTGTCGGGGGTAGTTACGTCGGGGAGGTACAAGTGTTTGCAGTTCGTCAGAGCATTCACCATTAAAGTATTTGTAGAACAGGCAGAGGGATGCAACATCTCGTCGATGGGACAGAGGTTGAAGCCCAGATGACAGTTCAGGACCTATCAGGTTTGCGACTCTTTTTTGAACCCTGTCCAGGAGCGAGAGACAAGCAGCAGATGCACCAGCCCAGATGTGACAACAGTACTCCATACATGGGCGAATGGTTGCCTTATAGAGGTATAGGATACTGGCAGGCGTAAGTAGTTTTCTAGCACGGTAGAGGGAGCCAACCTTCCTTGCAGCAGCCTTGGCAATGCTCTCAATGTATCTATTCCAGTTCATATTCCCTGTAAACGTTAGGCCGAGGAGTTTAAAAGAAGTACTTTCAGGCAATGTGTTCTTGGCCATTGCTATTGGTGGTAGAGAAGGTTTCTTGTAGTTATTGAAGGAAACAAGCTTAGTCTTAGCAGCATTGAATGAGACCAACCATTTTTGTCCCCATTCCACTACGGATTGGAGGTCATCCTCTAGTGTTTCTGCCATTTTCTTGGATATGTGTTCATTTGTTTTCCCCTCATATCTGTTATAGAGAGTGGTGTCATCGGCAAATATACACATCTCCGAAACAATATTATCAGGGAGGTCGTTTATGAATATCAGGAACAATAGAGGTCCAAGGATAGACCCCTGAGGCACTCCCGCATTTATGTCATATTGTTTGGATGTACGTCCGTCGAGGACAACTTTGATTTTTCTATTACTTAAGAAGGATTTAATTACGTTATGAATTCTTCCAGTGATTCCATATGATCTAATTTTCCTTAGAAGACCATCGTGCCATACCCTGTCAAAAGCCTTAGATATATCAAGGGCCACCGCTCTACCCTCCCCTGTTTTATCCAATGAACGGTATATACGTTCAGAAACTACAGTTAAGATATCTGCTGTTGAACGGGCTTGCCTGAATCCATATTGTTTGTCAGTCAAGAGTTTAGCAGCTGTTAGGTGCTGGACTAGGGCTTTATTAACTAAGGACTCAAATATTTTGGCGAAAAGCGGGAGGAGGCTAATGGGGCGATAATTTAGTGGGTCAGTTCTTTCACCAGAATTCTTGAAGACTGGTACCACAGAGGCGGTTTTCCAGCAGTCGGGAAAACAAGATTCGTTAAGGCATTTATTGTAAAGTTTGGACAGAACTGGAGCAACCTCGGCAGAGCATTTTTTTAATAGCACAGCCGGGATGAGATCTGGTCCACATGCTTTAGAGGTGTCTAGGTTTTTTATAATAGCATGTACCTGAGAAGGGGTGATTTTCAAGTCGTCAAGTGTGGCGTCTGTTCGCAGAGGAAAATCAGGGAGTGAGTGGTGTACCGAGTTCAGTGTGGAGTTTGAGGCAAACCGACTGGCAAGCAGATTAGCCTTGTCAGTTGCCGTGCAAGCAACCTCATGATTGTTTGTTAGTGGGGGAATAATTGACTGTCCATTATTAACTACGCTGTTGTAGATTTTCCAAAAATCCCGGGTTCCTAATTTCTGTGCTTCGATGCGCTTTCTGGTGGTTTCAGAGTAATCTGACTTAGCTGTGTCTATCACTCTCTTACAATTATTTCTAGCTTCTATAAACTTCTGTTTATTTGAGCTGGACTTATGTCGGTTGAATCTGCGGAACGCATGCTGCCTTTGACAAATGGCAGCTGCACAAGCAGAAGTAAACCATTGGGGGGAGTGGGGCTTGCTATAGTATTTCCGTGCGGGAACATGTGCTTCAATAGCAGTTTTGAACCATTCAGTTGTCTCATTTGCACACTGTTCCGCTGGAAGAGTAAAGATATTTTGCCATGGGGCATCTCTGATGAGCTCCCTGATGGCTTCCCAATCAGCCTTTTTGTAATACCTCGTTGTTTTGAGTAGTGGGTCTTCAGTTTTAGGGCGAGAATTTAGGCTGATTTCTACCATTATCACAGCGTGATCAGCATTCCCGAGTGGGCTATGGGCATTTGTTGTACAGTCATTGGGAACTGTTGTCAGAAAGAGATCTAGAAGTGAGGCATGTTGATCGTGCTGGTCTGGGAAACGTGTCGGAAATGTAACCATCTGAGATAGGGAATGAGATATAGAGAAGCTATATGTGGCGCTACCAGCTACGTCTGTGTGATTTGAGAATCCTAGCCAGTTACTGTGGTGGACATTGAAGTCACCAAATACATGTATTTGTGCGCTAGTATCGAGGGAGAGTGCTATATCTATGCTGTCTGAGACTTTGTTTATTAGGGTACAGTCTTGGTTTGAGGGAGAGCGGTAGAGAAAATATAAGTAGCTAATATTGTGTTGCATATTTAGTCTGAAGCACATAAAGGCCTGGCCCTCTGATTCTAGTTTTATTTCTCTAGTTAGGGGGAGGGTGTTTCGAATATAGACTCCAAGTCCATGCATATGTCTGTCCGAGTCCTTACGGTAGAGTGGGAGATAACCAGGCATGTTAAAGTGGTTAGAGGGTATGGAGGAGTGAAGGTTAGTTTCACTTAATGCTAAGATATCCGGGGTGTTTACAAGGAGAAATGACTCAACATCATCTAAGTTAGTTCTAAGCCCGCGGATATTAGTAAATGCAAGCCTCAAGGGAGGAGGCAGGTTGGTTTTCTTTGAGTTTGGTCCTGGTTTAAACGTAACTTTTGCTTGAGCTGTCATTTCATTTTATTTTATTTAAAAGTTTCAGTTAGGGTGGATGAGTGAGGGGGTGCTGGACAAGTAGTTGTGCAGAATACCAGACATGCAATACAAGTAGACCATCAGCTGTCCTCACCCACAGGATTGTGGCCTCGGGAAAGCCCACCTGTAACTGCCAAAATCTGTTTATAGATCAGATCTCAATTGACCACAAGTTATCATATGAACAGTCTGACTGAAAAAATATGAGTAAAAGTGGTCCTTCATGTTGAGTATTTTATATCTGGTGACATCTGTAAATGGATCAACCGATGGGAGTCACATGATCTATCGTGCCATGCATGGGAAAAGACAGACCCATACAATAAAAAATGCAAGTGAAATTAGTTTTTGTTCAACTTTATTTCACCCCAAACAAGGCATATTGCCACCGAAACATAAGAGATTATTGTGATTAAAGCAATGAAGGGTAAAGTGAGTAAAGGGATTTATAGCAAGCATCCTAAGTGGGGGGTTAAGCAGCAGCAGGAAGATGTTTGTTTATATTACATCTAAATTTTGGCAGTTACAGGTGAGAAGAAACAAGGAACAGGGAGGTCATTCCAAAGGCAAGCAGTCAGGTTAGGAAAGAAGCTATTTGGATAGGAAATTTTCCAGCATGTTGAAACCTCTACAGTGAAGGATACTCTAAACATATGTATAGTCTTTTCTTTTATACGGTTCTGAATGCCGAACAATCACCAACAGCACGAGGAAGAGACAAGTGGCAACTGAAATTTGGAAAATTTTGAAGATATTCTAAATAGAAAAGAAAACAAACCAAGAAAGGTCTCTAATATGAACAGTATGGAAAAGACAAATGGGGGCCATAGTGTCTACAGACAAAGTGGAATAGAACAGATTAGCTTGACGGAAAAGACCATGGGTAGAAGAAGCAGAGGATTACAGTGAGAAACATACATTGACAGTCTGAATACCTGGGCAACATTGAAATTGATGAGCAACAATGAATTCATGAATACTTTGAGGGAAAGAGATAGATGGCAAGCCATAGCAGTTAATGCCTGTACCAGGCAGGGCACCACTTGATGATGATGACAGTGAAGGGGTAGAAATTTGCTTCTAGTCAGAGATATTCATGCAATTTAAGTTCATCAGAGCACATTGTATAGAAGTACTTGTGAAACAAGCACAGGAATTCAACATTGCAGTGATGGGATAGGGGCTGGAGTAACCAATATTTAGCGAGTATCGATTCCTTCTAATACGAAACATCACAAACATGACCAAAGTTATTATCTTTCATCACAGACGTGACCAAAGTTATTATCTTTCATCACAGACGTGACCAAAGTTATTATCTTTCATCACAGACATGACCAAAGTTATTATCTTTCATCACAGACATGACCAAAGTTATTATCTTTCATCACAGACATGACCAAAGTTATTATCTTTCATCACAGACGTAACCAAAGTTATTATCTTTCATCACAGACGTAACCAAAGTTATTATCTTTCATCACAGACATGACCAAAGTTATTATCTTTCATCACAGACATGACCAAAGTTATTATCTTTCATCACAGACGTAACCAAAGTTATTATCTTTCATCACAGACGTAACCAAAGTTATTATCTTTCATCACAGCTGTGACCAAAGTTATTATCTTTCATCACAGACGTAACCAAAGTTATTATCTTTCATCACAGACATGACCAAAGTTATTATCTTTCATCACAGACATGACCAAAGTTATTATCTTTCATCACAGACATAACCAAAGTTATTATCTTTCATCACAGACATGACCAAAGTTATTATCTTTCATCACAGACATGACCAAAGTTATTATCTTTCATCACAGACATGACCAAAGTTATTATCTTTCATCACAGACGTAACCAAAGTTATTATCTTTCATCACAGACATAACCAAAGTTATTATCTTTCATCACAGACGTAACCAAAGTTATTATCTTTCATCACAGACATGACCAAAGTTATTATCTTTCATCACAGACGTAACCAAAGTTATTATCTTTCATCACAGACGTAACCAAAGTTATTATCTTTCATCACAGACGTAACCAAAGTTATTATCTTTCATCACAGACATAACCAAAGTTATTATCTTTCATCACAGACGTAACCAAAGTTATTATCTTTCATCACAGACATGACCAAAGTTATTATCTTTCATCACAGACATGACCAAAGTTATTATCTTTCATCACAGACATGACCAAAGTTATTATCTTTCATCACAGACATAACCAAAGTTATTATCTTTCATCACAGACATGACCAAAGTTATTATCTTTCATCACAGACATGACCAAAGTTATTATCTTTCATCACAGACATAACCAAAGTTATTATCTTTCATCACAGACATGACCAAAGTTATTATCTTTCATCACAGACATGACCAAAGTTATTATCTTTCATCACAGACGTAACCAAAGTTATTATCTTTCATCACAGACGTAACCAAAGTTATTATCTTTCATCACAGACGTAACCAAAGTTATTATCTTTCATCACAGACATAACCAAAGTTATTATCTTTCATCACAGACATGACCAAAGTTATTATCTTTCATCACAGACGTAACCAAAGTTATTATCTTTCATCACAGACATGACCAAAGTTATTATCTTTCATCACAGACGTAACCAAAGTTATTATATTTCATCACAGACATAACCAAAGTTATTATCTTTCATCACAGACGTAACCAAAGTTATTATCTTTCATCACAGACGTAACCAAAGTTATTATCTTTCATCACAGACATAACCAAAGTTATTATCTTTCATCACAGACATGACCAAAGTTATTATCTTTCATCACAGACATGACCAAAGTTATTATCTTTCATCACAGACATGACCAAAGTTATTATCTTTCATCACAGACATAACCAAAGTTATTATCTTTCATCACAGACATGACCAAAGTTATTATCTTTCATCACAGACATGACCAAAGTTATTATCTTTCATCACAGACGTAACCAAAGTTATTATATTTCATCACAGACATAACCAAAGTTATTATCTTTCATCACAGACATAACCAAAGTTATTATCTTTCATCACAGACATGACCAAAGTTATTATCTTTCATCACAGACATAACCAAAGTTATTATCTTTCATCACAGACATGACCAAAGTTATTATCTTTCATCACAGACATAACCAAAGTTATTATCTTTCATCACAGACATGACCAAAGTTATTATCTTTCATCACAGACATGACCAAAGTTATTATCTTTCATCACAGACGTAACCAAAGTTATTATATTTCATCACAGACATAACCAAAGTTATCACAGACGTAACCAAAGTTATTATCTTTCATCACAGACATGACCAAAGTTATTATCTTTCATCACAGACATGACCAAAGTTATTATCTTTCATCACAGACATGACCAAAGTTATTATCTTTCA